>NC_041388.1:191360181-191414972 GCF_002162155.2 Triticum dicoccoides
CACTGTTCATCCAGAGGCAGCATCGATCGGCTTCAGTTAGCAGTAGTAGCGAAGGAATCGCTCGATCGGGTTCAGTTAACAGCCATCGATCGATCCCTCGGGTTCAGTAATGCGTAGCCTGCAGTGCCATCGCTCGGGTTCAGTTAGAGCCCAACGCCTCGCTCGGGTTCAGTTAGAGCCAACGCCTCGCACACACGCGCGTACGTGTACGAGAGAAACGCGCATCACTCGGCCCCCGACCTCCCACCGTAACCGGGAACTCCCCAAAATTTTCCTCCCCCTCGCTTCTACCATGGTTTTTTCCGTCATGGACGGCCCAAAGAATGTCATGCAGTTGTGTCTCCGGCCCGCCCAGGACAAAAAGCCCATTTTCTGTCATGATTTTTTTTCATAGAAGTAGGAGCCCACCACATCTATGATGATACCGGGTTTTTTCACAATTATCGTCATAGAAGTGTCATATGTATGACAGAAAAAAATTCTGTTCGGCCCAAAATGTCACGGATGTGTCTTTTTTTTGTAGTGTGCATCGATGTCCCGGGGCTCAACAGGGCCGTGTCTTAGGAGCGCTTCCGGCCTTCGCGTGTGGGCCGCTGCGAGGGCCTGCCACACATCTACGTTCGCATGACCTTCGGCTTGCCGAGCGTGGCGTCAGCCTATCAGCGCAACATGTGGCACATCCTGGCGGCTCAGGAGGCCCGGTACCACGCCGTACTGGAGGAAATGGAGACGGTCTTCAGGGAACCTCCCGAGCCCCTAGAGCCTTCCGAGGCTCAGGCCTCCGGTGGCTCATGAAGAGTCATTTTTTCGACGCACGCCTGCAGCTGCACCAACTCTACTTCGTCTACAGAACGAGGTGACATCTTCCAAGCTCGTTTAGCTGGGAGCGCCCCTCGGCCTGCATTATTCCTAGGCCGCTTGGGTCCGTCCCTGCGGCATGTACCCCTTATGTCTTTAGCCTACCTTGCTGGGGGCGCCCCTCGGGCTGCATCATCCCCAAGCCGCTCGGGCCGGACCCAGTGGCATGTATCTTCCTGAATTTACCCAAGTCGATTTGCCTTCCCTGCTTAACCTGCCTACGGTTATCACCTGCTCGATGATCGCCTCCCACGGGGCCTCCTCACAGGCACGGTGTTGGTTCTTGGGCCTGTCCCTGCCACGTCGGCAAATCTGAGCGGTCGAGCTCTGGCTCACGGCACGCCCCGCGCACGTCACCTCACCAGGCCCTCAGTGCCTTCACTTCATCTAGAGCAACCAGCGGCAGGCTGGCAGCTGTAACGACAAACCGTGTTTCTTCTTGTGCCAATTCACAGGGATCCCATGGGAAGGATAGCAGGCGGCACCGCGAGTCTCCTTTTCTCCCGTGCAATTCGCTTGCGCGTTAAAAGGGGGGCTCCTGAGCATCACGACTCAGGAGCTCTTACTGGCTCTCTAGCCCTCACCCCCTCGCCTTGACCGGGGCATCACGAGCAGGCATACCAGTGGCGGCTGAGCTCGCTCGAGGGCCGGGACCTGAGGACGTAGAGCACTAAGGAGAGCATGGGGGAGGGAAACTCGTGTGGGCCGGCCTAGCTATGCCACACAAGTTGACGCGCAGCCCTAGCGCAACGTCACGAATCGCCTCGAAGTCAACAACATAAGTTCCGCCCTCTGGTCTGCTAAATGCTTGGGCCTAATGGTCACTCACGCCTTGCTGCAACCCCGGTGCGGCCACGTCAACTCCTTGTCTTCCCTTACCATGGCCGCTTGAGCGCTAAGGGGGACCTCCTGAGCATCGTGCCTCAGTCGCTCTTACTAGACCTCGGGCCGCACACCTCCTGGCCTTGACCAAGGCACGCGACCTGGCATACCAGCGACAGTTGTAGCCTGCCTGGGGACCGGGACCTGTCGGCGTAGAGCAACAAGCTATCGCGGGGAAAGAAAGGGGGGACCGAGCCTAAACGGGACGCGTGTTCGCCAAATTTTCATAACAAGGAAGATAAGCACAAAAGACATTACAGACCCTTACATGCCCCCACAGGGCACTCAATGATTCTTCGCAGGGAACAAAATCAGAAACTATGGGGGTTCCTATTTACACCCTCTCGCGGCGGACGCCATCATCAACGGTGGGCCACGGGAGGCCGGCGCCTACCCCATCCAGCTCAGCGGTGGCGACGGTCGGACCCCGTAGCTCTATTCCGAGCGCGGAGAGAGATCGGGGGCACGTAGCCGTCATCGCTCGTCTTCGGAGTCTCGTAGAGCTCGGGAGAGCTGCTGGACTCCCAAGGGCTGCTGCTGCTGGAGTGGCCGCGAGTAGAATGCGCGTCAGCCTCGCGCTACTCTCCGGAGCAGCACTCCAGGCGGCGGCCCTCAGCATCGAAGACCTTGAAGAAGAGCATGGAGACACCGTCGTACTCAAAGTGGATTGCGAGGGCGCCCCTCACATGGCAAACCTGCGCGATCTCGCCCCAGCCATGAGTCATGAAGATCTTGCCGGTGGGGACCGCTTCGATCTCTGCTCCAGTCGCCGGAGCGCTGCAGTCCGTGTGCTGCAACCAGAGCTCGAGAGTCACCCTCGGTAGTGTCACGTCGGAGAAGAACCGTGGGAAGCGGATCCAAGAGCTTGGAGGCATCGGCGCCCACAACACTAGCTCACACGAGGAGTCCGTGGCGTGGATTCCAGGGGCGACGGCGCGTGTCAGGACCCCGATTCCAAGTCACATCGATCTAGCCGGTAACACCTCATATCACTTCGCGGCCTCACGCACGGTATTCCCACGGGTGTCGCCTTACCATGGCCCGGGACCGTTTGCGCCTTTTGGCTCACGTATATGGTAGTGTCGCTAGCATCCATATGACAAAGAACCCAGGCCGACATGGCTAGTCGTGAACCCAAAGCAGCACTAACCTATGGGGACAGGCATACATGAATCACATCGAGCATGTTGGTCAGCAACGTGTGAATCCGGCCTGTGGCACTGGGCTAACAGGACTATGGGAACCCGGGCTGTAGCAGGCTAGGTACGACTTCGGATGTCACCGCATGACATTTCCTCGAAGGGACAGACATAGGAACGAAGTGAAACACATGCCGGCCAGTAAAGTGTCCTGAGCAGTAGTGCTGGGCTAACAGGACTCCGGTGAACGGGCTGTAGCGGACTACTATGGCTCATGGAAGCACTAGACTACATTTCCCCATAAGAGAGGCTGCCAAGGATAAACAACTAGATTGTCGGATCCCACACATACCAAGCATTTAATCGTACACACAATATGCTCGATATGTGTAAATACAACATGGCATCACCACATAACTCTACAACTTAAGTATTTATTCATTAGGCTCCGAGGAGCGAGATATTACAAACATGGGTCTCATGACCCAACAATCATAGCATACAAATCAAAGCACATGCGGAAGCTTAATATGTCTGAGTATAGACATCTACAAATGGAAAAGGCTGAGAAGCTTGACTATCTACCAGATCCTGCCGAGGGCACAAGATCGTAGCTGAGGTATCAAGCTAAACGTGGAAGTCCATGCGAAACTACTAGCGAGACTGAAGTCTCTCTGCAAAACATAAATTAAGCAAACGTGAGTACAAAAGTACTCAGCAAGACTTACATCAGAACTAGCTAGATATGCATCGGTATGAATAGGGGGTGGTGGAGTTTAACTGCAACAAGCCAGCTTTGACTCGGTGGCTAACTTAAACTACAACTGCAAGTAACTCTTTTGAGGTGGCACACACGAGTCCACATATTCACCATTCAATACACCACTATGGATCCGCTCCCGTCTCCCTATGAGAAGTCCATCCATAGCACTCACACTTATCTTGCGAGTTTTAGAGTATCCACTTTCACTTGTCTATGAACTGTTATAGGCAACCTAGAAGTCCTTTACCGCGGACGCGGATATTCGAATAGTTTTATACCCTGCAGGGGTGTACTTTGTCACACATGTTTTCACCACTTAGCGTCTGCACACAACATGTGCTCGGCAGACTTCAAGCGAAAGCCGACGTGGGTGTAGCCCACGACCTGACTAACCACACAAGTCTCTAGTCCAGGTTTATCGCCTATTCGGGTTCCATCCGCAAGGAGATCCGGCCGGGGTGTTCTCAACGGCCCCAAACAATGTGTACAGGGTCCCGAGATGCCAAACGGGCACCCGGCATACCCGACCACAGTGTATCTACCGCATCATAGCCCACCCCTAGGGTCAGCGCTACGCACGGCCACCAACACATATCCTATAAACACTAGAAACTAGTTGCAACTCCTAGACAGCGGACGAGAGGGGTCAGTAAGTCGAGCGGGGTCATATTTCAGGGCCCAATGTGTGGTAGTAGCTGTTTCATGGATCACAAAGACAGAACTCAGTTCCTGAGAATGGTTTCAATGAGACAACCCACCATGTACTCCTAAATGTCCTCTCACCGCCACCTTTACCAAATCATGTTCACACACTTAGCTCACACACAGTAGGACATGTTCACAACTTTCCAATTCATCCCTGATGAATCAGACCTGACACAACTCTAAGCAATAGCAGGCATGACAAGCAAACATGAATGAGTAGGCACATCAGGGCTCAAACAACTCCTACTCATGCTAGTGGGTTTCATCTATTTACTGTGGCAATGACAGGTCATGCAAAGTAAAGGGGTTCAACTACCGCAGCATGTAACAGTTGAATCGTTGTTCTCCTAATGCAGTAAAAGAGAGCAGGAGCAAGAGAGTGGGTTTGTTTCAGAATGAACAAGGGGGTTTTGCTTGCCTGGCACTTCTGTAGATAGTATAGTTCTTCATCGGTGTCATCGATCATATCATCGAAGTAACGTCTACTGAGAGGGGACAAACACCGGCAAACACAAAAGAACCAACATTCACTGCAATGCACAATCAAATGAATGCCATGTCATGTTAAGGAACTAAATTGACCTAATGCAACAGTAAGCCAAGTTAATTGAAGTGGAATTCAAACAGGGTTAAACTCCAACTCCAAATGCTAGTTCATAAATTGCCCTAATCATGATTTATCCTATCAGTTAGGTTAACTTGTTCAATCATTCATTAAAGTGCCATAAACAGATTCTTCATATTTTTCTGATCATTTTTCATATATAATTTATTTCATTTGGAGTTACGGTTGAATTTCTATGATTTTTAGAAGTTTATACTATTTTCTGGAATTTCCTGAATAAACGTAAATCCAGAATATGAGTTATTGCGTTAGCACTGCGTCATTGTGACGTCAGCTGGTCAACTGGGCGCCTCTAGGTCAAACCTGACCAGTAGGGCCCACTGGTTAGTAGTTAGATAACTAACTAGAGTTCGTTAGTGTTGAACTAATGCTAATCCTAGATTAGTTAGTGGCCTGGGGCCCACACGTCAGTGAGACAGAAACTAATCCCATGTTGACTACGGCTTTGACCCGCTGCGGGGCCTGCTATCAGCATCTAATGGTGGTCCAACTGGCGGGGTTAGTGCTAATGGCGAGGCCACGTCGGCACTCGCTGGAGCATGGCCGGTGGCGACCAAAATGACGGCAGCGCGGCTCGGATTTGAGCTTCGGACGGTGGTTTGGCGCGCTAAGTGCACTGGGGAGGATCTCTTGCTCATCCGCATCCAATGGACCGGACGGGAGGCCATAGGGTGGCCGGAAGCAGCGCAGGCGTTGAGGTTAACGGTGGCCGGAGCTACGGGATCGAAGGGTTCGGCACTACGGTGATCTATAGGAGGAGTTGGTGAGTTCTACAACTTCCTGGGAAGGCTCTAAGCACATTGGTGTGCTCGTACGTGAGCTGCAATGACTATGGCCACGGCTGCACCATTGCCGGCGGCAAGGAGCTCACGGCTCCGGTGGCTAGGCTAGTTAGGGGAAGAGATTCACTACGGGGAGAGAGGGGTTCGGTAGAGGAGCTCACGGCGGGGGCATCGGTGATCTCAGCGTGCTCGGGGATGGCCTGGTGACGATGAATCGGTCAACGATAGCCGTCAGTGGAGATGGCGTAGATGGCATCAACGACGGCCCTCCAGGGCATCCGGCGTCATGTGGCTCGGCGGGGAGGACCGGGGCATCACGGCGGAGCTCAGGGGTACGTCGGAGGGGCTCGGAGATGGTTGTGGCCGTGGGGGAGCTCATCAGCGGCGACGTCTGCGTTTGTCCGCACTCGTGGAAGGGGCTAGAGGGCGAAAGAGAGAGCAGAGAGTGAGGGAGAGGAGCGAGGGGACTGCGGGGCATCTCTAGACGTGTCGGGGGCGCCTCGGTGGTAAGCAGGAGGTGGCTAGGGTGGCATCGACGCTCGCCACCGAGCTGCTTCGGGGCGAGGGGGAGGAAGACGACAGAGGGGAGGAGGTGGGCTGGGCCGGCCAGCTCAGATGGGCTGCTAGGTGGGCTAGAGCGCCATGTAAGTGCCCATGTAAGTCTCTCACTCTTTTATTTCTGTTTTCTATTTTCTGTCTGTTTGTTTTGACTTTATTAAAAATGCCAGAGCATTTTCAGAAATCATGAGACTTCTTATGGCCACTGTTTGGATTATTTCCAACAGCAAACATTTCAGTTCATGAATATTTGTACATTTAGAATAATATATAAAATTTAAATGCCCAAATGCAAATAAGGTATGATTTAATTCAGAGCCCAAATATGTCATGGAAAAATGTGCATCACCTCTGGTACTGCTTACAGCATTTTCCATAAATGATGAACATTTTTGAAAGCCATTTGGATTTACTGAAAATATTTTAGGTGAACCTAGTGAATTCCTTTGATGCTAGGGGTTTAGGCAATCCCCATTTCAAGTTTCTTTGGAATTTAAACATGATGGCAAGAAGAACAAGCAAAGTCAAGCAAGGGCTGAACTGGGGCTATGACAGCTCACCCCCACTAAACAAGAATCTCATCCCGAGATTCAAGCGTAGGGTAAGGTGAAGGGGGGAACACAAGCTAACATAATCTTCACGATCCAGGTTGCACCTCATAAGGTTGTTGATTCGATCACCATCATTGTCTCGATGTCTTGCCCCGAGAACTCCAACTAACATGACAATGAGAGGAAAGAGAAAACTCTAGAAGGATCGATCTTATCGAAGATCGAACAACTCAAGATCAACTCATGGAGCGAGACGCTGAAACAACTCTTGAGCTGAGACACGAAGCATATGTCCAGAGGGATGGAGTGAAACACATGACAAAGGTTCACTAGGTAGGCAACAATTCCACACCTAAGAAGGTGGTGAACGATTGTCAATGTAGCGAGGAGTTGAGTTGCCATGATACCATAACGAGACATCTTAAGGAAGGTGACTCGCAGAAGTATTCCCTTAAGTGGCAAAAAGAATTACTTTTGATACAAAGATCATTGAAATTCTTTATACCAGCCTAAGGCAATCACAAATGATCATGTGAACGAATTCGAACGAATGGCATACCCATACCAGAATGGATGATGTGGACTACCTTGTTGAAGACAACGCAATGGATGACTTTTGCTTATCATCGGAAATGGATGGGACCCATGACAGGACCACTTTGAGGATGATCCTGGACAACAATTACTAAGAGGGCAGCTCATGGGAATTGGCACAATGGCGGTGCAAGCTGGGAACAAAATGCAAATGCTGGGAATGGTTCTGGTAACTGGGAATAACTCAATGAGAGTGATTCCACCGTTTGGATGGTTATAGCATAATCGAAGAAACTAGGAGTACAAGGATCCGTAAGGAACAACTTCTAGAATATGTTGCACTAAATCCTCATGGAGAAGATGGTCAAATAGCTCAATCAAGATACTACAATGATAGATCTTCCGGCTAGGTGTGCCGGCCAACATCAACCTTGTTGGAACCTACATCATAGATCTTATACTAGTTCCAACCATCATATCTGTCTAAGATTCAGATCTGGTTGGTAACAGGACATTTCAGACAGCATGTCTGGAAAAGAAAATTTGTAACACTAACCGAAGAGATGACGTTGCGGGATTCTCAGGAAAATGAACTACGATAGCATGCTCCAAAACATGAGCTGGTTCTGCTACAAACCTGTGAACACGCCGTCCAAGACAAGCATGACCACGTAGTAGTCTTATAATAGAACACTATCGAGTTCAGGTTAGGATCCATCATCAAAGATTTCGAAGTCTTTACGCGCGCTAGACTTCTTTTCCCTGAACAAGTCAATCAGTGGCTTGGGGTGTTAGGAATTACACATGGAGTGGAGGTAGCTAGTCTCGCAACCCAGTGTATACTTCGCACATGCATAACTGACTTGGGATGGTTCCATAGGAAGCAACATTGACTTTCTCGAATTCACGGCGGCAACTTGCATCAAATGCACATGAATTAGAGGAAGTCACTCCTTTCAGCCGAACATATTCTTCATGAACGGAACATGAAGATAATGCTTATAAAAATTTCCAATGCTAACTGGATGCTCAACACGACTCATGGAGAAGATAAAAATGTTGCTGATGGGCTCAACAACAATTCATCCAGGTTTCCATATAAGTGGAATTACACAATTATGTGAATAAGGTGATAGCATCGGTCAGACCCAAAAAATATAATGGTGTATGCCCGGGGAAACAACCACGGGTAAGACAGCAATACGAACATTGTTGGTTCTGATTTGATTTGACGATAGCCCATAGTCAAATCAAAGATTGGATAAGACAATAGGTCCAACAACTGATCACGAGGACCAATCAATGGAGATATCATCTTTCTTCAACACACACACACAGAGAAGATATCCCTTAGAGATGAACTAAGTTAAGCAAAGCTTCTACCTTCCAACTCTCCAAGTTGTTGTCTAGCTCAACCAACTAGCTTAGGGATATCCAACACAGATTCTTGGAGAAGGGGTGATTTAGAGGAAAAAACCAACATGATCATGAACTCAACATAGCGGTCAGGTGACAACCAGGTAATACTTCCGAGAAGATCTTCGGAAAATCACGAACCACCGATATGTTACTAAACTCGAGAACATTCTTGCTTTTCCGGGCAAGACGATGGGACCAAGAGAGTGATGGATTGCCACAATCCTATCTCATTGATCGAAGAGTGCACCGAAAATAAGGACTAGGTAGCATGATCCATCTTAGGATGATGATTCAATAACCAACATGCTAAGAATGAAATTATTGTCCATTAGCTACCAAGCAACGGGGTTGCTAGTAGTATTGAATTCACACATCATGGTTCACTTGTCGGCATTCCGGTTGCGACAACACGGGACCGGGGAATGAAACAATGATAGCAAGATGTATCACTGTGTCAAGAATTCATAAGAGATGGTGCAATTCTCATGACAATCCTGACATAAAGGGGGTAATACTCCAGGGTAGAACAGAGCAAAAGCTGGATTGGCATTTGATCTGTAGAGCACAACTACTTTGACCCAATCCTGGAAATGGACGAGGTACTGGAGTTTGTTTCTCCTAGTCATTCCGGAATAGAACAACTTGATGAACCACAAGAATAAAAGGCATCGATGAACACAAATGCACACACACTCTTGGCTATCAACTGATAGAGGATGGTCGGAATACAACTGAAGAGGAACTACTCAAGGAACATATAACTTTCTGAGTTGTGGATGCATAGATTAGTATGTCGAGAAAAACTCAACATTTCTTCCGGACAACCCATGCAGAAAGGTAGGACTAGCAGATTCACAATGCAGAATGGAGAACTCATCAAGAGCACTCTTATTGTGATCTTTTGGTTCAAAGGCTCTTGCCATATTGGTTCATGGTATTGGAAGAAGGATATACCACGGACCTCGAGGACTATCGCAGGGTTACTAATATCTTGAGGGAACTAGCAAATACTAACAACATGAAATAGGTGAACCTCGGGTTCAAAACCCAGGAGTAGAATGCCTACTACTAAGTGGCATCACGGGATGCTTTCGAGAATGGTGGCCATAATCATCACACCGGGAACACAAAGCATTGCTAGATTACTAGGTGACTCCCTAAAACACCTAGGGACATAATAATAGCTCCAACATATATGTCGAGGCAATGGAGTACCTCAAGTCACAGATTAGTGTGGTTGAACTGGCCCAAAGGAACATCGGGAACGGAAAGAAGCAATTTGCAAATGCATCAGACTATTTAGAAACCTGGGAACGGCTGTAAATGCTCAAAATGATTTGAGACATCCTGCAAAATGGTGGCATAACCACTTAACATCACAATATCAAAGTTCTGAGATGAGCTGCCAACACACAGAAGTTGTAGGAACCGAACTCGGGCTTAAACTCAACAATCCTAGGCAACTACGGTTTAGTAACACGTCATCCTGATAGATAGATGAGAAGGCCTAGTTCTTAATCCCCGTAGAAAAGAAGAGGTTGACTCAGATCAGAAGGACATAAGGTAAAGGAGTAAAAAGAGCCTTACGTTCCCTTCCCCAATCAATTCCCTTATATAGCTAAAGCATTTCTAGACTCAACTTCGACCAGTTTGGCTTGGTAATCCTACAGGCAGTCAGGCTCTGATACCAAAGCTGTTAGGACCCCGATTCCAAGTCACATCGATCTAGCCGGTAACACCTCATATCACTTTGTGGCCTCATGCACGGTATTCCCACGGGTGCCGCCTTACCGTGGCCCAGGACTGTTTGCGCCTTTTGCCTCACGTATATGATAGTGTCACTATCATCCATATGACAGAGAACCCGGGCCGACATGGCTAGTCGTGAACCCAAAGCGGCACTAACCTATGGGGACATGCATACATGAATCATATCGAGCATGTAGGTCAGCAGCGTGTGAATCCGGGCTGTAGCATTGGGCTAACAGGACTACGGGAACCCGGGCTGTAGCAGGCTAGGAAGGACTCCGGAGGTCACCGCTATTGGAAATATGCCCTAGAGGCAATAATAAATTGGTTATTATTATATTTCCTTATTCATGATAATCGTTTATTATCCATGCTAGAATTGTATTGATAGGAAACTCAGATACATGTGTGGATACATAGACAACACCATGTCCCTAGTAAGCCTCTAGTTGACTAGCTCGTTGATCAATAGATGGTTATGGTTTCCTGACCATGGACATTGGATGTCGTTGATAACGGGATCACATCATTAGGAGGATGATGTGATGGACAAGACCCAATCCTAAGCCTAGCACAAGATCATGTAGTTCGTATGCTAAAGCTTTTCTAATGTCAAGTATCATTTCCTTAGACCATGAGATTGTGCAATTCCCGGATACCGTAGGAGTGCTTTGGGTGTGCCAAACGTCACAACGTAACTGGGTGGCTATAAAGGTACACTACAGGTATCTCCGAAAGTGTCTGTTGGGTTGGCACGAATCGAGACTGGGATTTGTCACTCCCTGTAAATGGAGAGGTATCTCTGGGCCCACTCGGTAGGACATCATCATAATGTGCACAATGTGATCAAGGAGTTGATCACGGGATGATGTGTTACGGAACGAGTAAAGAGACTTGCCGGTAACGAGATTGAACAAGGTATCGGGATACCGACGATCGAATCTCGGGCAAGTATCGTACCGCTAGACAAAGGGAATTGTATACGGGATTGGTTAAGTCCTTGACATCGTGGTTCATCCGATGAGATCATCATGGAACATGTGGGAGCCAACATGGGTATCCAGATCCCGCTGTTGGTTATTGACCGGAGAGTCATCTCGGTCATGTCTGCATGTCTCCCGAACCCGTAGGGTCTACACACTTAAGGTTCGGTGACGCTAGGGTTATAGAGATATTAGTATGCGGTAACCCGAAAGTTGTTCGGAGTCCAGGATGAGATCCCGGACGTCATGAGGAGTTCCGGAATGGTCTGGAGGTAAATAATTATATATAGGAAGTGCTATTTCGGCCATCGGGACAAGTTTCGGGGTCACCGGTATTGTACCGGGACCACCGGAAGGGTCCTGGGGGTCCACCGGGTGGGGCCACCTGCCCCCGGGGGCCACATGGGCTGTAGGGGGTGCGCCTTGGCCTATATGGGCCAAGGGCACCAGCCCCAAGAGGCCCATGCGCCAAGAGAAGAGGGGAAAGGAAGAGTCCTAAAGGGGGAAGGCACCTCCTAGGTGCCTTGGGGAGGAGGGACTCCTCCCTTGGCCGCACCCTTCCTTGGAGGAAGGGCCAAGGCTGCGCCCCCCCTCTCCCTTGGCCCTATATATAGTGGGGGGAAGGGAGGGCAACCATACCTAAGCCCTGGCGCCTCCCTCTCCCTCCCATGACACATCTCCCTCCTCCCGCAGCGCTTGGCGAAGCCCTGTTGGAATCCTGCTACTTCCACCACGCCGTCGTGCTGCTGGATCTCCATAAACCTCTCCTCCCCCCTTGCTGGATCAAGAAGGAGGAGACATCGCTGCTCCGTACGTGTGTTGAACGCGGAGGTGCCGTCTGTTCGGCGCTAGGATCATCAGTGATTTGGATCACGACGAGTACGACTCCATCAACCCCGTTCTCTTGAACGCTTCCGCGCGCGATCTACAAGGGTATGTAGATCCACTCCTCCCTCGTTGCTAGATGACTCCATAGATTGATCTTGGTGACACATAGGAAAATTTTGAATTATTGCTACGTTACCCAATAGTGGTATCAGACCTAGGTCTATGCGTAGTTTCTATGCACGAGTAGAACACAAAGTAGTTGTGGGCGTTGATTTTGTTCAATATGCTTACCGTTACTAGTCCAATCTTGATTCGGTGGCATTGTGGGATGAAGCGGCCCGGACCGACCTTACACGTACTCTTACGTGAGACTGGTTCCACCGACTGACATGCACTAGTTGCATAAGGTGGCTAGCGGGTGTCTGTCTCTCCCACTTTAGTCGGATCGGATTCGATGAAAAGGGTCCTTATGAAGGGTAAATAGCAATTGGCATATCATGTTGTGGTTTTTGCGTAGGTAAGAAACGTTCTTGCTAGAAACCCATAGCAGCCACGTAAAACATGCAAACAACAATTAGAGGACGTCTAACTTGTTTTTGCAGGGTATGCTATGTGATGTGATATGGCCAAAGGATGTGATGAATGATATATGTGATGTATGAGATGATCATGTTCTTGTAATAGGAATCACGACTTGCATGTCGATGAGTATGACAACCGGCAGGAGCCATAGGAGTTGTCTTTATTTATTTATGACATGCGTGACAACATAAACGTCATGTAATTACTTTACTTTATTGCTAACCGTTAGCTGTAGTAGTAGAAGTAATAGATGACGAGACAACTTCAAGAAGACACGATGATGGAGATCATGATGATGGAGATCATGGTGTCATGCCGGTGACAAGATGATCATGGAGCCCCAAGATGGAGATCAAAGGAGCTATATGATATTGGCCATATCATGTCACTATTATTTGATTGCATGTGATGTTTATCATGTTTTTGCATCTTGTTTACTTAGAACGACGGTAGTAAATAAGATGATCCCTCATAATAATTTCAAGAAGGTGTTCCCCCTAACTGTGCACCGTTGCGACAGTTCGTTGTTTCGAAGCACCACGTGATGATCGGGTGTGATAGATTCTAACGTTCACATACAACGGGTGTAAGACAGATTTACACACGTGAAACACTTAGGTTGACTTGACGAGCCTAGCATGTACAGACATGGCCTCGGAACACAAGAGACCGAAAGGTCGAGCATGAGTCGTATAGTAGATACGATCAACATGAAGATGTTCACCGATGATGACTAGTCCGTCTCACGTGATGATCGGACACGGCCTAGTTGACTCGGATCATGTAATCACTTAGATGACTAGAGGTATGTCTATCTGAGTGGGAGTTCATAAGATGAACTTAATTATCCTGAACGTAGTCAAAAGATCTTCGCAAATTATGTCGTAGCTCGCGCTTTAGTTCTACTGTTTAGATATGTTCCTAGAGAAAATTTAGTTGAAAGTTGGTAGTAGCAATTATGTGGACTAGGTCCGTAAACTGAGGATTGTCCTCATTGCTTCATAGAAGGCTTATGTCCTTAATGCACCGCTCAGTGTGCTGAACCTCGAACATCGTCTGTGGATGTTGCGAACATCTGACATACACATTTTGATAACTACGTGATAGTTCAGTTAAACGGTTTAGAATTGAGGCACCAAAGATGGTTTTGAAACGTCGCGAAACATATGAGATGTTTCGAGGGCTGAAATTGGGATTTCAGGCTCGTGCCCACGTCAAGAGGTATAAGACCTCCGACGATTTTCTTAGCCTGCAAACTAAGGGAGAAAAGCTCAATTGTTGAACTTGTGCTCAGATTGTCTGAGTACAACAATCGCTTGAATCAAGTGGGAGTTGATCTTCTAGATAAGATAGTGATGTTTCTTCGAAGTCATTACCACCAAGCTGCTAGAGCTTCGTGATGAACTATGATATATCAGGGACATATATGATGATCCTTGAGATATTCGCGATGTTTGACACCACAAAAGTAGAAATCAAGAAGGAGCAGCAATTGTTGATGGTTGGTGAAACCACTAGTTTCAAGAAGGGCAAGGGCACGAAGGGATACTTCATGAAACGGCAATTCAGCTGCTGCTCTAGTGAAGAAACCCAAGGTTGAACCCAAACCCGAGACTAAGTGCTTCTGTAATAAGAGGAACAGCCACTGGAGCAGAATTACCCTAGATACTTGGTAGATGAGAAGGCTGTCGATAGAAGTATATTGGATATACATTATGTTAATGTGTACTTTACTAGTACTCCTAGTAGCACCAGGGTATTAGATACCGGTTCGGTTACTAAGTGTTAGTAACTCGAAACAAAAGCTACGGAATAAACGGAGACTAGCTAAAGGTGAGATGACGATATGTGTTGGAAGTATTTCCAAGGTTGATCAAATATCGTACGCTCCCTCTACCATCAAGATTGGTGTTTACGTTGAGCATAGACATGATTGGATTATGTCTATCGCAATACGGTTATTCATTTAAGGAGAATAATGGTTACTCTGTTTATTTGAATAATACCTTCAATGGTCTTACACCTAAAATGAATGGTTTATTGAATCTCGATCGTAGTGATACACATGTTCATGCCAAAAGATAGTAATGATAGTACCACCTACTTGTGGCACTGCCACGTAAGTCATATCGGTATAAAACGCATGAAGAAGCTCCATGTTGATGGATCTTTGGGCTCACTCGTTTTTGAAAAGTGTTAGACATGCGAACCATGTCTATTGGTGTATATGCATGAAGAAACTCCATGCAAATGGACCGTTTTGACTCACTTGATTTTGAATCACTTGGGACATGCAAATCATACCACATGGGCAAGATGACTGAAAGCCTCATTTTCAGTAAAATGGAACTAGAAAGCAACTTGTTGGAAGTAATACATTTTGATGTGTGCAGTCCAATGAGTGCTGAGGCATGTAGTGGATATCGTTATGTTCTTACTTCATAGATGATTTGAGTAGATGTTGAGTATATTTACTTGATGAATCACGAGTCTGAATTATTGAAAGGTTCAAGTAATTTCAGGGTGAAGTTGAAAGATCGTCGTGAAAAGAGGATAAAATATCTATGATATGATCATAGAGATGAATATCTGAATTACGAGTTTGGCACAGAATTAAGACATTGTGGAAATTGTTTCACAACTAATACAGCCTGGAACACCATAGTGTGATGGTGTGTCCGAACATCATAACTGCACCCTATTGGATATGATGCATACCATGATGTCTCTTATCGAATTACCACGATAGTATATGGGTTAGGCATTAAATACAACCACATTCACTTTAAATAGGGCACCACGTAATTCCGATGAGATGACACCGTATGAACTATGGTTTAGAGAAACCTAAGCTGTCATTTCTTAAAAGTTTGGGGCTGCGACGCTTATGTGAAAAGTTCCAGGCTGATAAGCTCGAACCCAAAGCGGATAAATGCATCTTCATAGGACACCCAAAACAGTTGGGTATACCTCCTGTCTCAGATTCGAAAGCAATAAAGGATTGTTTCTAGAATCGGGTCCTTTCTCGAGGAAAAGTTTCTCTCGAAAGAATTGAGTGGGAGGGTGGCAGAGACTTGATGAGGTTATTGAACCGTCTCTTCAACTAGTGTGTGGCAGGGCACAGGAAGTTGTTCCTGTGGCACCTACACCAATTGAAGTCGAAGCTTATGATAGTGATCATGAAACTTCAGATCAAGTCACTACCAAACCTCGTGGGATGACAAGGATGCGTACTACTTCAGAGTGGTACGTGATCCTGTCTTGGAAGTCATGTTGCAAGACAACAATGAACCTACGAGCCATGGAGAAGCGATGGTGGGCCCGGATTCCGATAAATGGCTCGAGGCCATAATATCCGAGATAGGATCCATGTATGAAAACAAAGTGTAGACTTTGGAAGAACTACTTGATGGTCGTAAGGCTGTTAGGTACATATGGATTTTAAAAGGAAGACGGACAATGATGGTAAGTATCACCATTAAGAAAGCTCGACTTGTCGTTAAGATGTTTTCCGACAAGTTCAAGGAGTTGACTACGATGAGACTTTCTCACTCGTAGCGATGCTAAGAGTCTGTTGGAATTATATTAGCGATTACTGCATTATTTATGAAATCTTGCAGATTGGATGTCAAAACATTGTTTCCTCGATGATTTTCTTGAGGAAAGGTTGTATGTGATACAACCGGAAGGTTTTGTCAATCCTGAAAGATGCTAATAAGTATGCAAAGCTCCAGAAATCCTTCTAAGGACTGGAGTAAGCATCTCGGAGTTCGAATGTACGCTTTGATGAGATGATCAAAGATTTTGGGTTTATACAAAGTTTATGAGAAACTTGTATTTCCAAAGAAGTGAGTGGGAGCACTATAGAATTTCTGATGAGTATATGTTGTTGACATATTGTGGATCAGAAATGACGTAGAATTTCTGGAAAGCATATAGGGTTATTTGAAAAGTGTTTTTCAATGGAAAGTCTGGATTAAGCTACTTGAACATTGAGCATCAAGATCTATAAGGATAGATCAAAATTCTTAATGGTACTTTCAAATGAGCACATACCTTGACATGATCTTGAAGGTGTTCAAGATGGATCAGTCAAAGAAGGAGTTCTTGCATGAGTTGTAAGGTATGAGGTTAAGACATAAAGCTCGACCACGGCAAAAGAAAGAGAAAGGACGAATGTCGTCCCCTATGCTTTTGTCATAGGCTCTATACAGTATGCTATGCTGTGTACCGCACTTGAATTGTGCCTTGCCATGAGTCAGTCAAGGGGTACAAGAGTGATCGAAGAATGGATCACAGGACAGCGGTCAAAGTTATCCTTAGTAACTAGTGGACTAAGGAATTTTCTCGATGATGGAGGTGGTAAAGAGTTCGATGTAAAGAGTTACGTCGATGCAAGCTTAACACCTATCCGGATAGCTCTGAGTAGAGATACCGGATACGTATAATGGAGCAACAATTTAGAATAGCTCCAAGTAGAACAGTTATTTGAAATGGCTCCAAATATAGCGTAGTAGCTGCATCTACAAGATGACACAGAGATTTGCGAAGTACATACGGATCTGAAAGATTCAGACCCGTTGACTATAACATCTCTCACAAGCATAACATGATCAAACCCAGAACTCATTGAGTGTTAATCACATGGTAATGTGAACTAGATTATTGACTCTAGTAAACTCTTTGGGTGTTAGTCACATGGGGATGTGACCTTGAGTGTTAATCACATAGCGATGTGAACTGGATTATTGACTCTAGTGCAAGTGGGAGACTGTTGGAAATATGCCCTAGAGGCAATAATAAATTGGTTATTATTATATTTCCTTATTCATGATAATCGTTTATTATCCATGCTAGAATTGTATTGATAGGAAACTCAGATACATGTGTGGATACATAGACAACACCATGTCCCTAGTAAGCCTCTAGTTGACTAGCTCGTTGATCAATAGATGGTTACGGTTTCCTGACCATGGACATTGGATGTCGTTGATAACGGGATCACATCATTAGGAGGATGATGTGATGGACAAGACCCAATCCTAAGCCTAGCACAAGATCATGTAGTTCGTATGCTAAAGCTTTTCTAATGTCAAGTATCATTTCCTTAGACCATGAGATTGTGCAACTCCCGGATACCGTAGGAGTGCTTTGGGTGTGCCAAACGTCACAACGTAACTGGGTGGCTATAAAGGTACACTACAGGTATCTCCGAAAGTGTCTGTTGGGTTGGCACGAATCGAGACTGGGATTTGTCACTCCGTGTAAACGGAGAGGTATCTCTGGGCCCACTCGGTAGGACATCATCATAATGTGCACAATGTGATCAAGGAGTTGATCATGGGATGATGTGTTACGGAATGAGTAAAGAGACTTGCCGGTAACGAGATTGAACAAGGTATCGGGATACCGACGATCGAATCTCGGGCAAGTATCGTACCGCTAGACAAAGGGAATTGTATACGGGATTGATTAAGTCCTTGACATCGTGGTTCATCCGATGAGATCATCGTGGAACATGTGGGAGCCAACATGGGTATCCAGATCCCGCTGTTGGTTATTGACTGGAGAGTCATCTCGGTCATGTCTGCATGTCTCCCGAACCCGTAGGGTCTACACACTTAAGGTTCGGTGACGCTAGGGTTATAGAGATATTAGTATGCGGTAACCCGAAAGTTGTTCGGAGTCCCGGATGAGATCCCGGACGTCACGGTGAGTTCCGGAATGGTCCGGAGGTAAAGAATTATATATAGGAAGTGCTATTTCGGCCATCGGGACAAGTTTCGTGGTCACCGGTATTGTACTGGGACCACCGGAAGGGTCCCGGGGGTCCACCGGGTGGGGCCACCTGCCCCGGGGGGCCACATGGGCTGTAGGGGGTGCGCCTTGGCCTATATGGGCCAAGGGCACCAGCCCCAAGAGGCCCATGCGCCAAGAGAAGAAGGGAAAGGAAGAGTCCTAAAGGGGGAAGGCACCTCCTAGGTGCCTTGGGGAGGAGGGACTCCTCCCTTGGCCGCACCCTTCCTTGGAGGAAGGGCCAATGCTGCGCCCCCCCTCCCCCTTGGCCCTATATATAGTGGGGGGAAGGGAGGGCAACCATACCTAAGCCCTGGTGCCTCCCTCTCCCTCCCATGACACATCTCCCTCCTCCCGCAGCGCTTGCCGAAGCCCTGTTGGAATCCCGCTACTTCCACCACGCCGTCGTGCTGCTGGATCTCCATCAACCTCTCCTCCCCCCTTGATGGATCAAGAAGGAGCAGACATCGCTGCTCCGTACGTGTGTTGAACGCGGAGGTGCCGTCCGTTCGGCGCTAGGATCATCGGTGATTTGGATCACGACGAGTACGACTCCATCAACCCCGTTCTCTTGAACGCTTCCGCGCGCGATCTACAAGGGTATGTAGATCCACTCCTCCCTCGTTGCTAGATGACTCCATAGATTGATCTTGGTGACACATAGGAAAAGTTTGAATTATTGCTACGTTACCCAACAACCGCGTGACATTTCCCCGAAGGGACAGACACAGGAACGAAGTGAAACACATGCCGGCCAGTCAAGTGTCCTGAGCAGTAGTGCTGGGCTAACAGGACTCTGGTGAACCGGGCTGTAGCGGACTAATATGGCTCATGGAAGCACTAAACTACATTTCCCCGTAAGAGAGGCTGCCAAGGATAAACAACTAGATTGTTGGATCCCACACATACCAAGAATTTCAATCATACACACAACATGCTCGATATATGTAAATACAACATGGCATCACAACATAACTCTACAACTTAAGTATTTATTCATTAGGCTCCGAGGAGCGAGATATTACAAACATGGGTCTCATGAACCAACAATCATAACATACAAATCAAAGCACATGCGGAAGCTTAACATGTCTGAGTACAGACATCTACAAATGGAAAAGGCTGAGAAGCTTGACTATCTACCAGATCCTGCCGAGGGCACAAGATCGTAGCTGGGGTATCAAGCTAAACGTCGAAGTCCATGCGAAACTACTAGAGAGACTGAAGTCTCTCTACAAAACATAAATTAAGCAAATGTGAGTACAAAAGTACTCAGCAAGACTTACATCAGAACTAGCTACATATGCATCGGTATCAACAGGGGGTGGTGGATTTTAACTGCAGCAAGCCAGCTTTGACTCGGTGGCTATCTTAAACTACGACTGCAAGTAACTCTTTTGAGGTGGCGCACACGAGTCCACATATTCACCATTCAATACACCACTATGGATCCGCTCCCTTCTCCCTACGAGAAGGCCATCCATAGCACTCACACTTATCTTGCGAGTTTTAGAGTATCCACTTTCACTTGTCTATGAACTGTTATAGGCAACCCAGAAGTCCTTTACCGCGGACGCGGCTATTCGAATAGTTTTATACCCTGCAGGGGTGTACTTCGTCACACATGTTTTCACCACTTAGCGTCTGCACACGACATGTGCTCGGCAGACTTCAAGCGAAGCCGACGTGGGTGTAGACCACGACCTGACTAACCGCACAAGTCTCTAGTCCAGGTTTATCGCCTATTCAGGTTCCATCCGCAAGGAGATCCGGCCGGGGTGTCCTCAACGGCCCTAAACGATGTGTACAGGGTCCCGAGACGCCAAACGGGCGCCCGGCATACCCGGCCACAGTGTATCTACCGCATCATAGCCCACCCCTAGGGTCAGTGCTACGCACGGCCGCCAACATATATCCTATAAACACAAGAAACTAGTTGCAACTCCTGGACAGAGGACGAGAGGGGTCAGTAAGTCGAGCGGGGTCATATTTCAGGGCCCAATGTGTGGTAGTGGCTATTTCATGGATCACAAACACAGAACTCAGTTCCTGAGAACGGTTTCAATGAGACAACCCACCATGTACTCCTACATGGCCTCTCACCGCTACCTTTACCAAATCGTGTTCACACACTTAGCTCACACACAGTAGGACATGTTCACAACTTTCCAATTCATCCCCAATGAATCAGACCTGACACAACTCTAAGCAATAGCAGGCATGACAAGCAAACATGAATGAGTAGGCACATCAGGGCTCAAACAACTCCTACTCATGCTAGTGGGTTTCATCTATTTATTGTGGCAATGACAGGTCATGCAAAGGATAGGGGTTCAACTACCGCAGCATGTAATAGTTGAATCGTTGTTGTCCTAATGCAGTAAAAGAGAGCAGGGGCGAGAGAGTGGGTTAGTATCGGAATGAACAAGGGGTTTTTGCTTGCCTGTCACTTCTGAAGATAGTATAGCTCTTCATCGGTGTCATTGATCACATCATCGAAGTAACGTCTACTGAGAGGGGACAATCACCGGCAAACACAAAAGAACCAACATTCACTGCAATGCACAATCAAATGAATGCCATGTCACGTTAAGGAACTAAATTGACCTAATGCAGCAGTAAGCCAAGTTAATTGAAGTGGAATTCAAACAGGGTTAAACTCCAACTCCAAATGCTAGTTCATAAATTGCCCTAATCATGATTTATCCTATTCAGTTAGGTTAACTTGTTCAATCATTCATTAAAGTGCCATAAACAGATTCTTCATATTTTTCTGATCATTTTTCATATATAATTTATTTCATTTGGAGTTACGGTTGAATTTCTATGATTTTTAGAAGTTTATACTATTTTCTGGAATTTCCTGAATAAACTTAAATCCAGAATATGAGTTATTGCATCAGCACTGCATCATTGTGACGTCAGCTGGTCAAGTGGGCACCTCCAGGTCAAACCTGACCAGTAGGGCCCATTGGTCAGTAGTTAGTTAACTAACTAGAGTAAATAAGTGTTAAACTAATGCTAATCCTATATTAGTTAGTGGCCTGGGGCCCACACATCAGTGAGACAGAAACTAATCCCGCGTTGACTACGACTTTGACCCGCTGCAGGGCCCGCTGTCAGCGTCTAATGGTGGTCCAGCTGGCGGGGTTAGTGCTAATGGCGAGGCCACGTCGGCACTCGCCGGAGCATGGCCGGCGGTGACCAAAACGACGGCGGCGCGGCTCGGATTTGAGCTTCGGGCGGTGGTTTGGTGCGCTGAGCACACCGGGGAGGATCTCTTGCTTGTCCGCATCCAATGGACCGGATGGGAGGCCGCAGGGTGGCCGGAAGCAGCGCAGGCGTTGAGGTTAGCGGCGGCCGAAGCTACGGGATCGACGGGTTCGGCACTATGGTGATCTATAGTAGGAGTTGGTGAGTTCTACAACTTCCTGGGAAGGCTCTAAGCACATTGGTGTGCTCGTACGCGAGCTGCAATGACTATGGCCATGACTGCGCCATTGCCGGCGGCGAGGAGCTCACGGCTCCGGTGGCTAGGCTAGTTAGGGGAAGAGATTCACTGCGGGGAGAGAGGGGTTCGGTAGAGGAGCTCATGGCGGGGGCGTCGGTGATCTCAGCGTGCTCGGGGATGGCCTGGTGTCGATGAATCTGTCGACGAAGGCCGTCGGTGCAGAGGGCGGAGAAGGCATCGACGATGGTGCTCCAGGGCGTCCGGCGTCATGTGGCTCGGCGGGGACGACCGGAGCATCATGGTGGAGCTCAGGGGTGCGTCGGAGGGGCTCGGAGATGGTTGTGGACGTGGGGGAGCTTGTCGGCGGCGACGTCTGCGTTCGGCCGCGCTCGTGGAAGGGGCTAGAGGCGAAAGAGAGAGCAGAGAGTGAGGGAGAGGAGCGAGGGGACTGCGGGGCGTCTCCAGATGCGTCGGGGGCGCCTCAGTGGCAAGCAGGAGGTGGCCAGGGCGGCGTCGGCGCTCGCCACCAAGGTGCTTCGGGGCGAGGGGGAGGAAGACGACAAAGGGGAGGAGGTGGGTTGGGCCGGCCAGCTCAGATGGGCCGCTAGGTGGGCTAGAGCTCCAGGTAAGTGCCCAGGTAAGTCTCTCACTCTTTTATTTCTTTTTTCTATTTTTTGTCTGTTTGTTTTGACTTTATTAAAAACGCCAGACCATTTTTAGAAATCATGAGACTTCTTATGGCCACTGTTTGGATTATTTCCAACAGCAAACATTTCAGTTCATGAATATTTGGACATTTAGAATAATATATAAAATTTAAATGCCCAAATGCAAATAAGGTATGATTTAATTCAGAGCCCAAATATGTCATGGAAAAATGTGCATCACCTCTGGTACTGTTTACAACATTTTCCATAAATGATGAACATTTTTGAAAGCCATTTGGATTTACTGAAAATATTTTAGGTGAACCTAGTGAATTCCTTTGATGCTAGGGGTTTAGGCAATCCCCATTTCAAGTTTCTTTTGAATTTAAACATGACAGCAAGAAGAACAAGCAAAGTCAAGCAAGGGCTGAACTAGGGCTGTGACAGCGTGTGTCGCCGGGGCGCGGCGACACCAAGCGCGGCGCGGGCGACGCTGCTCGTCACTCCGTCCTCCTGAGCCCCCGGCTCGGGCATATGAGGGTAGAAGATACCCCGGAGGAGGCCGCTCGCACCAAGGCCTCATCACCACCTGCATGGCCGCTTCATCACGGTGATGTATCGACCTCTTCTTCGGCGGAAGTGGCCCCGGATCACCCCGGGGGGGCTTTCCCTTCTCTTCAGCGGAGAACCTTCTGATAGGCGCCATTGTTGTTAGAAGTGGAGCATGGAGGAAGAAGAAAGAGAGCGAGGAAGAGATGGGCGACGGGGGCTCCACCCCCTTCCCATTTAGAGCAAGAGAGGGCCAACCGACACCTCCCACGATCGCAGGTAATGATGGTTTTCCTTGCATGTCGCAGGGACTTGTCAACTCGTGCAGTTTCTGAGGCAACGTGGGGAAGCGGAGACTCCCACGTCCAATCAACCACCACACGTCAACCGAGGCCGCAAGCTCTTGGGGCCCGCAGCACTCTGAACTTGACTCTTGGCTTCGCCGCGAAGCCAAGCCCGAGTGCACCTTGGGCCCTTGGCTACTGTCGGCATTCTAGGAACAGGGGTCCCCAGACTTGCCTACCTGCGGCCCACGGCGTGGCTAAGCCAGCAGGCC
Source organism: Triticum dicoccoides (assembly GCF_002162155.2). NCBI lineage: Eukaryota > Viridiplantae > Streptophyta > Magnoliopsida > Poales > Poaceae > Triticum > Triticum dicoccoides. The sequence continues at coordinate 191,384,139 of NC_041388.1, forward strand.
GTACGACCCATCTTCACCAACAAGGAATCCAAGACCCTGGCGAGGGGCCAAGCCTCGCGAGGCGGACGATGCAAGACCTCCTCAGGAGTGGCCTAGCCAGGCATGCTCACGAGGAGCGGAGATATCAAGGCGGGGCAAACCTCACGAGGCTCTCATGACATGAGCCATGACGATCGGCGCCAGGCGGGCACCAACGCGCGCAGCGTCCTTGTTTCCTCTTTGGTGCTAAGGGAGCAGGCGCAGGCGAAGAGTACCGAGGCATCAGGCAAAGGTTGCCATATTGGTGCAACGAGACCAAGACCAGAAGGACGGCAAGACGGCGGTCATCGTGGAGCCCAAGACGACATCACCACCATAGCCTTTCGCAAGTGAAGACCACTTTTGTCAGGATAGCTTGTACTAGCTATCCCCCTTCGAATTTGGCCACCGTTGTTGGCTCCCTTCCCGTTCAATATTTGGGAAGAGGACCAAGACCTATATAAGTAGAGCTAGCCACCACCATAGGGGGGAGGCGGATCACTCTCACCGTCACAAGTTAGCCAAGCACAATGTAACGCCCTCGATGCTACTATATCTCACATGTGTCGAAGCACGACTTGGAGGCATAACCGCATTGAAAGCAATGTCGCAAGTGAGGTAATCTTCACACAATCCATGTAGTACATAAGGGACAGAGATACATAGTTGGCTTACAATCGCCACTTCACACAATTACATGAATAAGGCATTACATCATCCAGATACAATCAAGGTCCGACTACGGAACCAAAATAAAAGAAGACTACCCCAAAAGCTACACAGACCCCCGATCGACCCCAACTGGGCTCCACTACTGATCAACTAGAAAGAAACAACACAAAGGACAAGATCTTCATTGAGCTCCTCCTGAGCTTGGTTGCGTCACCTGCTCAGTAACATTGGCACCTGCAAACTGGTTTTGGAAGTATCTGTGAGTCACGGGGACTCAGCAATCTTACACCCTCGCGATCAAGACTATTTAAGCTTATAGGAAGGGTAAAAGGTATGAGGTGGAGCTGCAGCAAGAGACTAGCATATTTGGTGGCTAACATACGCAAATGAGAGCGAGAAGAGAAAGCAAAAGCACAGTCGAGAAACTATGATCAAGAAGTGATCCTAAAACAACCTACGTCAAGCATAACTCCAACACCGTGTTCACTTCCCGGACTCCGCCGAGAAGAGACCATCACGGTAACACATGCGGTTGGTGCATTTTAATTAAGGTAAACTTCATGTTTTCTACAACCGGACATTAACAAATTCCCATCTGCCCATAACCGAGGGCACGACTTTCGAAAGGTCATAAACCTGCAGGGTGTCCCAACTTAACCCATCGCAAGCTCTCACGGTCAACGAAGGATATTCCTTCTAGTGGGAAGACCCAATCAGACTCGGAATCCCGGTTACCAGACATCCTTGACAATGGTAAAACAAGTCCAGCAAGACCGCCCGATGCGCCGACATCCTGATGGGAGCTGCACATATCTCGTTCTCAGGGCAACACCGGATGAACACTGCGTACAGCTAAAACCAGCCCTCAAGTTTCCCCGAGGTGGCGCCGCAAGTGGCTCTGTTTCGGACCAACACTTAGACAAGCATTGGCCCGGGGTGTTAAAAATAAAGATGACCCTTGGGCTGGCCTAACCCAAGGGAAAAAAGGCTAGGTGGCGAATGATAAAACCAAGGTTGGGCCTTGCTGGAGGAGTTTTATTCAAAGCGAACTATCAAGGGGTTCCCATTATAACCCAACCGTGTAAGGAACGCAAAATACAGGAACATAACACCGATATGACAGAAACTAGGGCGGCAAGAGTGGAACAAAACACCAGGCATAAGGCCGAGCCTTCCACCCTTTACCAAGTATATAGATGCATTAATTAAATAAGAGATATTGTGATATCCCAACAGGTAAACATGTTCCAACAAGGAACAACATCTCCATGTTCCAACAAGGAACAAAACTTCAATCTTCACCTGCAACTAACTACGCTATAAGAGGGGTTGAGCAAAGCGGTAACATAGCCAAACAACGGTTTGCTAGGACAAGGTGGGTTAGAGGCTTGGTTCAACAATATGGGAGGCATGATAAGCAAGTGGTAGGTATCGCAGCATAGGCATAGCAAAAGAGCGAGCAACTAGCAAGCAAAGATAGAAGTGCTTTCGAGGGTATGGTCATCTTGCCTGAAATCCCGCAAGGAGGAAGAACAGGTCCATGAAGAAGACAAACATACGAAGTCGAACGGATCCTCACAACGCCAGAACGGAACCGAAGCTAACGAGGGAAACAACCCGGAAAGAAGCAAACAACATAGTAAACAACCATCACATAACATGGCATGATGCACAAACAAGTATGCTGCATGTCCGGTTTAATTAAGCATGGCATGGCAAAAATGCACAAACAATCCTACAAATTAAGTGAAGCTCAATATGCAACGGGATGCATATTGACAAAACACCACAATCCATTATTTAGTTTGATCTCGTTTATGTACCCAACAATATTAAATGTTGTTAAGCATGTCAAGAGGTGAAACATAAAGGAATTATCTATCTAAACAATTTAATTGGGGCCAGATATAGCAAACAAAAAATCCGGTAAATCCCCATATGCATTTAGCAAATTAATGCAAACAACAATTTAAACATTCTTGATGTTGTTAACATGATGCGGATGACATGAACAAGATTATGCAAATTTTTATTAATTGACAAGAGCATTATGAAGCACTTGTCACCGTGGTGGAGAGGAAAGGGGTGCCACGGAAACGATAACAAAAACGGTGCCATGGCAGCGTTCCGGTTCCGGTAACTCGATTGAGATACCGATGGAAAGGAGAAGTGTGCGGAAGCGTGCAAAAGATGGTGGGGCGCTCCCGGATTTCGGGTGTCCCACGAGTTGGCGACAAAGAAACGAGTGACAATTTGGACACGGTGCAAACTCGAGCATCTCAAACATTGCAAGCATTCGTTCATGGGCGTCGTCTCGAGGTTATACCTTTGAAGCGTGCAAGCGGGACAGTACTCGTTCGGTGCAAAGTAGAGGAAGTAGCCGTTCTCATGATGGCGGTAGTGGTAGTAGTCGTGCTCGCATGCTCTAGGGTCGGGGTAGAGGTTCTCACAATCTCGGCGACGGTAGTGGTACATGTTTATCGTTGCACGAGTTTCTGTAGACGTTCATGTCATCGGTGTCGTGGTACTTGGGGTCTTTGGACTTTCTGGTCCCGTTCTTGTGACGGTAGTCATTCACGTTTGTTCGGAGAGGTATTTGATGACTCCAACATCTTCGGGGTGACGGTAGTGGTACACGCGACATCGGGGTACTTGTCGGTCCGGTCTTGGCGGCGTAGATGTACACGTTGTCGGGGTACTTATCACATCATCGGGTGTAGTTGTACATGAGGGTCTTGACGAATCCGAAGGGGTACTTGACGGGTCCGGCCCTGGCGATTCAGGTTTCGTAGTGTCCTGGTACTTGACGCTTGGGATTGATTCCATGGTTGCATGCATCCACGGCAACACAATGCAGATGCAAAGAGGCAACGATTTGGCACAGTTCCGGTGGTCGAACAAGGCAGGGTAGCTCAGCCACGCGCGCTGCGGGCGGCAGAGGACAAGCAGAGGAGCAGCCCCAGCAGCGGAGCTCCATGGGAGGCGTAGCCATGCGTGGCTGCTGGAGATCCTCAAGCAGAGAAGAAACCAGCAGGCTGCGGTGCCTGGCGGCCCTGGTGACGCGGTAGGGCGGGCGAGCTCGACCCTCGCGCCCATGGCGGCAAGGAGGAAGACCATGGAGGAGGCGCACGGGTCACGGGCTCCTGGCGGGCGGAGTTAACGTAGGGGAGGCGCTGGTCTTGGCGCGGCGGTGGGCCTGCCGGCGTCGGGGATGGTGCAGGAGAGGAGAGGCCGGCGGCTGCGGTACAAGAAGCAACCGAGGCGCGGCTTCTGGCCATGGCAACGGTGAGGCGGGTCAAGGGCGGTGTCGCTCCTGGTTCTCGGGAGGCGCGAAGCAGAGGGAGGAGAGGAACTGCGAGCGGGAGAAGGTATCGGCAAAGGGGAGAGGTCGAGGGATCTCTCGATCCCTCTGGCGGCGCGAGGGAAGATGCGAGGGAGAGGATCGATCGGGATGGGGTTGGCTCGGGCGCCTAGGGTTAGCGCAGGGCGCTGGGCCTAGGGTGCAAATGGCCTAGGTGGGCTGGTGCAGGAGGCCCAGTGTGGAGGGCGCCGGCTGGGCCTTAGAAGGAGAATGGGCCTGCTGCTCTCTCTCACTCCTCTCCAAAACTTCTCCTTTTATCTCCCAAAACAGAAAAAATCGAAGAAAAAGAGAATAAAGGAAGTGTTAGGGATAGAATTTGCGCGGGAGGTTAATTTCCCCGGATTCATAAGGATGAGCTTATTCCAAGAAAATAGGAAAGAGCACATGTGTGAAGTTTGAATTCCAACTCATTTAAATTTAATACACATGAGCGTGAGAAGGAAGTCGGTATTTGATAGGTCCAAAAATGTTGGGGATTTTGTTAGAGCTCCGGAAAATGGTGAAAGAATTATTGGCAAGACTAGCGAGTCGAAACTTGAAGAAGAAAAGAAGGCCAAGGGATTTAATATGCAAGTGGGTTCACGGGTGATTCCAAAACAATGGAATTTTAAATATAGCTCCCTAATAACGGGAGGATATGTTATAAAGAGAATCACCATGTGAATTCCCTCGGTTTAAATGGACCGAAGATCCATGCAATTTATTTAGAGAGTTTTAGTTAGCTTTGAGAAAAGATGGCATGATGACATGATGCAATGCACATGATGCAACGAACCAAACAAATCTCACGACGAAACCCGGAAACCCTATAAGGCATCTGAAGCTCCGGTCTTGGGGCGTTACACACAAGAACACCTCAACCTCAGGAGGCTGTTCTTCCCCTTGTACTGTTCATCATCAGCCCAAGAGGCAATCCACCACCACCACACTAGAGTAGGGTATTACACCACAGCGGTGGCCCGAACCAGTATAAATCTCGTGCCTTTCTGTGTTGCGAGTTGGTCGAGTTCATCCGCGAGATCTTAGCGAGCTAGGGCGTAGATTGGTAGGAGGGAAAGACTTCGCATGCACCCTAGTGTTCGAACCTTAACGGTTTGCCAGAAACCCACATCCGACAACCCTCAAAGAGAAGCTAGTCTCAGCTCCTGTCTTAACTCCTCCTGGCGAATCCAAGCCATTCGAAGTTTTTCTGTGATGCCTCATTGCAAGGTCTCGGCGCTATGTTAATACAAGAGAAGAAAGTTGTGGCTTATACCTCTCGTCAGTTGAAGCCCAATGAAAGAAACTACTCCACTCACGATCTTGAGTTGGCGGCAGTTGTCCATGCATTAATAACATGGAAACATCTCTTGTTGGGAAGGCAATTGGACATTTTCACCGATCACAAGAGCCTCAAGTATATCTTCACTCAACCCAACCTCAACGTCAGGCAAACTCGTTGGGTCGAAATGATTCAAGAGTACAATCCGAGTATTGATATACACCAGGCAAGGTTAATGTGATTGCAGATGCTTTGAGCAGAAAGGCTTATTGCAACATCTTAATCTTCAAGCCATTCCAACCGGATCTTTGTGAAGCTTTCCGCAAGCTCAATCTTCAAGTTGTTCCTCAAGTTTTTCTTGCCAACATTCAAGTCACTACAACTTTGGAAGACCAAATTCGTGAGCCACAACTCCTTGATACCATGGTGAAGAAGGTGAAACATGGTATTGCCAAGGGCCAACCCAAATACAAGTGCTATCGAATTGATGACAAAGACACTTTATTCTTCGAGGACCGGATTGTGGTTCCTAAAGGTGATCTAAGGAAGGTCATAATGAACGAAGTGCACAATTCTCTTCTGTCCATTCATCTAGGCAGTTCGAAGATGTACCATGGCCTCAAGTAGTCGTATTGGTGGACTCGAATGAAGCGAGAGATTGCTCAATTCATGAATGAATGTGATATCTACCGAAGGGTGGAAGCAGAACACCAGCGACCACCTGGTCTCCTCCAACCTCTTGCTAATCTAGAATGGAAGTTTGATCATATCGAAATGGAATTCGTTACAGGATTTCCTAGGTCCAAGCGTGGGAATGATGCTATTTTTGTTGTCATTGACAAGCTCACAAAAGTGGCTCATTTCCTTCCAATCAAATAATCCATCACAGCAGCTCAGTTGGCAGAGTTATACACCTCCAGAATTGTCTCCTTGCATGGTATTCGGCAATTGATCTCTTCAGACCGCGGAAGCATTTTCACCTCCAAGTTCTGGGACTCCTTCCACAAGGCCATGGGCACCAACATTCTCTTCATCACAACTTTCCATCCTCAAACAAGTGGGCAAGTTGAGAAAGTCAATCAAATCCTCGAAGACATGCTCATGGCTTGTGTTATCTCTTTCGGTATGAAGTGGGAAGATTGTCTTCCATATGTTGAGTTCTCCTACAACAACAGCTTCCAAGCGAGTTCGGGCAAGGCCCAATTCAAGATTCTATATGGCAGAAAGTTCCGTACTCCTCTCAATTGGTCCGAGACTGGTGAACGCCAACTTCTTGGCAACGACTTGATCACACAAGCTGAAGAAATGTGGACAGTCATACGTGAAAATCTCAAAGCCGCACAATCGCGCCAGAAGAGTTACTGTGATAGCAAGCACCGTGAGATGGCTATCGATATCGGAGACCATGTCTACCTCCGCGTCTCTCCAATGAAAGGCACTCGATGCTCCGATATCAAAGGGAATCTTGCCGCTAGATACGTGGGTCCTTTCAAGATCATTGGAAAAAGAGGCGACCTCGCCTATCAACTTGAGCTTCCACCCAACTTCACAAATGCGCATGATGTGTTCCACGTGTCACAGCTTCGCAAGTGCTTCAAGACCCCCGAGCGCACTATCAACTTCGAAGAGATTGATCTCCAAGAAGATTTGTCTTATCATGAGCATCCCGTTGCTATTCTTGAAGAAACCGAGCGCAAGACTCGCAACAAGTCAATCAAATTCCTGAAACTGAAGTGGTCACACCATTCCGACCGAGAAGCCACCTCGGAGCGTGAGGATCACCTCCGTTCTGAATATCCGGAGTTCTTTCAGTCCTAGATCTTGGGACGAGATCCTCTTGTAGTGGTGGGGTGTTGTAACACCCCGGATGTAACTTTCCATAATTGTAACTCCGACCCTTGCCATTTCCGGCTATGTGATATGATATTCCCATCGTGGTTGGATTTTTGTCTTTGTTTTGCATGTTGTTCATGTCATGCATTTAATCTCATGTCATCATGTGCATCTCATTTGTATTCGTGTTCGTCTCATGCATCCAGTCATTTTCCCCATTGTCTGTTTCGCAATCTGACACTCCCTCATGCACCCATTGCACCCCTCTAATCTCATTTCGTGAGCGGGAGAAAAACATTCTTTGAATGGGTTGAGATTTCTCAAGTCTCCTTGGTACATCACCGGTAGGCCTCCTATCACATTTCATTCCATTTGGAGGTCGTTTGATGCCCCAACGGTTAACCAGGTAACTGTAAAAGCCCCTCTCTTGTAGCAGCCCAACACCCCTCCAAACAGCCCACTAACCCATATAAACCCCCTCCCTGCTCTTCTTCATTGGATCACGATCGTGTGGGCGAAAACCGCACCTCATTTGGACACTCCTAGCTCCCTCTACCTATAAATATGCACCTCCCCCCAAAAATCACGGATGAAACCCTAAAATCCCCCCTCTCACCCGCCGGACATGTCCGCCGTCCACCGGACAACTTCGCGTCGCCGCTTCGCACCAACCGGTGCCTGACACGTGGCAGCCGCCATCGCCGCGCGCCGCCGTCCCGCTTTCGGCCCACAGGCCCGCTCATCGCCCGCGCCTCTCCTCCCGCGCACTGCCCGCGCCGCCCGCTCGCCCTGCCGCCGGACGCCGCCCCGCTATAATATTGATCTCTCGGTAACCGGTAAAGTGGATGACGTGGCCAACACACCCAACTGGAAGACCTATTATTATAGTATCTTGTTTGAAGAAGTTGGCCACCTCCCCATAAGGTTCTCGTAGAATTTATTCCAATAGTAGTTCCTTATGGATTTTTGAGTTCCCGATGTCCGACCTTTTACTTGATGTCCTAGATACCAAACCATATCAATAAATGGGTTATGCTAGCACATCAAGGAGAACATTAGAAGCAGAGTGCTAAATGCCTCTCGGTCGATCATCTAGATTTGATCCCTTGGCCTCGCTAAGGTGAAATCTGAGAAGGTGTTATCTCCCTTTAAATCTGCATGGACCATCACTATTCATCATGGTAGTATGTTGTGTTGCCAGGATCCTTGACACAGATATTGGTAAAACTTGATGAATATAGAAATGTTCAAGTTCTTGAGAGCACGCGCAAGCACTAGGATTATCGTCGGCATTAATTGGGATCTCCTATCAGTTTCTTCGATTATGCCATAACCTTTCTAACAGTGGAATCACTCTCTACTATTGAGTTTCTCCCTAGTTACTAGAATCATTCCCAGCATTTGCATTTTGTTCCCAGTTTGCACCCTATTGTGCCAATTTCCTATGGGTTGTCCTTCTCAGTAGTTGCTGCCAAGGATCATCTTCAAAAGTGGACTTACCATGGGTCCAATACATTTCCGGTGATAAGCAAAATTCATCCATTGCGTTGTCTTCAACAAGGTAGTCCACATCATCCATCCTAGTTCGAGTATGCCATTTCTTCGAGCTCTTTCAAATGATCAAATGTAAATTGCCTTAAGCTGGTATGAGGAGTTTCAATGATCTATGGATCAAAAGTAATTCTTTTTGCCACTTAAGGGAACAATCCAACGAGTCACCTTTCCCAAGGTGCCCCGTTACGGGATCATGGCAATTACTTCCTCGCCACCATGACACCATCTACCATCTTTCTAAGTGTGGAATTGTTGCCCACCAAATCAAACCCCGTCATTTGTTCTTCTATCCCTCTCAATGTGGTTTGTGTCTCAACTCGACATGTTTCAACATCTCATTCCGTGAGTTGATATTGTATAGCTCGATCTTCGAGAAGATCAATCCTAGTATAGCTTCTTTCCGTCGTCATCGCATGGATGAAGATCTCAAAAGCGAGGATGTCAAGATCAACGTATGCAACGAATCAATAACCTTATGAGGTGCAACCTGGATCGTGAAGATTGTGTTGGTCTTGTGCCCCCTCTGTCTTCTTACCTCACGTCTTGAATCTCGGGACGAGATTCTTGTTTGGTGGGGGTGAGTTGTCACAGCCCTAGATTCATGACTGTAAATAGTTGCATCAGTGAGCATGCATCATGTTTAAACTTGAAGGAAATTTGAATTGGGGATGACCAAGCCCTGGCACTAAGTCAATTCAACTAGGTTCAAGTTTAAATCTTTTCAATGAACCCAGAATGACCTTTAGAAAAGTTCATGATTTTTGATAAAGGTGAAAACCTCTCCCAAAAATGATGCCAATATTTTTTAGGCCATTCTGGATTTTTGAATAACCCATATTGTATTTGAATTGGGGCATTTAAATACTATTAATATTTTTAAATGCTCCAACAATTATGAAAATAGTTAAGGGCCTCTGTAATAATTAATTTAATGCCCACAATTATTTTTAGGATTTATTAAAATGATTTGGGTTATAAACTAAATCAAAATAAAATAACAAAAATAGAAAAGCAAAACAAATTATAACAAACACAGGAGAGAAAGACTTACCTGGCGCTTACCTGCAGCAGATCCGGCCCAGTTCTTTTCCTGGCCAACCCACCACCGCAGCCTCCCTGTCGTCTTCCTCCCTGGACAGAAGCACGAGCGCGTGCTCGCTGCTTGCTGGCCATGCGCCCCGCCAGCTCTTGCTTGCCGCCGAGGGTCTGGACGCCTCCCCGAGTGCCATGCACTCCCCCTCGACCCCTGCACCTCTCCCCTCTCCCTCGAAACCCCCTGCCCCTCCTCTGCTCTCTTCCCGCAACGCCACCGTCGCCGCCGCTCGCTGTTGCCACGGCCAGAGCCACCTCCTCGCCCTCCACCCGAGTCCAGAAGCTCCGCCTCGTCTACCTCGTCCTCTCCATCGACTCACGCGACGCCGGATGACCTGAAGCACCGCCCCCGACGCCAACTTCTTCCTCAGGTCGCCAAGATCGCCTCCGCCGCCCCGCTCGCTCCGGCCCCTCCCCGAGCTCACCGACTCGCTCGTCGTGTTCTACGTGAGCTTCTGATCATCCTCCCCATCTCCGTTCTCTCTCTTGCACTCCGTAGCCGCCACGCCCCCTCGCTCGACTGCGCCGCCGCCTGCACTCGCCGCCGACACGACTCCGGCGACCATTTGGTCCAGGCGTCGTGTCCAACACACTCGCTACCCCGCGTAGCCGCCGTAGGGGTCACACATGCGCCTCCACGGCCACTACATCTGCATCACCGCGCTCACCCGAACGCCGGTGCCGCCCCGAGCTCGCTTCTGGCAAGCTCCGGCCGTCCCCGCTGCCGCCACATGCCGCGCTGGATGCGGGTGAGCTCCAGCTCCCTTTAGATGGCCTCGGCCGACCGTTTTGTCGCCGGAGACGCAAACCCAAGGCTCGCCGCCGCGACTGGCCTCGCCGGCGTCAAGTCGCCGGCAGGTTTGACCCCGCTGACCAAGTTAACCCCGGATGGGCCCAGTTTGACCCCTCTGGGTCTATGACAAATGGGACCCGCCTGCTAATTGAGTTAGACCCCTGGCGGCCTACCTTACGAGGTGGGCTGCCCGGGTTTTACCCGTGAGCTGAGGCAGTTCCAGTCGCCGTCCCACCGCATGTTCAAGCCCAACGTCGGCGAGAAGTACACCGGCAAGACCCATCCGTCCGAGTTCCTCAGCATCTACACCATCGCGATGCAGGTCGATGGGGCTCGCGACGACAAGGTGCTTGCCAACTACTTCCCGCTGGCGCTCAAGCCCAATGTGATTTCTTGGTTGATGCACTTGCCGACGGACTCCATCTCTTCCTGGTCAGATCTATGCCATGAGTTTGTTGGCGCCTTCACGGGAGGCCACCAAGCTCATGGCCAGGCCAGTGATCTACATATCATTCCCCAGAAGGAAGGGGAGACCCTGCGCAAGTACATCTAGAGATTCAGCCAGGTGTAGTACAACATCCCCGACGTTCATTCCGCCGCTGTGATTTCGCAATCGCAAGATGCGCGAGGAGCTGGCGATGACCAAGGTTAAGGATGTGGCCAAGCTCAACGTTCTGGCCGATGGGGCTAAAGAGCGAAGGAAGTACCCTTGCGAAAACGCCGGCGCGGAAACAAAGGAGATTGCCGGGTGCGCCGCGTGCCGGGCCTTGGCGGCTACCGACAAGCCAGGAAGCTCCAACAAGCAATACTGCATGATCCACCGCACCAAGGGCCATGATCTCCTGAACTGCCAGCAAGTCGAGCTGCTTACTGAGAAGCAAAAGGCTGAGTACAAAAGGCGGGACAAGGAAAAGGACCAGGATGGTGCCCCAGCAAGAAGCGCGGTAGCCAAGGAGGCCGCCTGGCAAGGAAAAACAACAAGAAAGACCCGCCTGGGGCCGCGACAAGAAACAAGAAGACGACGATCGCGGTGAGGACGAAGAGTCTGGTGGGCAAGAGTTCAGAAGGCTACGGAGGCCATGTGCGTCGATGGCGGCGCCTCGCTGCACACCTCGCACCGCCAGCTCAAGTAGTGGGCGTGAGAGGTTACAGCAACAGAGCCGTCGTTCGATACTCAGAAGCAACTAAAGTGGTCCAGCACGCCCCTCATCTTTGACGCCGAGGATCACCCTGATTGCACTATCGCGGTCTGGTGTTTTCCATTGTTGGTTTTGCCAACAATACGCAACCTCTGGGTGAACAAGATGTTGGTTGACGGCGGGGCTGGCCTGAACCTGATCTCGCCTGTCGGGATCAAAAGGTTGCAGATCCCTGACGGAGACCTCGAGGAAACGGGCACATTTCAGGGGGTCAATCCGGGGAGAAGCTAGCCAAAAGGAAAGGTCACACTGCCCGTGACATTTGGAGGGGAGTTGAACTTCCGGACAGAGAGGATCGTCTTCAACGTGGCCGAGATCCCCTTGCCCTACAACAGGATCCTCGGCCGCCCGGCACTAGCTAAGTTCATGGCGGCATCACACTACGCCTACAACATGCTAAAGATGCCCGGGCCATTGACCACCATCTCCATCCCTTCCGACAAGAAGGACGCGCTGATCTGCGTCGACCAACTCTACCGGGAAGCAGTTGCAGCAGCTGCTGTCAAGGCACCTGCTCCTACCACCAAAGGCCCGGGAGGAAAGAAGGAGCCCGGCAAGACCTCTCGCACCCACTCCGGCAAGCGCACCTCCTCGGGATGTTGTGCTACCGTTGAGGACGTGCCAGAGAGCTCTGCCGACAAGAACAAGAGATCCAGAGCTGGGCCACCGCAGACCAAGAAGGTGCCCATCACGGAAGACGGCACAGGAGGGGCCTTCATCGTAGGCTCTGCCCTCAGCAGCAAATAGGAAGGCGAGCTTGTCAACTTCCTGCAGGAAAATGTCGACGTGTTTGCATGGCAAGCGTCCGACATCCCCGGTGTTCCCAGGGAGGTGATTGAGCACCACCTGGCCGTCTTCCCCCACGCATGGCCTGTCAAGCAGAAGGTCAGAAAGCAGGCTCTAGAGAGGCAGGAATTCATCACAAAGGAGATCAGGAAGTTAGAAGCTTGCAGGATTGGTGAGAGGGGTGCTCCATCCGATGTGGTTGGCCAATCTGGTAGTGGTGCGCAAGGCGAATGAGAAGTGGAGGTTGTGTATTGATTACACAGATATCAATAAGGCTTGTCCTAAAGACCCCTTCCCGTTGCCACACATCTACCAGATTGTTGACTCCACGGCTGGGTGTGATCTGTTATCATTCCTTGATGCCTACTTTGGCTACCACCCAATCTTCATGACAAGAGAAGATGAAGAGAAGACAACGTTCATCACCCCATGTGGTACGTATTGCTTTTTATGAATGCCTTTTGGGTTGAAGAGTGCTGGCTCAACGTTTGCAAGAGCGGTCCAAATTGGTTTTGAACCTCAGCTCCATAGAAATATGGAGGCCTACATGGATGACATAGTGGTCAAAACCAAGGACTAAACGACTCTTGTGCAAGATCTAGAAGAGACATTTTCCAAACTGTGCAAGATCAACCTCAAGTGGAACCCTGAGAAGTGCGTCTTCGGTGTCCCGTCCCGCAAGCTTCTCGGGTTCTTCGTGTCATAGCGCGGGATTGAGGCAAACCCAGACAAGATCAAGGCTATTGAGCAGATTAAGGCACCCAAGCGGATCAAGGATGTGCGTCGGCTCACCGGCTGCGTTGCTGCCATGAGCCGGTTCATCTCCAGGTCCGCCGAGCGCGCCCTTCCCCTTTTCAAGATCTTGAAAAAGGCGGGCCCAATAGAGTGGACCCTAGAAGCCGAGGCCGCACTGCAGGACCTGAAGAAATACCTTTCCTCCACGCCAATACTAGTTGCGCCTAAATCACAAGAGCCGTTGTTGCTGTATTTGGCGGCGACAAATCAAGTGGTCAGCGCCGCACTAGTGGCGCAGAGGGAGGTCAACAAGGAGGCAGCAATGGAGGCAGAACCAGCGGATGTCGAGCCGTAGATTCCCCCGGCAGGGCCTGGTGCCGACAAGGCGCGGCCCCCGGCGGGGTCTGGTGCCACCAAGGCGATGCCCCCGCGGTCGAGTGAAGTGATGCCCAAGAAAAAGATGATGCAGCACCCGGTTTACTTTGTCAGCTCCCTCTTGTAGGGGGCTAGATCAAGGTATTCCAGTGTGCAAAAGTTGCTCTTTGGCCTCCTTATGGCCTCGAGGAAGCTGCGTCACTACTTCCAGGCCAACGAGATCACTATCGTCACTCGCCTCCCGTTGAAACGGATACTGCACAACCCGGACGCAATCAGAAGGATTGTGGAATGGGCCTTGGAGTTGTCAAGCTTCATCTTAAAGTTTGAGAGTACCTCACAATTCAAAGCAGAGTCTTGGCGGAGTTCATCGCGGAATGGACCTCGACGCCTGACAAAGAAATCTAGGAGACTACTCTCCCCGGCAAGGAAGCAGACCGCAACTGGATCATGTACTTTGATGGAGCCTTATCGCTGCAAGGCGCTGGTGCCAGCGTGCTGCTCGTCACACCCACCGGAGAGCACCTCAAGTACGTGATCCAGATGCACTTCCCCAGGGAGAAGTCCACCAATAACACCGCCGAGTACGAGGGATTGCTTGCCGGTCTCAGGATCATGGCGGACCTCGGGGTTAAGAAGATCATCATCAGGGGTGACTAGGCAGCTCGTTGTCATGCAGGTCAACAAAGATTATCAGAGCCCACTGATGGAAGCATACGTAGATGAGGTGAGGAAGCTGGAGGAACGATTTGACGGTATCCAAGCGGAGCACGTCCCCCGAGCGGAGAACGACACCGCCGATTACCTGTCAAAGCGTGCCGCATTCAAGCTACCTGTGGAACCAGGTACCTTCTTGCTCCGGTTAACTCAACCATCCGTCGATCCATAAGCAGGGCAGAGCAAGCGGAGGAAATCGGGTCCCGGCAAGTACTTTCCTACCGAGCCCCCCGGGGCTGCCGGCAAGGGTGCTGCCGTAGACGCTGAGTCTGCCCTAGAGCAGCTGGCTCCGGCGGGGCGTCAGGCCCTGGCCGTGGAGACAGCCGCTCCCATGGTGGAAGATATGCCTTTGGTCCTTGCCGTCGAGCCACGGGCTCCGACATGGGCGCAGCATACCGTCCAATTCCTCCAAACAGGGGAACTTCCTAAGGAGCAGGAAGAAGCGGAGAGAGTAGCCCGTCGGTCCTCCGTGTACTAGTTCGTCGATGACGTCCTATACCGAAGGAGGCCGAACGGTGTGAAACTCAAGTGCATCCCCCGGGAGGAATGACTGGAGCTGTTGGCAGAGATACATGGAGGCATATGTGGCTACCACATAGTGTCATGGACCCTTGCCGGGAAGGCATTCTGACAAGGTTTCTTCTGGCCCACCGCCCTCCAGGATGCGACGACACTAGTCACCAAGTGTGAAGCGTGCCAGTTCCATTCAAAGAAGCTTCATCAACCAGCTCAAGCCCTTCAGACAATCCCTCTCTCCTGGCCATTCTCGGTCTGGGGGCTCGATATACTTGTACGTTGGAATCGACAAGTTCACAAAGTGGACAGAGGTGGAAGCAGTGAGGAAGGTGACTGCTCAGTCAGTCGTCAAATTCTTCAAAGGACCAGTCTGCCGTTTTGGTGTGCCAAACAGAGTCATCACCGACAATGGCACGCAGTTCACAAGCCACACCTTCATGCAGTACATCTGAGACCTCAGCAGCAAGGTCTGTTTTGCTTCCGTGGCACATCCATGGAGCAAGGGCCAAGTAGAGAGGGAAAATGCTGAAGTGTTGCGAGGCTTGAGAATGAAGACCTTTGACAAGCTGCACAAGAGTGGAAGGCGCTAGATTGATGAGTTTCCGGCGGTTCTTTGGTCGATCAAGACGAAGCCAAATCGAGCCACCGGCCAGACACCTTTCGCCCTGGTATACGGGGCAGAAGCATTTCTCCCCATGGAACTCATACATGAGTCACCTCGAGTGCTCGCTTATGATGAGCTTGAGCAAGAGCCGTTGCGCTAAGATGACGCGACACTCCTTGAGGAAGATCGTCTTTGGGTGGCTGTGAGAGCGGCACGCTACCAACAAGCCTTGCGCCGCTACCATAGCCGCAAGGTTCATGCCCGAAGCCTTGAGGAAGGCGACCTTGTTCTTCGGCGCGTTCAGTCGGCCAAGAATTCCAGCAAGTTGACGCCGAAGCGGGAAGGCCCTTATCGGGCAATACGAGTCACCAGGCCGGGCGCAGTCCGCCTGCACTACAAAAAAAGACACATCCGTGAGATTTTGGGCCGAACGAAATATTTTTCTGTCATACATATGACACTTCTATGACAATAATTGTGACAAAACCCGGTATCATCATAGATATGGTGGGCTCCTACTTCTATGACAAAAAATCATGTCAGAAAATGGGCTTTTTGTCCTGGGCTGGCAGGAGACGCAGCTGCATGACATTCTTTGGGCCGTCGATGACGGAAAAAACCGGGGTAGAACCGAGGGGGAGGAAAATTTCGGGGAGTTCCCGGTTACGGTGGGAGGTCAGGGGCCGAGTGATGTGTGTTTCTCTCGTACATGTACGCGCGTGTGTGCGAGGCGTTGGCTCTAACTGAACCCGAGCGAGGCGTTGGGCTCTAACTGAACCCGAGCGATTGCACTGCAGGCTACGCGTTATTGAACCCGAGCGATTGATCGATGGCTATTAGCTGAACCCGATCGAGCGATTCCTTCGCTACTGCTGCTAACTGAAGCCGATCGATGCTTCCTCTGGATGAACAGTGGGTGTTGTGGGGGGGTGGATGAACAGTTCCCAGTGGGGGTGGATGAACAGGACCCCGTGGTGTTGCCTCTGGATAAACAGGACCCCGATCGATCGAGCCGGTTGGGGCTGGATGAACAGGACCCCGTGGAGGGCTGGATGAACAGGACCACCCCGTGGAGGGCAGGATGAATAGTAGCCCGTGGAGGGGTGTTTGAACAGGAGCCCGTGGAGAGGGCTGGTTGAACAGTAGCCGGTGGAGTAGCGTGCGGTGGAGGCTAGATGAACAGGAGCCCGTGGATGAACAGTCGCAGGTAGAGGCTGGAGGAGGTCGACGGTGGATGAACAGTAGCTCGTGGAGGCTGGAGGGGGTCGATGGTGGAGATGAACTGTGTCCCGTGGAGTCTCGTTTTGCGGTACGCCACACCCCTCCTGATGAATAGGACACCCGTTTCAACCGTAGCGCTCCTACACAAGTCTGTTTCGTTCGTTTTCCGGTATGCCACACCTCTCCCGATCAATAGGACCCCCGTTTCGACCGTAGGAGGTCCGTTTCCTCCGTTTTGCGGTACGCCAGACCCCTCCCGATCAACAGGACCCCGTTCTGAACGTAGGAGGCCCGTTTCCTCCGTTGTGCGGTATGCCAGGCCTCGTTTCCATCGCCTGTTCCATCCAAGCCCTCCCAATGAACACGACCATGCATTCCGTTCCAACCCAGCCGGTTGGCTCCCACGTGTTCCGTTGCCTCCCGACGAACACGACGCACTCTGTTACCTCCCCATGAACACGACGCATTCCGTTGCCTCCCCATGAAGGCGACGACGACGCTATATCTTCTTTCCGACCCAGCCATGTACACGAGCCCTCGCCGTATGTATGCGCGAGTAGGCATTCGGGACCCCACCCGTATGTACACATACGTGGCCGTATTTTCTTTCTTGCACCCTGGCCGCTGTACGTACATGTACATACTACGTGCGCGCCTCTACTACGACACGTGCTCGCCTCTACATCGACCAGTATGTACGTACACGTTCGCGGCCAGAATGACAACACTACGTATGCTTCGACCAGGTGGGTCCCTACTGTCAGGCACTTCCTTGCCCGCGAAGATGTAGCTGGTGGGTCCTAGCAGTCAGGGGGCGGATCGTTTTTTTTGCCTGGACGCACTTCCTTGCATCCGAAGATGTAGCTAGTGGGTCCCAGCAGTCAGGGGGAAACGTTTTTTTCGCGAAATACAGTGGCCCGTCCGGTGGGTCCTAGTTGTCAGGTGGAGGAATCATTATTTTCCGTGTAATAAGGAGGCACTTCCTTGCTGCGGCCGTGGACCCAGCTGTTAGCCTCTCCACGTACAGTCCACGTCCGATGGAAGTCGTTCCTTGACCACGTTGACCACGCCGCTCCGAGAGCACCAGGGCGGTGGACGACGGCGAGGCCTAGGAAGGGGACAGCACAGAGGCAAAGAAGACTCGGCAGTTTTTTCCCATGCGGAGGGGAGTACGACTGTACGAGGGTTTACTGGTTCATCTGCCGTCACCGGAGAATAACAGCTGGTGTGGGTGAGTAGAGAGATGGCTAGGCCAGCGATGGGAGTATGGTCGGGCGTTGAGGCCTGCACGGCAGCACAGCCGGCCGTGAGGAGGAGGGAGCAGGCAGTCCTGCCGGCGCTTGTTTGAGCGGCTGGAGCAGGAAGAGCAGAGATGGAAGAAGCACGACGGCTGTTGGATGGACATCCAACAGTCAGTGCTTGTGCGTCAACCTTTTTATAGGAAAGCCTCAAATCTGTGGAAAACAACATACGACCCATCTGCCATTATTTCTAATAATTTACAGCCCATTTGCTAATTCATAAGGTTTTTTGTTAGCATTACAACCCATATTGTGGCAATGGTTAAAAAATTATACGAAATTTTGCATATTTCGGTGCGGTCCGAACTATTTTTAATCCCGAAATTTCGACTCACATTCAAACTGATTCTAAAAATAAATGTATATCAATATAAAATCCAACAAATTCTCCACGCATAAAAATTAATGTAATTCAGAATCTTGAAATGAAAAAAGATATTTGAAACTAATTGTCGGTTTGATGTGTTTTAAAAATGTAGAACCCATTTCTCATTACTGATGGGCCATTTTCTCGGCCAGCTGAATGAAAGCTCTCCTTGTCTTAAAGGATTTGCAGCCCAACTGGCCTGATAAAGCGAATTACTTGGCAAATCACAAAAAAACTGGGCTGTGGCCGTGGACCCAGATGTCAGCCTCTCCACGTACAGTACTCTTCCGATAGAAGTCGTTCCTTGACTATGTTGACCACGCCGCGCGGAGAGCACCACGGCGGTGGACGACGGCGAGGCCTAGGAAGGGGACGACATGGCAGTGGAAGCCCGTGCGGAGAGGACTATGAGGGTTCACTGGTTCGGCTGCGGTGTGAGGCTGCCATCGCCGCAGGGCCTGGCCAGCGGTGGGAATAGTAGGGGGCGGTGAGGCCTGTGCGGCAGCACAGCCGGCCACGGGAGGCAGGAGCATGCGGCACGACCGGCGCTGCTTCGGGCGGCTAGAGCAAGAATACCAGAGGTTGAAGAAGCACTACGGCCGTTGGATGGACATCGTATGGTCACTGGAGCTAGAATCGTTCATATTGACTAAGTTGACAAAGCCCTTCGTCCCCGTCAACTTAGTAGGCCCACAAGTTAGCCTCCCAGCTAGCCGGGGGAGTATTTATTTTTTTGCGCGTAATAAGGAGGCACTTCCGGTGGGTCCGAGCTGACAGCGGGGGCGGGGGGCGTTTTTTTCACGAAATACGTGGCCCGTCCGGCGGGTCCCAGCAGTCAAGGGGAAAATATTTTTTTCGGAAAATACTGGTGGCCGTCCGGTGGGTCCCCGCTGTCAGGTGGAGGAATAATTATTTTGCACGTAATAAGGAGGCACTTCCTTGCTGCGGCCGTGGACCCAGCTGTCAGCCTCTCCATGTACAGTCCATGTCCGATGGAAGCCGTTCCTTGACCACGTCGACCACGCCGCGCTGAGAGCACCAGGGCGGTGGACGACGGTGAGGCCAAGAAGGGGACGACGCGGAGCCGTGGAAGACGCAGCAGTGGATGCCCACGCGTAGAGGAGTACGAGGGTTCACTGGTTCGTTGCGGTGTGAGGCTGCCGTTGCTACAGAATAACAGGGGGTGTGGGTGAGTAGAGGGATGGCCTGGCCAGCGGTGGGAGTAGTAGGGGGCGGTGAGGCCTCCGCTGCATCGCAGCCGGCCACGAGAGGTAGGAGCACGAGGCACGACCGGCGCTGGTTTGGGCGGCTGGAGCAAGAAGACCAGAGGTTGAAGAAGCACTACGGCCGTTGGATGGACATCATACGGTCACTGGACCTAGAATCGTGCATATTGACTAAGTAGACAAAGCCTTCCGTCCCCGTCAACTTAGTGGGCCCACAAGTCAGCCTGCCACTAAGGTGGGTCCCAGCTAGCAGGGGGGTATTCATTTTTTTGTGCGTAATAAGGAGGCACTTCCGGTGGGTCCGAGCCGACAGCGGGGGGAACATTTTTTTCACGAAATACGGTGCCCCGTCGGGTGGGTCCCAGCAGTCAGGGGCAAACGTTTTTTCACGATATACTGGTGGGCGTCCGGTGGGTCCCTCTTGTGAGGTGGAGGAATAATTATTTTCCGCGTAATAAGGAGGCACGTCCTTGCAGCTATCGTGGACCCAGCTATCAGCCTCTCCATGTACAGTATTCTTCCGATGGTATTCGGTCGTTGACCACATTTACCACGCCGCTCCGACAGCACCACGTCGGTGGACGACTGCGAAGCCTAGGAAGGGGACGACGCGGAGCCGGGTAAGACGCGGCAGTGGATGCCCATGCGGAGAGGAGTACAAGGGTTCACTGGTTCGGCTATGCTGCCGTCGCCGCAGAATAACAGGGGGTGTGGGTGAGTGGAGTGGAGGGATGGCCTGGCCAGCGGTGGGAGTAGTATGGGGGCGGTGAGGCCTCTGCGGCAGCATAGCCGGCCACGGGAGGCAGGAGCAGGCGGCACGACCGGCGCTGCTTTGGGCGGCTGGAGCAAGAAGACCAGAGGTTGAAGAAGCACTACGGTCGTTGGATGGACATCGTAAGGTCAGCCGACCTAGAATCATGCATATTGACTAAGTTGACAAAGCCCTTCGTCCCTGTCAACTTAGTAGGCCCACCATACTGGGTCCCAGCTAGCAGGGGAGTATTCTTTTTTTTTTGCGTAATAAGGAGGCACTTCCTTGCGTGCGAAGATATAGCTGGTGGGTCCGAGATGTCAGCGGCGGTAACATTTTTTCGCGAAATACAGAGGCCATTTTGATGGGTCCCAGATGTCAGGTGGAGGAAATCATTATTTTGCGCGTAATAAGGACGCATTTCCTTGCGTGCGGCCGTGGACCCAGCTGTCAGCCTCTCCACATACAGTCCACTTCAGATGCATGTCGGTCGTTGACCACGCTGACCACGCCACGCCAAGAGCACCAGGCCGGTGGACGATGGCGAGGCCTAGGAAGGGAACGACATGGATGCAAGGAAGACTCGGCCGTTGTTTTTGTTTCCCACGCGGAGGGGATTACGACTGTACGAGGGTTTACTGGTTCGTCTGCCGTCGCCGGAGAATAACAGCAGGTGTGGGTGAGTAGAGGGATGGCTAGGCCAGCGATGGCAGTACGGTGGGGCGGTGAGGCCTGCGCGGCAGCACAGCCGGCCGCGGGGAGGAGGGAGCAGGCTGTTCCGTCGGCGCTTGTTTGAGCGGCTGGAGCAGGAAGAGCAGAGATTGAAGAAGCACGACGGCCGTTGGATGGACATCCAACAATATACAGGCCATCTATGGAAAGCCTCAAATCCGTGGAAAACAGCATATAACCCATCTGCCATTATTTCAAATAATTTACAGCCCATTTGCTAATTCTTATGGATTTTTTGGAGCCCATATTCTTTATGTTAGCATTACCGCCCATATTGTGGCCATGGTTAAAAAATTATACGAAATTTTGCATATGTCGGTGCGGTCTGAACTGTTTTTAATCCCGAAATATCGAGTCACATTCAGACTGATTTTAAAAATAAATGTATATCAATATAAAATCCAATAAATTGTCCATGCATAAAAATCAATGCAATTTAAAATCTTGAAATGAAAAAAAGATATTTGAAAATAATTGCCGGTTTGATGTGTTTTGAAAATGTACAACCCATTTCTCATTAATGATAGGCCATTTTCTCGGCCAGCCGAATGAAGCTCTCCTCGTCTTGAAACATTTGCAGCCCAGCAGGCCTGATAAAACGACTTACTTGACAAATCACAAAAGAACTGGGCTAGCCATTTTCAGAAAGAAAAAAAACTACTGGGCTGGTCTGTGGTAAACATAAAAGAAAAGGCTGTCTAGACAGGCCAGAGTGTCCCGCACAGCCTAGTATTTACGAACGGACGTGTAGGCTGGGGCACCTCTTCGTGAACCGTGGCAAACTCGCAACCGTCGACCGACTCTTCGCCTTTCCCTCTTGATTTGGAACTACTGTCGCACGCTCTTCCTCTCCCTCCTCCATTTTCCTTCAGCCCTTCACCCTTTCTTCTGCCATTGTTCGATCGTCTTCTCCATGGAGGGAACAGGCCGGAAATGACCCCGTTATTCTTGCCCCGATCTGAAAGATGACGTGGTGGAGGAACTCATTGATCGGTGTGACGTCATCACCTCGGCTAGCATGGCAGGTTCGTTCTAGCCCATTCTCGACTCAACTAATAACATCATTACAAAGAACCCAAGAGTCAAGGAGCGGTTTGATCTCCCCTATCTTCTTCGCCGTGACCCTGATGACTGGCGCCGGCACGACGGAGGCCTCGCCTTGTGCCAGTTGATGCCGCTTGATAATGATATGTATGATGTTAAGATGCCATCGCTCGAGGGCATGTCTTGGGCGGGCGCAAATGGAGATTGGGTTGTTTACATTGGGTCCAACTGCGAGTGGGAACTTGTGAATGTGTACACTCGTCACCGGGTTCCACTTCCAAAAATCTCAGCACACTGCCTAGAGGTTGAGCACACCGGTAATGTACGCACGTTCAAATACGATCATGGTGACTGTCTTCTATGGACGATAGCAGTTTGTCGAGTTCCCAACCGCTCTTGTAATTACAACAACTATCAAGTTGTTGCTATCTTCGACAAGCTTGTTGCCGTCCTTCGTGATTCGACTCAATGGATATTTCTCAAAAAATCAGTTTTTGTACACGGATGAGTAATGTGATGCAATTCAATACGAGGTCCTTGTGTTTGCTGCCACCACTCGTGGCACTGTTTTTGCATGGCATCCTAGTAGTTTCGATACGTTTGTCTTCCACCGTAATTATAATTGTTTCATCCACATGCATGCGGGTTAGCAAGTTTCCCTTTACTAATTAACCTTCTTCTTGTGTTTCCAAGGTCCTGTGAACATCCCAAAACCTATACTTGAAAATTTTTATAACCAAGTGGGAGATGACGATGGTGATGATCACAAGCATGAGGACGAGCAGCACCTATATACTCTGTGGCGCCTGGCAACTAATTCCGATGGATCACCCCTTCTTGTGTGTATACAACCCACTGATGATGTTACTGGTAAGGAAGCAGGTATCTCCCATGGTCGCACTCTCCGGACCTATTCCAACACCAGTTGCATGGTATTCGGGATGGATACTAGTGTGCTAGCGCCAACTCCTTCTCCCTGGCATAGAATTGATAGTCTTGGAGACAACTCGCTCTTCCTTGGACAAAACTATCCGATGATGGTGAAAGGCGATCCAACTGCTGTTGACACATTTATGAGAAGCAACTGTGTCTATACCTCGTATATTTGGGTGGTTCCCTGCCGTCGTACTAATATAGTAGGCCGCTTTAGCCTGGATGATCGGTCCTGCGTTGGTCTCCAGATCAACAACAGATGGCCCGTCCCAGAGAATCAGTTGTGGTTCAAAGCAAGCGTTTCCAACGCCGCGGAATGGTTGAGTTGAAGTTCATTTCATGGCTTGTTATTTGTTGTGTGGTGAAAACTTTAGTATTTATAATGTATCCTTGTTGTCGATGTGGGTTGATGACATGTTGTATATAATAAAATGATATGCCTGTGATAAACTTACTAAATTTATGAATAGCTTTCGAGTCGCTTCTCTAAATTTGTACTAGCTTCACATGCTTCGCGCGTCGGGCGGGTGTTTTTACTGTAGCCATATGTTAATGTGTTCGTTGTACGTAACCAGCACCTCGAATCCTTGATACTAGTATACTATATACTAGTAGGAGTAAGTAGTAGGAGTAGTAGGGTGGCATGGGCCAGAACAAGCATTCACGTCCAGGAGTACGGCACACGCCACCACCACGACATCCATATGACACCATATTATTTCTTGGAGTCCATGCTAGAGCAATCTCTTCAACCTCATCGTTTCTCTAACTTCAGCCATCGCGCGGCGGGCGAGGTGGGGGTTTGCCGATAGTCGATTTCCTTAACTGCGGTCCCACTTGTAAGGCCAACTCCAACGCACGACCCCAAACAGACCTCCGTTTTGCACAAACTCCAATGATAATTTTGACTAGAAAAGCAAGACCAAAGAAAACAAGAACCACAAGAATACATTTTACTACTCCTGTAAGTTGGATTAGTGCCTTCTCGATGCATTCGTTGTTGATTTGCGGAGGCTCGATCTTGCGTGCGTCTTTCTTCTTCGAGTGTAAAGAAGTAGATGTTGCTTCCTCGCATCTAGTCTCATGTCTAGCCTCTATTCTAGTAGGAGTATCAACAAGTGCACTAATCTCATCCGATAGAAAAACCGAAGATTTGGTCGGGTTCTTCCTCCTTTTGCTGACACGTGGGACATCCAGCATCCAGGTTGTGTCATGAAAGAAAATAGAGTGGTAGTTGAAGCCACGAGATGTGCATCTTGGGTTAAATTGTAAATAGAATCTTACTACTCTTGAGTAACTCCAAAAGCGGCCACGGAAGATCTTATTGGATTTGTTTTTCATCGCTAGCACGTCGAGGTGGAAGATGTGTAGGTTCAGTGGGTCCTCCTGCGTTTTCACTGACATGTGGGGCCGCATGTAAGCAAACAAACGATGGGCTCCGTGCGTCCGCTGGTTGGCTGAGAAGAGAGATAGAGGAGGGCTGAGCACGGACTGCGGGAAATTTGTTCTATGTACCTCGATATAGTGGGGTGGCATGGGCCATAACTCAGTAGCAATCACGTCCAGCAATATGGCACACGCCACCCACATGAGTCCCATCTAACACCAATTTTCTTGGAATCCGTGCTACAACCATCTCGTCTCCCTCCTGTTTTCTCAGCCATCCGACAAGATAACTACTGTAGTATCATATACTACTACATGGATTTGACGGAAAGATAAAAATACATACGGATCCATCAACGTTCAACGACATCCTCACGCCCTAGTGCGCCGGGTCACCAACCGACGTGTGAGGAGCAGCGGCGTTGGCGGCGAGCTCAACGTGCTTCTGAACAGTGCCGTCCAAGGTTGCCCTGCGCTCCAAGAGGGCCAGCGTCCAGTCGTCCTCCTCTTGCATGTAGTAGTCCTTGTGGATGATTTGCGCGTAGACGTGGGTGATTATGTCGATGGTGTCTTGCTGCGCCAGGCGCTGCGCGGCGAGCGCGACCTCGAGGTGGACATTCTCCGGCGCGACGGCGGGTAGTCGCAGGGCCACAAAGTGTGTCAAAGAGGTTGTTACCATAGTGGCCATTGAGGGTGGCGAGCATCGCAGAGCCTGGGCGCGTCGGCTGGAGGCTTACGTCAAAGTCGTCCGCAAGCTTCTTGACAACGGTGAACTTGTCGAGGAAACCGACGCGGACCTTGTCGAACAAGGAGACGAAGCTGTCGTCCAAGCGGCCCATCACCCTGGCGGCCTCAAGCAATACTACCTGGAGAAGTTCCTCGGTGCCGGGCCGCAGGACGGCGTCGTGTACCATCTGGCACAGCCGGCTGATGCTCGCGCTCATTGCCTCCATGGGTCTTGCGTAGCTTCTAGTCAACTGATCTTGCGATTCGAGTGATCACTCAGCCCTTGTTGAGCGTGCGTAGGTGCGTAGGATTTCGTACTACTCCTCGGCCCTCTACTGCACCTGCCTTCGGCTGTATGATAGGTGGGCCAGCCACCCCCTGGGGCCACGTGTCATTCACCCAAAGGCAGTTGTCGTAAGTCCACGAAGCTGCGTCCCCCTCCATGCCGGTGCAGTATAGTCATCTCACCGGACCTCTAGTTGGGGCCAAACGAGAGAAGTTTGATGTTTACTGGTTTATTGGTCCCCTTTGCATTTTGCACCAAGTTTTGACCTTTGATTTAACTATTAAATGTTAATGCATGTAAACAAAAATGTTGTGTAAGTCATCTTACGAAAACCAAATAATCCCAAAATACATAGGCACGGTGCATTAACCCCCTCCTTGTTTCTTATTTCGTGACATATCAACCAATGAGAGATGTGGGCCATGCATGCTTTCAATGACTTGAGACTACCAAACATGACATGTAGTGTTTAGTTCATTGCATATAATCCTATTAGTACTCTAGTTAGGAGTAGTAAAAAACATTAAGTTCTCTCGCCATAAAACACCATGTATTTATTTACAGAGGGAGTAGTACATTTTTGGTGACATGCATTACTAGATATTGCTAGTCAAATACTAAAATCCAGATGGACGTGGTAGTACTCCTAAATCCAGATGGTGGTTCTACTAGTACTAGTAATAGTACTACCAATGTAGTAGTAGGAGTACTAGCACTGTACTATCCGTTGGTCAAATTATTACGCACTGCTCCTCACAGTGAAGTGACAAGACCCTGCACCGGAGATGACACCTGAGTATATGCGTCGTGTTCGGCATACCATAGTCAGCCTCACCATCTACAGTCACTATCATCATGGCTGTAGAGCTAGCCTGCTTACAACTAGCCCTGTTCGACATAATTTCCCGTGCATAGATGCCCGTGCATTGCACGGAACACCAAGATTGGGGGTGGACGGCTCCGGCAGCGGCCATCACGCCAGATTTTTCCACGACCTTCTACTCCTAGATGTGGTGGGGAGGAGATGAGGCTGATTGTGAGAGACAAGGAGTCATTTGTAAATAGGGAACAAGTGCGGGCATCTTTTTGCAAAAATGGAGAAGCTTGGTTTGTATGCGTCGGATCTAGATCCGACGGCTATTGGTGAAAGATGGGAGGCACAACATCATCACCAACTCAGGACCTGTTTGATTCGTAGGATTTTGAAAATGCGGGAATAGGTCACCCTGTGCGTTCGGTTTATTCGGTTTACATGGTTCGATTTATATGGTTTTTCAGTTTGTACGATGTTAATACTTCGGTAAATATGGTATGAAATTAAAATACGGTTCGGTTTCAGTATATACCAAATTATTTCGGTATGGTTTCGGTATATACCATAAAAACCAAAGTTGACGCGAATTTGGAAATGATGTAATAATAATTAGCAAATTTATGACTCAAAACACATACTATTCTACACAAATAGTATATGACTATATATATATAAGTATATATGCATGCATTGATTCATCTGTTGATGGTTATGGACATGCTTAGCATTTTAAAAATAGAAAAATGACTATGTTACAAGAAAAAATTACGTGCTTAGTAGTGCATTTGACTAATGTACAAGAAAAATGACAATTTGTATGGTTGTTCATCTCAAGAAATATAAATTTACTTTTTACTTCAGTTTATTCGGTTTTCCGGTATATACCATAAAAACCAAGTTCAAATCGGTATGAAAAGTTCATACCATACCGAAACCAGAAACCATAAAAACCATAAAATTGGTTCGGTTCGGTTTATTTTCGGTATGGTTTTTTGGTTCGGTTTTTAAATGCACAGAGTGAGGACTAGGACACGGCAATAGTACAAGTTTCAAACTGATATTACAAATGTTAGAAGTAATGCTGCACCTACGAAGAGGGAATTAATAGGAAGTTTACGTAAGAACTTTCGTTACTTTAGGTGGATGCAGCATTAGCGTACAAACTAAAATCCACCGCCCTGACAAGTCACTAATGGGCAAATAAGTTTTCGAGTCTCTGGCCACTTGATGTTTCAAAAACAAATCCAGCTTCTGCGGAGAAATGACCTCCAACATTTACCTGCGCGGGTGTGGCTGCGCATGAAGCGTCAGTACATGCACGGTGCACCTATTCTCTTCTTGTATACATACACCACCTACATGGGGTTGTGTGGGAGAGATACAAACCTAGAGAGATATTGCGTGTGGGTTCTTGAGAGTTTTTTTTGTGGGGGGGGGGTCAATCAAAAAATTTAACATATGCAATGTGTGTGAAATAGAGTCCTGGATATAACATATATATAGAGGGGGCGATCCACGAGAAGAGAGTGGAGGTATCCCCGGCTTGAGGTGTCCATAGAATCGAAGAGAGGGATGATGTGTGTATGTGTGTGCGCGCGCGATCGATAAAGAGTGCCATTGAATTTGTGTGTGCCCACGTCAAAGATATAGAGTGGCTGGCCTACTGGAACGTGAGATGGGACATGTACAGTTTGTCTCTGTGGCGTTGATACCTACCTGCAGCACTCGACTATCGGTGTGTGGTGGGGGAAGACGGAGGCCTAATTAACTATAGAGGTACAATGGCTGGTATATGTGTGGAGGAGGAGAGAGGCCTACCTCATGTATTAAGGAGATCGATCTGCCTCATGTATTAAGGGAGATCGATCAGCATCCATGCATATGTGCAGGAGATAATTAAGGTTGGGAGAGAGATAGAGCTAGAGTGTTGGAAGGGGTGGTAGTGGAGTTGATTCTAACAAATGGTGGGATTGGCTTGCTAGACAAACGGAGGGCACACACGCAATATCAATGAGAGAAGAGATGGCTGCTTGTTGTCTGTGCACGTGTGTGTGAGAGACGGGTCAGGAGGCATGCACGAATGATGAGGGGGGACGATGTGGCTGTGTTAAGCAGACGTAACTACATAGGAAGATCAATCGCCCTTTGTAAGATAAAGGAGAGACATAACTTGTGAGGTACGTCGATCGATGGGGGGGTAGTTAAAGTCGATCTAGGTATATGTTGGGAGATCGATCGGTATACATGCATGTGTGTGTTAGAAGCAAATGAGGCACGAGGAGAAGGATAGAGAGAGAGGGATTCATGTAGGAGGTGGTACGAGAGGCATACTATATCGAGGGGGAGGAGTGTGTGAGTACGAGAACGATGAAAAGAGTGGTGGGAGTGAGGCATGGACGGTGACAAGAGAAGAGGGGAAGCTTGTGTTTGTGCTAGGCACACCTGGCTAGAGGGGCATATCGATCGATGTGTGCCGTAAAGAAGGAGCTGGGGGGCCTACACACACCGTGGGCGAACGACCTAAAGTGAAAAGATGAATTTGTGCGATGGAGCTAGAGAATGCCGAGGAAGGGTGAGAAGGATGCGGGCGTGTGCATGCACAAGAGAAAGTTAGCGCTAGCTACAAAGATAAGAGGGTTGTGTGGGTGTAAAAGATGAATAGAGATCATATATACTTCATTATAAAAAGTGAATTCAGATATTTGAAGAATTTATCATAGTGTTTCAAACCGACGGATGTGTGAATATATATAACGGTGATACACATGGTGTGGTTATGAACATGGTATACTACATTTAGTATGTTTTATCTCTACTCTTATAAGAAACGGAGTTGTTAATGATGGTGTGCCTGCCATCCTGCATTATAGGCCGTCTGATTTATATCTGGCGGATAGCAAGGAAACTATGATGGTTGAAGTTGGCAACAATCATGATTGTAGATTCTTATTGAAATAGAGAAACGAATTCAAATTTAGTTCGAATTGCAGCGGTAGTATAGACATTTGGAATGCACTAAAATGTTGGTATGAGTAGGTTACATGCATTATACAGCAAGCGAAAAAATTTAATCAGACATAACATGGATTCATACTCCTTCCTTCCATCTATATAGGGCGTAATGAGATTTTTAAGACGGCCTTTGACTATTGACAAGATTAATAGTACATGACATGCACAATGTGAAAATTATATCATTGAAAGAACCTTTCACAGACGAATTTAACAGTGTGCTTTGTGTAAGTCGCATGTCATATATCATTGCTCTAATATTTGGTCAAAGTTAGCATAAAAACGCATTAGGCTCTATATAGATGGAAGGAGGGAGTAGCTTTGAATAGCATTTGTATAGTAAAACGGGGCAAGACTCTCTCTTTGTGTGGTGTGAATAGTTTTATTTTTTTCGTTTTCTTTTTGGTTGAGGGAAGTGCGAATTAATTTGGTACGTACAAGTACAATATTACTACACATTAGGCTTCTCCCTAAAATTCAACCCGCGTCTTGTTATATCCCGAAAATTCAGATATCGTGCTCCCAAAACTGGCGCCTTCACAACCCGCGCCTTGCTATCCCGAAATTACAACGCGCGCGAAAACTCCCTCAAGCTGCCAAATCCCGACACGCGAAATCCCCCTTCTAACCCTGAGCCGAAAGGGCCGCTAGTTCAAATCGGTGTGTGTGTGTGGGGGGGTACTTTTGTAACACACCCTACATTTTGGACAAGCGCGTTCCTAAGTCATGCTTCACCCCCTCCCATCGCCCCCTTTTCGCCATTCGAAATCCCAGGCCGCCATAACCTCTCCGCTCCAGCCACGAAACCCCACCCTCCTCCGTCCGCCATGTCACCGCTGCCCAGCCGGAGCCTCTTCCCCGAAAACGTCGTCCAATCCAACAGCTCGACGTCCCTCGTCCACCTCCCCTGATGAGGATCCATCGTCCATCACGCCGTACCGCGGTTCAGCCGCCCCGTCCTCCACCTCCAAGGTGCTGCTCCGATGATCGCCTCGTCTATCGCGGCTACTCCATCCCCACAGCGCCGCCTTAACCCGCTCCACCGGAACCGCAGCATCCTCACCGACTCCTCGGACGAAGCCGAGGCCTACTCGGCGCCACTAAAGAGGTTGTACACTCATCGCATCGCACCTTCTCCTTAACTCGACCCCCCGGCGCCGACGGTGCTCCATCCTTTACCCCCATGGAACAGCTACCTTGAAGCCAGCGCCGCGGGCGACATCTCCACGGCAGCTCTCCCCCAGTGCGAGGCCCCTTCGGCGGCGGCGTCCATACCAGCCGGATCTGCTGCTGCTGCTCTGGCTCTCGCTCAATCGCTCGCTCCCCAGCTGCTGCTGCTGCTCCCCCCTCGCTAGTGCTGCTGCTCTGCTCCGATTAAGCCACCCTTCAGTTGACTGAATCGACTTTTAGGTCAGTCGATTTTCAGGGGTTGGGGGGCTCGCCGGAGTTAAGGAAGAACAACCCGCAGCCGGGACGGGGGCTGACCGAAGAGGTACCCCACTATCTATCTTAGGGTTCA
>NC_041388.1:191415238-191428414 GCF_002162155.2 Triticum dicoccoides
GGCGGTGGCGAGTTGTTTCGGGGCGGCGAGGCGGCGCTGGGGCCAGAAGTTCGGCCGGTGGTGGCTGGCAGCTTAGGGAGGGGTGCAGGTTGAAGATGAACTCCAGGCCCTCCCTAAAGTACATGTCAAGTGCCTCTCTGCTACCATTGCGTTCAGTTTCGACAGTAGCATTCAGATTCCACAGTAAATTTCAGTTTCGACAGTTAAGTTCAGAGTCAACAGTTTTTACCTCATCTGTTGTAGTCAGGTGGTTTTTGGTGATGTTAATTTTACATTCATTTTACATCATCTATTGGAGATGCTATTAGAATCCCACTTGAGATTGACGATGTCTGTCTTGTGCTGCTTCAGCCTTGACGTCTTACGGCTCACCGGAGCTGCTCCAATGACAGAACGATCCGTCACAACAGAGCAGTGCCCTGGACGCCGTCTACAGATTCCTCAGATCTTCCTCCACACCTCCGACAGCCACCTCTGCCTCAACTGCTTCAGCGACCAACCCAATGATGCTGAGGTCGACATGGCTACGGCAAAGAGGTTGTACACTTGTTGCATCACTTATTACTATACATTCACGTTGATCCATTAGGGTTATTTTGGTTCAACGGAAAAACATTGATCCACTAGTTGTTACCATCACTCTAAATTTCTGCATGCTCTCCTTACATAATCTCACCATATTTTTTCGTATGCATGTCAGATATTGTACACAGTCATGCTGAACATGTAGAGAAAAAGAGAAGAGTTTTGCGCGGCAATACAATGTCATGCAGACATTGCTCCATGGTGGGTTCAATGGCAAACCCTCCCCACCCCTCTCCAGATTGTAATCCAGAGGAAGATATCTGTTCTGAGGTGGATCCGGACGCTGCTGACCACTCCTATTTACCCCCCAAGGTGTTTGCTCTACCTTGGCATGATGATGTTAGTCATATCATGCATATGTTGCCTTGCAGTGCCTACTTTTGACATCATATATGTCATCTTCTTAGTTTAGACATGTTCGGTAATGCCACCTGTTTAGTTTCTATATCATATATGGGAATTATGCAGTCTCTTGTCTTTTAGCCAGCCATAATTTATGTGAAATGTGCAATGCCATCCTGTTTAACCAGGCATCATATATTTGAATGATATCTTGCCCATCCTTTTCTTCATTACATTTCCATTTGTCGACAATGTTTGTACATTAAACTACTCTTCCTGTGAATCAGCCATTTGGGTGGGAGATGGAAAAATATGGAGTGAAAACAAGGCCTTCAGAGCAGACAGTGCTACCTGTCGAAGCAAATCTCTTGTTGGGTCCCGATAACCCCTCAGAGATGGATTCAGAGACAGATGACCAGTCCTATTCCCACACTGAGGTGTATGCTCTAACTTAGCACGGTTATACTGCTCATATCATGCATATGATGTCTTGCATTGCATAGTTTAGACATCATATACACAATATTCAACACCATGTTCTTAGTTCAGACATCATATCGAATGCCCTTTGTTTAGCATATAAATCACATATGTGAATTAAATGATGTGATCCTGATTACTTAGATAACATGTAGGTGAATTATGTCATGCGATCCTATTTAGTTATTCATCATATATTTGAATTATGTTATGCTATGCTATCCAGTTTAGATAGACATCATATATGTGAAATTATGTCATGCTATCTGTTTTAGTTAAACAATATACATGTCAACAATTTCATGCCCTCTTTTTTCCACATTATCTATTGCATCTGTCTCTCATACAATGTCTGTACATTCAACTATGTTTCCTGTTTATCAGCCATTTGAATTGGAGCGGGTGATGCCAGTATCTAGCGGACTAAAAACACGGTCTTCAAATAAAACAATGCTACCTCTTGGTGGAGATAGCACCCCGGTTGTACATGCACAAGAACCAGCCCTACCACACATAACCCAAACTCTCGCAGATTGTACCCCTACTATGATGGACAGAGAACCAGCTTCACCCAATCTAACCCCAACCCCAGCCGATAGTAACCCAGTTCCTGTTGACACAGCACCATCTCCACCACAGAGCTCCCAAACAAGAGCAGTTAGTAAGGCTGCTCCAGTGCCCAAAGGGCCAGTACTATCACGGCGAACCCCAACTCCACCAGTTAGTACGCTTATTCCTGTGGAGGAAGCACAACCAGCTAGTCATAGTTTAGCATCTATCGCATTTGATGTTGTTAAATCGTATGTGCGTATCTTCCCATGTTGAAAATATTATACTGAAGATGAAGGAAAATGCCAGTTGCAGGTGTTTGTCTAGGAGTTATGTGTAAGTAATGTTATTCATGGCAATTACTTTGCTTCGTCCCATACATCCTACCTCCATGATGGTTATAATACGGCAAATTTCCCATTTTTCTCTATAGGGAAGGACCGATTTGGAAACTCGAGATGAGGTAACCTGTGCTAATACCTCTGCTATCTTTAAGAATGCTTGGTGTTAGTATCGGAATTACCTGAAGAAAACGTACTTCACCGGCAAAGAAACTCATCAAATTCCCTTACGTTCTCCTGAGACTCATTTACTGGACGATGACTAGGAACGCCTTGTTCTGTACTGGTCCCGAACCAAGAATGTGGTAAGGTCTATGAGCTCATTTTCTATTTTTAAGTATTATATTCTTGCATCTTACTGTACTCTGTTCATGTAGAACAAGTGACTAAACCTGAAGAACAACTGTTCTAATTTAAGATTCCATTGCTACCATAGGACGTAGATATATGTTTGTTTGATGCTTTTATTATGTAGTAGTACTTGGCAATAGAAGACTTGGTAGTTTAATCCTGTCCACCTTACTAATGAACTGGTTCACCGAAATGAGCTTCATATACTAGTACATGCTAAACTTGTTATGTGTCTGCTTGTTTCTTCTTTTAGAATGCTGGCAGAATATTGGGGAAGAGTGCCTTATTAAGCAACGGTAAAGGAAGTAATGCAGATAAGGTTCAGGATAGTGACACATCCTGTCTTGGTTTAGTGTTGGAGTTACTGGCCACTACCGCTTGCACAAGCTATTCAAACTCACTGTCTGGATCAGTTCGGTTTCTTGAGTCTCAACTACAAGCTGAAAGACATCGATCAGCTGTGCTGCGACAAGAAGCGGAAGGACTGCGGAAGTCCATGGACCATTCAGATGCATACTTTCTGGTGCAATAGCAAGCGTTGGAGGATTTTAGCGCCAAACAGGACAAAGCTAATCAGCTTGCTAAGCTTATTGCCAGCATGGTGGATACCTAGGATAACGTTTCTTGATCTCTTCTGAAGTTGTTTCAGTTATGCTCTTGTTTTGCTGCCGCATTTATTTGCACTGGTTGCCAATTTTGACGGCCAGTGTATATGATATGCTGCTTTGTTCCCTATATTTGCACTGGTGGCAAACTTTGATGCCCAGTGGATGTAATATGTATAATAGCCGTGATAGCCTAGTGTTAGTTGCTTGCTTATTTATTTCCTTGTTGCCTTGTTTATTTGTTTGCTTGTAGTCATTGCAGTTCTTTTTCCGCGGTTAACTAGTGGCTGCAATAACCTATTTTTTAAAACTAGGCCACAATAACCATGGGCTATTATTTACTGTAGTGACACTAGGCCTCCTACGGGCCGTAGAAACAGTAGGCCTTCTACGGGCCGTAGAAACAATGGGCCTTCTACGGTCCGTATCATCAATGGGCCTTATACGGGCCGTATGATCGATTGGCGAAACATGGGCCAATAACATGCCCCATTATGCCCGTAACAGGCTAGTGTTGGAATCGTCCGTTCATGGGCCGACCGTAATGGGCCATCGTTAATAGGCCGTATGTGATGATGCTATGAAAATGGACCAACGTATTAACGGACCACAAACGGGCCGACTGTAACCACGGGCTGAATTTGGCCCACAAGCAGAAAAAGGACAGTAACGGGCCATAAGTAAACGAATGCTGGAAATGAGCCCAAGAATAAATGGGCTCTGAGAAGGCCGAAAGATAACATGGGTTGGAAACGGCCGAACGGAATAACATGCCGTTAATGGGTATAAAGTGATACACTATTCATTACAGGCCAGTTTCACCACGGGCCGTTAATGGGTGTAAAGTGATACACTGTTCATTACGGGCCAGTTTCACCATGGGCCGTTAATAGGCCAATAGTTACATAGGGCCTCATATGGGCCGAAAGACGTCATGGGCCATACATGGGCCAGAAGTGAAAACGGGCTGGAATCATATTGGATGGCCTAGATGATGCTACTGGGCCTAATTCGAATAGGGCGTAACGGGCCTTGGGTTAGCGGGCTGTAAATGGGCTATATGCGAACAGGCCGTTAACAGGCTTTCCATGGGCCGGCCCGCCACCTTTTGACCAAGTCAAACAGGCCGGCCTTTTCACAGGAATGGGCCTCCATCGGGCCTTGCCACGTGTCGACATATCATAGGTTCCTATCTGACCCACTAACGAGTTGACACGTGTTTCGTCCGGCCAATAAGAATTTTACACGTGGAAATTTCCCATTGGTCGGGGCTGTTAACGGGTTATCGGATCCAAAACCCGACCCGATAGCTTAATGGCGTTCCGTTACGGTGTATGCCACGTGTCAGTCACCCTTGACGAAAGCACTTCTGTGACGCGCGATTTATCGTCTTGGAAGTGGACACTTCCGTGATGACAATTTTGGTAATGTCATGGAACACTTCTACGACAGCACAGGTATGACTATCTTGATTCTGTCATAAATTTGTCATGGATGTACATGCATGACAAAAAAAGCGACCTACTATGACAAACACGTATCATCACGGAAGTGTATTTTTCTGTAGTGCTGGAGATCGAGGATGCCATACCAGTGAGCAACTCCTGGAACATCGAGCATCTTCGCAAGTTTTACCCATAAGGCACGGCTTGCCGGGCCTACCGGCGAGCCACCTTTTGTACGAGCTTCGCCAACAAGGCATGTGACCCTCCGTACAAAGCCAGGCGCAGACCCTGAGCATAAATAAATGAAGCGCTTGCACCCTAAGTTATAGCATGCATGGTAGGTTGAGTCTCGTCCTTGGTTAGGGTTGATAGTGCTTAGCGGCGGCTAACCCCTAGCTTAGAGGTCGAGTGCGCGTCTCTCTGTTCTTCTCTATCTTCTTTGGTTTGTAGGACACATGAGTATCCTTGCCGAGCTGCTTTGGAAGGAAGGGGATGGACCGGCGTCCGGACCCCGGCAAGCCAGTATTGCGGGGCGCTACAAGAGCAAAGATCCACCCGCGGCAAGCCAAGGTTGCCGGGGGCTGCAGATTCAGATAAGTTCTCTATCCCTTATCATGCGTTTCGTTATGGACTGAGGTATGTGAAACCTCGTTTTATCCTTAGGCTACCGTGCTCCCCTCATTCCGGACCCTAGGACTTGTTTCCTGGGACCAAGTTTGGTCGTAGTCGCGGCAACAAGGAAATGAAACGAGGAGCCTAAGACCACCTCATCCCTGCCTCCGCCAAGGGCATGAGAAAGGTCGAGCGAAGTGGGGAGACGGAAAGGCATGTTGCCGGGCGAGAAAATGTTTATCTTAAAGGTAACAAGGATTTACTCCTTGTCGTGGGTTTTACGTGCAAACGAAAAACCCGGCAAAAATTCCTTTTTTATTAAAAAAACATCCCCTACAGGTACAGTTCATACGAAATGAAAAACATGAACAAGGGGATTACAAGTTCAAAAGTTAACAAAGGCCCAAAGGCTTACAAGACTACAAAGAGATAAGATGCCCGTAATACCTTTCTTGTCCCTCTCCTCAAGAAATGGAACAAGAAAATAGAAGGGCAAAAGGGGCGCCTAGGCGAGCTACGAGTGGCAGAAGACACCAAGAGAACATCTTGGTGGCCGTCCAAGGGCTGGATGGTGATGGCGGCGCCGGAGGCAGAGCTCGAAGACGAGGCGGCAGGATGTCGGTACGCGATGAAGGCGTCAGTGCCCGCGTACTCCGACTTGGCGGCCTTGCCGCCCGCCCTCTTCCTCTTTCGCAGCCTCCCAACGCCAGCCGCCCAAGGAGACGACCCCAAGAAGTTCAAGGAGCCGGCGACACGGATGATAGGGTCGCCAGTGCCGCTCGGAGCGGCGCCCGACGCCTAATCGGACCCGTCATCCTGCCGCCCGCTAGCCTCGTCGTCGCTGCCATTGTCCTCC
Source organism: Triticum dicoccoides (assembly GCF_002162155.2). Classification (NCBI taxonomy): domain Eukaryota; kingdom Viridiplantae; phylum Streptophyta; class Magnoliopsida; order Poales; family Poaceae; genus Triticum; species Triticum dicoccoides. Next base: position 191,421,405 of record NC_041388.1, read on the forward strand.
TCGCCACTCTCGCTCGAGGAGGAATCTTCGACGTTAGAAGAGCTCTCCACGCAACACCTTACGAGAGTCCCGAAGTGCCTGAAGATCTTGACAGAGAGGAGGCCACCCTCCATTAGTTTGAAATGGAGAGTGATCCCATCCGTCAAGCTGTGGAGGCGTGCGAAGGTCTTCCACCCTCGGTGGAGATACATGATGTGAGCGGCGGGGAATTCGATGCCGGCCCATGTGCCACCGTTCTCGTAGCCCCTCATATGCAACTGCAATGCCTGCAGCGGATCCAGCTCCATCTCCCGCGCGAATGGAGTTGGGAGGCGAAGGCGACGACGCAGTGGCTGGCGCAGCCTGACGAAGGAGAGGCTGATCTGCCACCCTGTCCTCCTCTTCCCCGAGCACTGCGACCTCTGCCCCGGCCTCGCCAACGGCCTCGCCCCCTCTCCCTTCCCCTCACGACCGGCTCTGCCAACACGGGCTCATGGGGAGGAGGGACGCATTGTCGAGGAAGGAAAGGAAGGAGCGAAAGCGGAGGGAGGAACAAGATGGAGGAATGCGGGATGCCATCCCCACTTCCTCCTCTTTATAAAGGAACGGGGTTGGGGCTCGGCCGCCCCGCTCGGCCAATCAAGACACGGGAGGCGCATAGAACCAAGACTGACCTGCTGCCCCAACCAGCGACGGCCCGGTTTCCCGCCTCCACCGTTTGCCACCCCGAGCGCATGAAAGACGTGTGGCAGACATGCAGAACCGAGGGGACGGGTGACGCAGCCACATCACACCCCATGATCGAGGGAGTGAACGCCTTGAAGACTCATTCAGTAAATGAGCCGCGCCTCTACGCCTCCCTCCCTTTACGGGGAAGGCGCGAGCCGCCTCTTTACTGCGATGTGAGGCATGCGTGTGAAAACCTCCCCACGCAAGCCGCCCACATCATGCACGCCCCTCCACCGGTCATGGGAAGCATAGCACGCGAAAAATCTTACCACGGTAAAAACTGCCCCGCCTGCCCGCGCACCGTCTTGGGCCTGACCCAACAACGTGTCACACTTATGTGTGGCCCAGGCCCGGGGGCTCCTGTCGGTGTACAAAACTAGGGGCACATTTTTGTACCCCTTTACCCGTGCATGGGCAGTCAGAGCCGCGCCCGTGACCACACCAAGCAGAGCAAGGGAGGTAAGCCAAGGCAAGACCGAAGCCCGAGATGAAGCAAAGCAACGAGAAGGACCAAGGCCACAAAGATCAGATGGGCAAAGCAAGTTTCCCCGGCAGGGACCCTTGCCAGGACAGCCTCAGCGGCCCCGGCAAGACTCTTGCCGGGGCATCTCGCCCACGCCAGCCGAGCGAGCCACCCTCGGGCCCACCAACACTCGACAAATGCATTGGACAGGGCTCGGGGGGCACCTCTGGGGTGGCATGCAGATCTTCGTGAAGATAAAGAATAGTCAAGATCAAATGAGGATAGGAAGGCAGCCATCCTCACCGAAGAAACCCACAAGACCCCCGGCAAGATCCTTGCCGGGAACGCCTGCGCGCCACGGCAAGACCCTTGTCGGGCCGCCCGGCAAGACCCTCGCCAAGCGCATCAGCAGGGCCACCGTCAGGCCCACACCAGCCTAGTCTCCGCCGCCGTTCACATGCAGCTGCCGAACCAACTAGCTGGGCAGGCACCTGCGTGGTGACATGCAGCCCTTCGTGGAGGCTCCACCACCGCGCCACCTCAACTGCCTGCCTACCTACATCGCACCGCATGCATCGCTGGCCAGGGCGCGTGTCGAAGCTTGGAGGAGCGGCGATGGACGGGACGGGCCTTGCCCCCGTCCCCGATAAAGTGGACGCACACCTAAGCCTCGCATTTAATGCACTTTGTCCTGTAATACCAGGATAACCTCGCAACACTGTTGCCTTTCCACCGACTATGTGCCACTGTGGCAACCCCTTTTTCTATAAATGGAGGCCCAAGGCGATGAGGAGAGGGATTTGACTTTTTGGAGCTCGTTGCACCCCGTAGCTAGTTCAAGAACTCAGAATACATCCACCAAAGTAGGACTAGGGTTTTAAGCATCCTCGCGGCCTGAACCTGGGTAAACGAACCGCGTGCTCTCTATTAGACCTGCTCATCTCTCAACCCCACGCCCCACAACCGCAGTAGGGATTCTTGTGATCCCATAGGTGTCGTTTCCCACCGACATCAATCATCTTGAAAGCTTCGATTTCTGTTGGGGTAAGAAGATTGTGATCCAGTTGAAGGGTGTCTTCTATGGCTGGAACTTGGTCCTCCATGGCCTTCTTGATCCCTTCATCCTTGTTGGTCTCCATAGGTTCTTCTCTATTCAACTCTATCTTCATTAGCCAAGCATCGTTTCCCTCATGGTTGGAGGAGGAGGGAGACGACATAGTGCCTGGCCTTGACAACCCTGACAGAAAACAGCTCGAAACAAAGACATGAGATTTTTGCGTGTTACAGGAGTCAAAACCCCCAGGAGATTATATAATGAATTTTTACCAACCAAAATACGTGTCGTGTACGAAAATGGAGTACGGAGAGCACACGAGGTTCCCACAAGGTAGGGGGCGTGCCCTCCACCCTCGTGGAGCCCTCGTGTCCTTCCCTGACTGCTGCTTATTTTTCTATTTTTCTAAATATTCCAAAACGGAGAAATATTGCCTTAAAAACTGTTTTGGAGTCGGTTTACTTACCGTAACACATACCTATTCCTTTTCGGAGTCTCAAACGTTACAGAAAGTGTTCTTTATGTATTCCTCCGGGGTTACGGTTTCGATAACATTGGTTTCAACATTTATGGGATTACATGAGATATAGTGTTTGATTCTTTGACCGTTCACCACCTTCGGATTTGTGCCTTCGAAGTTGTTGATTTTTATGGCACCGGAACGGTAGACCTCCTCGATAACGTAAGGGCCTTCCCATGTAGAGAGAAGTTTTCCTGTAAAAAATCTTAAACGAGAGTTGTATAGCAATACATAATCACATACATTAAACTCACGCTTTTGTATCCTTTTGTCATGCCATCTTTTAACTTTTTCTTTAAACAACTTGGCATTCTCATAGGCTTGGGTTCTCCATTCATCAAGTGAGCTAATATCAAATAGCCTCTTCTCACCGGCAAGTTTAAAATTATAATTACGTTCTTTAATAGCCCAATAAGCCTTGTGTTCTAGTTCGAGAGGCAAGTGACATGCTTTTCCATAGACCATTTTATACAGAGACATACCCATAGGATTTTTATATGCAGTTCTATAGGCCCATAATGCATCATCAAGTTTCTTGGACCAATTCTTTCTAGACCTATTAACAGTCTTTTGCAAAATTAATTTGAGCTCTCTATTACACAATTATATTTGACCACTAGACTGAGGGTGATAAGGAGATGCAATTCTATGATTAACATCATATTTAGCAAGCATTTTACGGAAGGCACCATGAATAAAATGTGAACCACCATCAGTCATTAAATATATAGGGACTCCAAGTCTTGGAAAAATAACTTCTTTAAGCATTTTAATAGAAATGTTATGATCAGCACTACTAGTTGGAATAGTTTCTACCCACTTAGTAACGTAATCAACATCAACTAAAATATGTGTATAACCATTAGAGGAAGGAAAAGGTCCCATATAGTCAAAGCCCCAAACATCAAATGGTTCAATAACAAGTGAATAATTCATAGGCATTTCATGACGTCTACTAATATTACCAATTATTTGACATTCATCACAAGACAAGACAAACTTACGGGCATCCTTGAAGAGAGTAGGCGAATAAAAACCAGATTGCAGTACCTTATGTGCAGTCCTATCTCTAGCATCGTGTCCTCCGTAAGCTTCGGAGTGACACTTGTGTAGAATCTGTTCATGTTCAAGCTCAGGTACACAATGTCTAATAACACCATCTACTCCTTCTTTAAAAAGATGTGGGTCATCCCAAAAGTAATGCCTCAAATCATAGAAGAACTTTTTCTTTTGCTGGTATGTGAAACTAGGTGGTATAAACTTAGCAACAATGTAATTAGCATAATCAGCACACCATGGAGCAGTATGAGAAGCATTTATGACATTTAATTGCTCATCAGGAAAGCTATCATCAATAGGTAGTGGGTCATCAAGCACATTTTCTAACCTAGACAAGTTGTCTGCAATGGGGTTCTCATCTCCTTCTCTATCAACAATATGAAAATCAAATTCTTGTAGTAAGAGAACCCATCTAATAAGTCTAGGTTTAGCATCTTTCTTTTCCATACAATATTTAATAGCAGCATGATCAGTGTGGATACTTACTTTAGAATCAACAATATAAGGTCTAAACTTATCACATGCAAATACAACTGCTAAGAATTCTTTTTCAGTAGTAGCATAGTTTCTTTGAGCATTGTCTAGAGTTTTACTAGCATATTGAATAACATTTAGTTTCTTATCAACTCTTTGTCCTAGGAACAGCACCTACAGCATAATCACTAGCATCACACATAATCTCAAAGGGTAAACTCCAATCAGGTGGCTGAACAATAGATGCAGAGATCAATGCTTTCTTAAGTATTTCAATTGCTTCTACACAATCATCATCAAGGACAAATGGTATATATATTTTTAATAAATTAGTCAAAGGATGGGAGATCTTTGAGAAGTCCTTAATGAACCTCCTATAAAAACCGGCATGACCAAGGAAACTTCTTATACCTTTGATGTCCTTGGGACATGGCATCTTTTCAATAGCATCAACCTTGGCTTTATCAACTTCAATACCTCCTTCAGAAACTTTATGCCCCAAGACAATACCTTCATTAACCATAAAGTGGCACTTTTCCCAATTCAAGACAAGATTAGTTTCTTCACATCTCTACAAAATTCGATCAAGGTTGCTCAAGCAATCATCAAAAGAAGATCCATAGGCGGAAAAGTCGTCCATGAAAACCGAACAAAACTTTTCACAAAAGTCAGACAATATAGCCATCATGCATCTTTGAAAGGTAGCAGGTGCATTACATAAACCAAAAGGCATACGTCTATAAGCAAAGTACCAAAAGGGCATGTAAAAGTAGTCTTTGATTGATCTTTAGCTGACACAGGTATTTGAGAGAAACCATAATAACCATCTAGAAAGCAAAAATGTGTATGTTTGGATAATCTTTCTAACATTTGATTGATAAAATGTAAGGGGTAATGATCCTTTTAGCAGCCTTATTTAATTTGCGGAAATCAATTACCATCCTATAACCTATAATAATTCTTTGAGGAATCAATTCATCTTTATCATTAGGAACAACAGTAATACCTCCCTTCTTAGGGACACAATGGACAGGGCTTACCCATTGACTATCAGCAACGGGGTAAATTATATCCGCCTTAAGGAGCTTTAGTATCTCCTTTCTTACTACTTCTTTCATTTTAGGATTCAGCCGGCATTGATGATCATGAACTGGTTTAGCATCTTCTTCCAAATTAATTTTATGTTGACATAGAGTGGGACTAATGCCCTTAAGATCATCAAGAGTATACCCAATAGCAGCGCGGTGCTTCTTCAGAGTTTTCGATAATCTCTCTTCTTCATGTTCTGAAAGGTTAGCACTAATAATAACAGGATATATCTTTTTCTCATCAATATAAGCATATTTAAGAGTATCAGGTAATGGTTTAAGCTCAAACACGGGATCACCCTTGGGTGGAGGAGGATCCCCTAGGATTTCAACAGGTAAATTGTTTTTCAGCATAGGTTCCTGTTTAAAGAATACTTCATCTAATTCCCTTCTTTCATTCATAAGCATGTCGTTTTCATGGTATAGCAAATATTGTTCTAAAGGATCACTAGGAGGTGCGGCAATAGAAGCAAGACCAATAATTTCATCCTTACTAGGTAATTCTTCTTCACTGTGTTGTCTACTAAATTTAGAAAAATTAAATTCATGAGTCATATCATCTAAACCGATAGTAACAACATCTCTTTTGCAATCTATGGTAGAATTAACAGTATTTAAGAAGGGTCTACCAAATATAATGGGACAAAAGCTATCTTGTGGGGAACCAAGAACAAGAAAATCAGAAGGATATTTAGTTTTCCCACACAAGACTTCAACATCTCTAACAATTCCCATTGGTGAAATAATATCTCTATCGGAAAGTTTAATTGTGACATCAATATCTTCCATCTTAGCAGGTGCAATATCATGCATAACTTCTTTGTATAAGGAATAAGGTATTGCACTAACACTGGCACCCATATCACATAAGTCATGATAACAATGATCTCCTATTTTAACAGAAATAACAGGCATGCCTACCATAGGTCTAGGTTTATCTTTATCATGGGGTTTAGCAATTCTAGCAGTTTCATTATAGAAATAAATAACATGCCCATCTATATTGTCAGACAAGAGATCTTTAACAATAGCAATATTAGGTTCAACCTTAACTTTCTCAGGAGGGGTATATGTTTTAATATTGCTTTTACAAACTACAGTTGAAGCTTTAGCATGATCCTTTATCCTAACAGGGAAAGGTGGTTTCTCAACATAAGAAGTAGGAACAATAGGATCATTATAAGTGATAGTCTTTTCTTCAACTTTAATAGGTGCAGCTACTTTTACTTCTATGGGAGGATGATATTTAAACCACTTCTCCTTGGGGAGATCAACATAAGCAGCAAAAGATTCACAGAAAGAAGCTACTATCTCAGAGTCAAGTCCATATTTAGTGCTAAATTTACAAAAAATATCGGTATCCATAAAAGATTTAACACAATCAAAACTAGGTGTCATACCTGACTCCTTACCATTGTCGAGGTCCCAATCTTCAGAGTAGCGTTTAATTCTTTCTAATAAATCCTATTTGAATTCAATAGTCTTCATCATAGAAGAGCCAACACAAGAAGTATCAAGCATGGTGCGATTGTTACCAGAAAGCCGAGCATAAAATTTTTGAATAATCATTTCTCTTGAGAGCTCATGATTGGGGCATGAATATAACATCGATTTAAGCCTCCCCCAAGCTTGAGAGATGCTCTC
>NC_041388.1:191428746-191541298 GCF_002162155.2 Triticum dicoccoides
ATTGCGATCACGATGAACAAGATGCATAGGATAAAACTTCTGATGAAATTCCAATTTCAATCATTTGTAATTCCAAGACCTCATATCATCACATAGCCTATACCATGTCGATGCATCTCCACTCAAAGATAAGGGGAATACCTTCTTCTTAACAACATCTCCGGGTACACCTACAAGCTTAAATAATCCACAAACTTGATCCACATATATCAGATGTTCATCAGGATTTTTTGTTCCATCTCCTAGAAAAGGATTAGCTAGCAGTTTTTCTATCATACCCGAAGGAACTTCAAAGAAAGCATTTTCATTTTAATTTTCATTTTCAGTAGGTTCAGTAGGTTGAGGAGAAACTCTTTGCTCTACTGGTTGGGGTGAAGATACCCCGAACAAGCCCCTCAAAAGATTACCTTCCATGGTAACAAGTGACAGTAAATTTCAGCACACTATATAAATTTTTCCTTACCAAATTCCACCTACCAAAGGCGCTTCACTCCCCGGCAATGGTGCCAGAAAAGAGTCTTGATGACCCACAAGTATAGGGGATCTATCGTAGTCCTTTCGATAAGTAAGATTGTCGAACCCAACGAGGAGCAGAAGGAAATGATAAGCGGTTTCCAGCAAGGTATTCTCTGCAAGTACTGAAATAAGTGGTAACAGATAGTTCTGTGATAAGATAATTTGTAACGAGCAACAAGTAACAAAAGTAAATAAGGTGCAGCAAGGTGGCCCAATCCTTTTTGTAGCAAAGGACAAGCCTGGACAAACTCTTATAAGATGTATAGCGCTCCCGAGGACACATGGGAATATCGTCAAGCTAGTTTTCATCATGTTCATATGATTCGCGTTCGGTGCTTTGATAATTTGGTATGTGGGTGGACCGGTGCTTGGGTGCTGCCCTTACTTGGACAAGGATCCCACTTATGATTAACCTCTATTGCAAGCATCCGCAAATACAACAAAAGTATTAAGGTAAACCTAACCATAGCATGAAACATATGGATCAAAATCAGCCACTTACGAAGCAACGCATAAACTAGGGTTTAAGCTTCTGTCACTCTAGCAACCCATCATCTACTTATTACTTCCCAATGCCTTCACCTAGGCCCAAATCATGGTGAAGTGTCATTTAGTCGACGTTCACATAACACCACTAGAGCAGAGACAACATACATCTCATCAAAATATCGAACGAATAGCAAATTCACATGACTACTAATAGCAAGACTTCTCCCATGTCCTCAGGAACAAAAGTAACTACTCACAAAGCATAAACATGTTCATAATCATAGGGGTATTAATATGCATATAGGATCTAAACATATGATCTTCCACCAATTAAACCAACTAGAATCAACTACAAGGAGTAATTAACACTACTAGCAACCTACTAGCTCCAATCCCGGACTTGGAGACAAGAATTGGATACAAGAGATGTACTAGGGTTTTGAGGTGAGATGGTGCTGATGAAGATGTTGATGGAGATTGCCCTCTCCCGATGAGAGGAGTGTTGGTGATGACGATGGTGATGATTTCCCCCTCCGGGAGGGAAGTTTCCCTGGCAAAACAGCTCTGCCAGAGCACTAGATTGGTTCCGCCAAGGTTCCGCCTTGTGGCAGCGGAGTTTTGTCCGAGAAGATGGCTTATGATTTTTTTCCCATCGAAAGACTCCATATAGCAGAAGATGGCCACCGGAGGGCTACCAGGGGGCCCATGAGGTAGGGGGCGCGCCCAGGGGGGTAGGGTGCGCCCCCACCCTCGTGGGCAGGGTGTGGCCCCCTGGTGAAGTTCTTGCGCTCAGTATTTTTTATATATTTGGAAAACATCATCCGTGAAGTTTCAAGACTTTTGGAGTTGTGCAGAATAGGTCTCTAATATTTGCTCCTTCTCCAGCCTAGAACGCCAGCTACCGGCATTCTCCCTCTTTATGTAAACCTTGTAAAATAAGAGAGAATAGGCATAAGTATTGTGACATAATGTGTAATAACAGCCCATAATGCAATAAATATTGATATAAAAGCATGATGCAAAATGGACGTATCATGCACCCTATGGATTCCGGTATATTAAACGGCCGGATACTTCTCGCACCATCTGTACAAGATACGCCTTGACGTATCTATCGGCGTTCTAGGAACGGGGGTCCCCAGACTTGCCTGCTTGCGGCCTGCGGCGTGGCTCAAAGGGAGGCCCAGCACGGCCCATCTTCATCAACACAGACCCAAGACCCTCGCGAGGGGCCAAGCCTCGCGGGGCGGACGACATGGAGCTTCCTCAGGCACGGCCTCATCAGGCAGGCTCGCGAGGAGGCGGAGAGATCAAGGCGGGATACCTCACGAGCTGCCCGTGACGCAAGCCATGATGACCAAGGGTGCCAGGCGGGCGCCAGCCTGCGCGGTGTCCTCCTTTCCTCTTTGGTGCAAAGGGAGCAAGCGCAGGCGAGAGCATCAAGCAAAGGCACCCGTTTCGATGCAACAAGACCAAGACCAGTCCAACGGAAGGGAGGAAGTCATTGTAGAGCCCAAGCCAGCGTCACCACCAGAGCCTTTAGCAGGCGAGGACCAACTTTAGTCAGGATAAGTGTACCAGATGTTCCCCTTCAAAATGGCCAATTGTTGGCGCCCTTCCCGCTCAATATTTGGGAAGAGGCCCAGGGCCTTTGCCTATAAGTAGGACTAGCCACCCCCAGGGTAGAGGGACCGAAAGGAAAAGGGGGAAATCGGAGAGAGAATCGAGAAGAGAGAGAGAGAGAGAGAGAAGGGTGACTGAACTCCTCCTAGCAGTTCATCCCCCCAGCCAAGAGAAGACCCTCGCGAGGCTGTTCTTCCTTGTATTGCTCATCATCATCAGCCCAAGAGGCAATCCACCACACCACACACTGGAGTAGGGTATTACACCACAACGGTGGCCCGAACCAGTATAAACCCTGTGTCTCTTGTGCTGTTCTTTCCATAGCTTAGATCTTAGAGAGGCGGAGGGGTGCAGGTAGGTAGAAGGCGAAGTCTCCGCGCACACCCCAGTGTTCGAAACTCAAGGGTCTGCCGGAACCCGAAATCCGACATTTGGCGTGCCAGGTAGGGGTGCGCCGGAATTCGTCTTCCACCACCCCGTTCTCCTCCGACCATCGCGTCCATGTCTGACGCTCGTCGGGCCCGCGCCGAGCGCCGGGCCGCTCTCGCTTCCCGCATCGCCCAGACGGCTCCTGTCGGCGGACGTCCTCGCCGTTCCCCATCACCTGCCGTCAACGCCGCCACCGGCCCGGCGGGGGACGAGCAGCAAGCGTCGTCTCAACATCCGTCTATGCGGCAAGACGTCCGCACCGCTACTCCCTCGCTCACCCCAGCTGGTTCTTCATCCCGCGCGCTCCGCGCACCCATGGAGGCTCGAGCTGCGCTCATCACGGCAAACGAGCACCTGCGCTACCGTCCCGTCGACGACGTCTACGAAGAATGGCTCGACCGCGTCGCCGAGCTCGTCCGCGCCGCAGGGGGCTCTCCTGCACCGTCTGTTCCGCTGCACCGCACCCCGCCCCGCGCGGGCAACGAAGCTCCGGCAGCGCCCAAGCCGCCTCCTCCTCAAGAAGGCGCCATGGCTCCAAGGTGCGTGGCCCCTGGGCGGAACCAGCTCCGTTAGGTGCCAGCGCGGCAAGAGCAGAGCTGCCAAGAAGTCCCTCGCCCGCAAGAAGATGCCCGGGCGCTCCCTGCTCCAGCACGTCGCGACCATGCTCCTGCTCCCGCACGTCAAGACCCCACACTGCTCCCAGCTGCAGCACGTGGGGACATACAAGACCAAGCTCTCCGTCACCCAAGGCCTCCCGTGGCCATAGCAGGCTGCCGTGCCTTCACCACCGAGCTACACACCGTCGCGTGGCCCGGCAAGTTCAAGCCGGACCTGCCTCCTTGTTACGACGGCACGGCCGACCCTGTGGAGTTCCTCCAGCTCTATGATTTGGGCATCGAAGCTGCCAACGGAGACGAGAAGGTCATGGCGAACTGGTTTCCCATGGTGCTCAAGGATGGGGCCCGCACCTGGCTCCTGAACCTGGCTCCAGGCACAATCTCCTCCTGGGACGAGATGCGCACCCGCTTCATCGCCAACTTCCAAGGTACTCGCGACCGGCCACCCGCCGTGAGCGACATGCGCCGCATCAAGCAAAAACCCGGAGAGACCCTGCAGAAGTACATCCAGCGCTTCAACAACACACGCCTCAAGATTCCCAAGGTGACCAAGGAGGCCATCATCTCAGCCTTCTCCGATGGCATGCGCGATGTCAAGATGAAGGAGGAGCTGGCGATGCATGAAGACCTATGCACTTCCTTGGAGTTGTTCAACTTGGCAACCAAGTGCGCTAGGGCTGAGGAAGGGCGTCTCTCCCTCCTCGAGCTGCCTGCCGCAGACCCAGAAGAGAAGAAGCCCAAGGCCAAGGATGTGAAGCGCAAGGGGGCTGCCGTGCTCGCGGCAGAACCGGACACCAAGCAGGGCAGAGATCAGCCCGAATCTTCCAAGGGCAGTCGGTACTGTGTGTACCATGACCTCCACACCCACAACACCAATGAATGTCAAGAGCTCCGAGCCGTGCGAGAAGGAAGGATCGGCCGTCGCCCCGACCGCGGTGACCGGGGCCACGGTCGAGGAGGAGGAAGGAACGCAGGGCGCTGGGAAGACCGCTGCCTGCGCCAGGGGTGGCGCGATCGACCTCGCGAGGATCGCTGACAAGACCCGCCTCGCGAGGGAGACTGGAGGGATCAGCCTCGCGAGGATCGCCTGCAAGGCAACGCAGGCCTCCCTCCGCTGCCGCTGCAGCCGAGGAGAAACGAGGACCGCCATCAGGACGAGGGGGCTGGGGGCTTCCAGGAGCCGTGCGTGATCACCTGCATCCTGGGCGGGGCTCAAGCCCCAGCCTCTCAACGCATCTTCAAGCAGTTCGCCCGCGAAGTGAATGCAGTCCTTCCCAAGCTCGAAGCCACACGCCCTCTCAGGTGGTCGGTGTGCGCCATCACGTTCAGCTCAGCAGATCAGCTCAAGTGTGCGGCCACAGCCGGAGTCCTCCTGATGCTTTGTTCCCCAATCATCAGCAACGTGGTGGTCACCAGGACCCTCATCGATGGCGGGGCAGGGCTCAACGTCCTGTCCGTGGAAACATTCAACAATCTCCAAGTGCCCTACAGCCAGCTTCAGCCAACCAAGCCTTTCTCCGGAGTCACCGACGGCTCCACGGTCCCGATTGGGCAGGTCCGCCTCCCTGTCACCTTCGGGGCACGCGACAACTACCGCACCGAGCTCATCGACTTCGACGTCGCTCACATTCACCTGCCGTACAACGCCATCCTTGGGTACCCAACGCTGGCCAAGTTCATGGCCGTAACTCACCACGGCTACAACGTCCTCAAGATGCCAGGAAGTGGTGGAGTCATCACGGTGACCTGTGAAGAGAAGGACGTGATGTGTTCTCTGGAACGAGCCTTTCAGGCCGCATCACTGGAAGACCCGGATCGCGGAAGCAGGAGGCTTCCCGAGACCACCCCCAAGAAGAAGAAGACATCGTCCGACCCGGCCCCTCAGGAGGCAGGCCCCTCAGGGCCCGCGCCTACCCAGGGGGAACCTCCTTCCATTGCATAGGAAAGCGCGCCCGGCGCCCTCCTCAGGCAGGGCTCGGGGGCTCTCCCCTGGAGGGCCACCGACCTGGCTAAGGTCACGAGGGAGGCGCTTGGGCACCACATGGAGGCGTGTTTCGAAGCACGTTTCCCTCAAGAAGGAGTAAGGCAAGGAGAGCTAGACCCTCAGGAGTTCATCAGCAAGGCCATTCAGGAGCTACAGGAGTCAAGAGTCATAAAAGGCGGCCACCGCCTACCAGCTGTGGCTCCCCATCCAGGCGAGGATGGTGGGCTGCGCGTCTGCATCGACATACCAGGGCTCAGTCGAGTCGCCTCTCTGGAGCGCCTCTGGCCCTCGCGAGTGGGGCGTTGCGAAGGTCCGCCCCACAGCTACGTTCGCATATCTTACGGCTTGCCGAACGCGGTTGCCATGTACCAGCGCCTCATGAGGGGTATCATGGAGGCTCAAGAGGCCAGGCGTTCCGCAGCCCTGGCGGAGATGGAGATGGTCCGCGAGGAGCCACCAGCGCCTCCGGAGCCTCCCGAGGCCCCTGGGCCTGGGGGCTCGTGAGGATCGGCTTCCGCAGCCCATCGAGTCTGCTACACCAACACTCCTTCGTCCTCAACATCATCAGGCGACATCTTTCAAGTTTCAATTCCAGCTGGGAGCGCCCCCAGGGCTGCATTATTCCCAGGCCGCGTGGGTCTGTCCCTGCGGCATGTATCCCTTATATTTCATGTTGTTAGCTTACTATGTTGGGGGCGCCCCTCGGGCTGCATCATCCCCAAGTCGCTCGGGCCAGACCCAGCGGCATGTATCCCTTTTGCGTTTATTTCCGGCTATGCGTTCAACCCACCATGCTTGATTATTTGATGCTGGTCCACGGCACCTCTTCTTCTCCATGCTGACCACTTGCACGTTAAAGGGGGGGTACCTAAGCATCGCGACTCAGGGCTCTTGTAAGTGCATCTAGTGCCACCCCTAGTTGGTTTTGGAGTATTGACGACAAACCTAGTTGAGGGACTAATGTGTTTGTGAGAATTGCAGGAAAACACAGGTAGAAGTCCCTCATTGATTCGGTTTCACTACCAGAGATGACCCCTAAAAATGTATGAAGACATTGAAGACAAAGGTGGTATATGAAGATATTCACATTGAAGACTATGACAAAAGAAGACACGGTATGAAGCCTATGGAGCTCGAAGACTTAGATCTTTCGTAGTTCCTTTTATTTTGTGTTGAGTCATAGGAACCACCGCACTGTTAAGTGGGGTCCAGGAGAACCAGTCAGAATGACTGAAGTGATGCCTAAATCAAAAACCTATGTCTTCGAGCGAAGACAATGAGAGCGAATCTTGTCCAGAGCCGGACAAGTCAGCTTTGCTTGTAGCCCAAGTAAAATTGCCGTGAGAGTTCGAAATCTGACCGTTGAGACACGTGTCAGTTCCTTAGTGACCCAGGGTCATTTCGGACAAATCAGGTCGGGTTGCCAAGTGGCTATAGATAGCCCACCCCCACAACCATAAACGGTTGGCCGCTCAGATTTCAGTGCATGGCTTTTGTCGTTTGAGAGCAACCCACCTCGAAGCCTTTAAGAGAAAATTCCTAGTGAGGAGAAAACCCCTAACCACCCAGAGCCAGAGAAAATTGGGCATCACTTGAGTCTTCTTGTCTGTGTGATCTGAAGACTTATTACACTTGAGGACTGTGAATCCTCCAGACGGTTAGGCATCGCGTTCAGAGCATCCAAGAGACATTGTGGATTGCCAGTGAACGAAGTTTGTGAAGGTTTGGGTGTCTACCTTGAAGACTTACCAGAGTGATTGGGCGAGGACTAAGTGACCTTAGCTCAAGGAGAATACGGTGAGGACTTGGTGTCCTGGACTGTGTGTTCAGGACTGGGTGTCCGGGACTGTGTGTCCTAAGGTTTAAATACCTAGCCGCTCCAACCAGACGTACAGTTGTCACAGCAACTGGAACTGGTCCAACATATCATTGTCTTCAACGAGTCATTGGTTTCATCTTCACTTCCCTTTCTTACTGTTACTCATTGTGAAGCCATTGCATGCTTGCTCTATCTTTTGTCTTCACAGCGTGAATGTATGATCCGATTGGCTTCATAACCTCTTCCTACCTGATCCTCATTACACTGAAGCTGTTTGTTATTGTTCGTTCACTCTATTGAATACTTGACCATGGCTAGCCTAGTGTAATCTAACTTCCGCTGCATAGTAATAGGCATAATCCTCACAGTTTGTCTTCATAACTCCCACGTTTTGAAGACTTTCATAAAAATCGCCTATTCACCCCCCCTCTAGTCGACATAACGCACTTTCAATTGGTATCAGAGAAAGGTGCTCCCTTGTTCTATGTGATTCGGTTTAACCACCTGGAGTTTTAGCTATGTCGACTGCAGGGATAATCAAATTCTCCGCTGCTTGCCCCGTTTTCGATGGAACTAAATATCCCTACTGGAAGAATAAGATGCGCATGCATCTTGAAGCCATTGACGTCGACCTATGGTATGTCGTCGAGAACAGCGTTCCCAAGGCTGGAGAAGGTGTCACTACTGCTGATGTCAAGAAGTTCACTCAACTGGACTCTACTGCCAAAAATATCATCTGTGGTCATCTGACAAAAGGACAGTATGGCCGTGTGAGTGCCTTGAAGACATCCAAGCTGGTCTAGGAGTGGCTCTCCAAGGTCAATGAAGGCGTCTCAACTCAGAGAGATCAAAGAATCAGTGTTCTTCGCAACCTCTTCAACCGCTTCAAGCGAAATGACAATGACAATGTCCAGCACACATTTGACCGGCTCACTGACATCACAAATGAGCTTCAAGCCCTCGGCGCCACTGAGATCACCAAACATGAAATCGTCAAGACGCTGCTGAGATCACTTGATAGTTCGTTTGACATCCTGGCCCTGATGATTCAAGAACGTCCTGATTTCAAGACACTCGATCCGTCTGACATACTTGAGAGGCTCAACACACATGAGTTTCAGCTTTCTTAGAAAAGAGATATCTACGGTCCAAACTATGGGCGAACTCGTGCCTTGAAGGCAAAAGCTGTTTCCTCATCTGAAGAAGAATCTGACTGCAGTTCTGATGATCCTGAAGATATTGGAAGAGAACTTGCAATGCTAGTGAAGAAGTTCCAAAAATTCACCAAGAAGAAAGGCTTCAGAAAATCTTCACGATCAAGCTCAAGGAATGATGAAGCTTCTGCTCATGACTACAAGAAGAAAACATGTCACAAGTGCAAGAAAACTGGACACTTCATCTCTGAGTGTCCACAGTGGGACAATGAGAACAGAAGGAAGAAGAAGAGCGAGGAATATGATTCTGACGACAAGAAGAAGAAGAAATACTCAAAGTCTTCTTCCAAGTCTTCTTCAAAGTCTTCATCACACAAGAAGAGCTCATCTGGCAAGGAACATGCGTTTCTTGGCAAGGAGATGGATTCAGAGGAGGAGTCCGCATCTGAGGAGGCAGAGGTGGAGTCTGAGGAGGAGTCTGATTCTGGCACGAGTCTGGCTACAGCATACGTCGCCAAGTCCATCTTCAACACTGAAGACAATGACTGCATCACCGACACCGACGCAAATGACAAGAACGACTCCACTCCTACCTACTGCTTTAGGGCACGCGGTGCCAAGGGAAAGGTCTCCAGCAGAAAAACAAAATCTTTTGATGCTATTGCTGGGGACCTTAAAAATCTTGGTACGACACCAACGACTTCAAAGGCTTCAGAATGGATTATTGACAGTGGGTGTACAAATCACATGACTGGCAAAAGAAGTCTTCTTATGGACTCAACATTACGTCCATCCGACAAAAGCCACATCACATTTGCTGACACTGGTAAAAGTAAGGTATTGGGTCTAGGTAGAGTTGCAGTCTCAAAGGATCAACACATGGATAAAGTCATGCTTGTTGAATCCCTTGGCTTCAACTTAATGTCTGTCTCAATGCTTTGCGATTTGAATATGATCATAATGTTTGGAAAATATTGTTGCCTGGTACTAATGGAATCTGACAAGTCTCTAGTGTTTGAAGGGTATCGGAAAGGTGATTTGTACGTGGTAGATTTCTCAGCAGGACAACAACTTGCAGTATGTCTTCTTGCAAAAGCTTCAGAATGCTGGCTTTGGCATCGGAGGCTTGGGCATGCTGGCATGAGGAACCTCCACACCCTTGCAAAGAAGAAGCATGTCATAGGCATCGAGGGCGTCAAGTTCAAGAAAGATCACTTATGCAGTGCCTGTGAAGCAGGGAAGATGACAAGGGCAAAACATCCTTCGAAGACAATCATTACTACAACACAACCCTTCGAACTGCTCCACATGGATCTTTTCGGTCCCACTCACTACTCAACTTTTACTACTACTGCTTGCCTCTATGGCTTTGTGATTATTGATGATTACTCTAGATACACTTGGGTGCACATAATCCTTTACAAGACTGAAGTGCAGGATGTCTTCAAACGCTTCGCCAATCGAGCCATGAACAATTTTGGCGCTAAGATAGAGCACATCAGAAGTGACAATGGCACTGAATTCAAGAACACTGGCCTTGATACATATCTTGATACCTTGGGCATCACACATGAATTCTCAGCTCCGTACACGCCACAGCAGAATGGCGTTGTCGAACGCAAGAACAGAACACTCATTGAGATGGCCAGAACGATGCTAGATGAATACAAGACTCCAAGAAAATTCTGGACTGAAGCCATTGATTCTGCATGCCATACAATCAATCATGTTTATCTTCACAAGCTTATGAACAAGACATCTTATGAACTCCTAACTGGCAAGACGCCAAATGTCAGTTACTTCAGAGTATTTGGCTCAAGGTGCTGGATCAAGGACCCACATCACACTTCAAAATTTGCACCTAAAGCACATGAGGGCTTTATGCTTGGATATGGAAAGGACTCGCACTCCTATAGAGTCTTCAATCTCTTTCATTACAAAGTGGTTGAAACAGTGGATGGGCGGTTCGATGAGACAAATGGTTCACAAAGAGAGCAACTGCCAAATGTGCTAGATGAAGTTCCAGCTAGTGAATCAATCAAGCTTATGGGAACTTGAGAGATTATACCTTCTGAAGCTCATCCTGAAGAAGAACTTATCATCTCAGCACCTGATCAAGATGAAGACAATGCTCAACCTAAAGACATTCCTCCCAACAACAACGCAGATCAGCAAGAGCAAAGTCTTCGCCCTGTACATCCTCGTGTTGCAAATGAAGTGCAGATTGACAGAATAATTGACAGCATCAATGCACCTGGTCCACTCACTCGTTCAAGGGCAACTCACCTAGCAAATTTCTGTGGGCACTTCGTATTCGTCTCAATATCAGAACCCAAGAAAGTCGAAGAAGCCTTCATGAAACCAGAATGGATTCAAGCTATGCAAGAAGAGCTTCAACAGTTTGAGCTGAATAATGTATGGGAACTGGTTAAGCGTCCTGATCCACGGAAGCACAACATAATAGGCACCAAATGGATATACCGCAACAAGCAAGATGAGCATGGTCAAGTTGTCAGAAACAAAGCTTGTCTTGTTGCTCAAGGATATACTCAAGTGGAGGGCATTGACTTCGATGAAACATTTGCTCCTGTGGCTAGGCTTGAAGCCATACGCATACTGCTGGCATATGCAAATCATCATAACATACTTCTATATCAAATGGATGTGAAAAGTGCCTTTCTCAATGGCAAGATTGAAGAAGAAGTGTATGTTGCACAACCACCTAGTTTTGAAAATCCAAAACATCCTGACATGGTATACAAGCTCAACAAGGCACCGTATGGCCTCAAACAAGCCCCTAGGGCCTGGTATGACACACTCAAAAACTTCCTGAAGAGCAAAGGCTTCATACCAGGTTCCCTGGATCCCACTCTTTTCACGAAGACATATGATGGTGAACTGTTTGTGTGCCAAATCTATGTGGATGACATTATCTTCGGCTGCACCAATCAGAAGTACAGTGAAGAGTTTGGATATATGATGCAAGAGCAATATCAGATGTCCATGATGGGGGAGCTGAAGTTCTTCCTTGGTCTTCAAATACAACAACAACGCAATGGCATCTTCATATCTCAAGAGAAGTATCTCAAAGATTGCCTGAAGAAGTTTGGTATGCAAGACTGCAAAGGCTTCACAACACCAATGCCAGCCAAACATCATCTAGGTCCTGACGACAATGGTAAAGAGTTCGATCAAAAGGTATACCGCTCCATGATTGGGTCTTTGCTTTATTTATGTGCATCTAGGCCAGATATTATGCTTAGTGTTTGCATGTGTGCTCGATTTCAAGCGGCACCAAAGGAGTCGCATCACTTAGCTGTGAAGCGAATTCTTCGATATTTGGCTCACACCCCAACTCTAGGATTATGGTATCCAAAGGGCTCAAAGTTTGATTTGGTTGGATTTTCGGATGCTGATTATGCTGGTGACAAAGTTGATCGCAAGTCTACATCAGGCACATGTCACTTTCTGGGACGATCACTTGTATGTTGGTCTTCAAAGAAGCAGAACTGTGTATCTCTCTCCACTTCTGAATCTGAATACATTGCTGCTGGATCTTGCTGCGCTCAGCTTCTGTGGATGAAGCAAACACTCAAGGACTATGGCATTCATCTGAAGCAAGTGCCACTCTACTGCGACAACGAAAGCGCCATCAAGATTGCCAACAACCCAGTTCAGCACTCGAAGACAAAGCACATTGAAATTCGTCATCACTTTCTCAGAGATCATGTTGTGAAGGAAGACATTGATATCATACACGTCAACACTGAAGAGCAATTAGCGGATATCTTCACCAAGCCCTTGGATGAGAAGAGATTTTGCAAGTTACGGTGTGAGCTAAATATCTTGGAATCCTCAAATGTCCTGTGATCAGGCACACATCCTAACACTTATGCATATTGACGACTTAGATGTGCAACACACAAAGTAAAGTATATCTTCAATCAATGAAGACATACATTCTAAGTGTGAATACATTAATGTGGAATTTGACTTCGGAGCGCCACGATAATTGTGCGCCGTGTCTGGGTCTAATACTTCCTATACGGTGGGTAACGCCACCACCAAACGTTCCATTTTGAAGTGTTTCACTCATGACGTTACCTTACAATATCTTCACATTTGGTTTGGCTTAGAACTCAACATGTCTTCATGATTATCTTCACTACGTTGATTATATAGATATATACATACTAGTGTTCTGTCCTCTACATCATTCACTTATAGCTATGTCTTCTTGGTTGAATCTTTTGAACTAAGTGAATGTGATCGGACCCTAATCTCTCTATGCTTTCTATCTCAAATTCTATCTCTCCAAGTCATATGCATTCTATTGAAACTGTCGAATGTCTTCACTGTGTCCTTGTCAGTTGAAGATATAGAGACAACCATTAAGTCCGTTTTTTTTAATGCTCATTCCTCCACATAAAATCCGGAGAAGCAGGAACGACCGCCCGACAATTTAGGCATGCGTGGGACGTGGAACAAACCCCAAACATCCGCTAACTGGCCACGCGTTCCTCAAATGCGAAGCGCCAGGGGCACCTGTGTAATAGCACAGTGCCGCCCCTAAGCCTATAAATTCACACTTACCACAGTCATTATCTCCTTCTTCCACCCTCGCAAGAACCCTAGCGCCACCGCTAGCACTCGACGACGCCGGAGACGAAGCGCTTCGCTGCCGCAACCTCTCCAACGCCGTCCTCACGCCGACCGCGGACATCGTCCTCTCCGCCGTCGCCGTAGGTGTTTTCCGTCGCCAAGTTAGGGCACAGAGGACTGAACTGCTCGGCATCCACTCCCTTCCGTCTAGCAGTTCCAGTGTGGTAAATAAAACTTCTTTTTACAGCCCCCTTGATCTCATGGTTCTGTCACTTTCTACCATAAGAAGTTTCTCTTCACACTAGTTAGATCACTCGCTGCATCTCATAACATGCCTAGTATATTCACTTGTGCTTCATAAAGTAGTTAGATTCCTCACTTGTACTGATCTGTGGGTTCGTACAAATCTGGAACCAACTTCTTCTCTATGAGCGAATGTCTTCGCACGATGAGGTCAATGTCTTCTAAACTGATTAATCTTCAAAACCTTCTGAGAATGCATATGACCTCTTCCCCTTCCCTCGCACCTTAATGCTGTCACAGGTACATGTCCGTGGGAGAATCCTTCGGTTCTCATAGTCTGCATTCATTTGCCGAATTCCTACAGCATCACATAAACTCTCCTGAAGCCAGTTCCTGTTGGTCCAGAAAAAGAAAGCCTTTGAAGCCTTTGAAAGTTTTGAAACCTTTCAAGTTAAAGTTTATGGCTTCAGTAGCAGCAGCAAGAAAGGGGGGCAGACAGAGACGTGAGGGAACATCCAAGGATCTGCCAGAAGACTTGGTAGAAATGTACAAAACAGATCCAGAAGAGAGCTATGGACAGCGCAAAACCCGAATCCAATGGATTCGACGCTATTGGGCAGAACAGTGGTTCAAATACCGCTTCGTCACCCAGGAGTATGCTGAAAAGAATGCTATCAAGAGTCCATGGGGGGATATCTTATACAAGAACCTTGTACCCAGGACCAGAGATGAAGCCATTGCTCAAGGCTTCTACCCATGCATGGTCCGAGGACCACAGCCTGATGATGCACATCCGTCGTCACTTCTCTGGTGTCGTGACGACAATCTCTTCAAGCGCAACTTTCAGTTTGCCCAACAGTCAGCGAAGCTAAACAAGAAGAAATTTGGGCTTGACTTCAACCCTGGTCCCTCCTCACTAAGGGCAGATGGCACACGCGACGCCGAACCCAATATCATCGGTCCGTTTGCCAATCTTGAGGGCCTGATCACTCACATCTTAGTACAAGGGGCTGCCGTGAATGACCCCCCAGCTGACTCTGAGTCTGATGAAGCTCCTGCTGTGCCAAAGCCAAAGCAGACAAAGAAACCAAAAGCTTCGAAGCCGGCCCCTGCCTCAAAAATCTCAAAGGCGAAGCCATTGAAAAATGCACCTCCTGAAGTCAGTGTGCAGTCTGAAGACGTATCCCGCATCTCCAAGCCCCAGAAAGAAAAGGAGCCCCAGCAACAAATCGGCAAAGAGCTCACTGCTGCTGCCATTCTGCGCAGTGAAGCCATTGATCTATCAAGCGATGAAGATCTGGGAGATGACGCACTAGAGCAGCTTATCAAAAGCAAAGAAGAAGCTGAAATCTTCAACAATCTGCCTCTCTTTGATGTCGCCATCATCCACAGCTTCATCGATGAATGGTTTGACTCACCAGACATAAGCTTCAATGATCTGCAGCTGCCTGTTGGACTCAGCGTCGCCTTCCAAGGCGCAATTGCTTCAGAACTGGCCATTGCTCAGCGCATTGTTGAGCTGAAGCAGAAAATTGATCACGAAAAGGCTCAGTTCAAGAAGCACATGGCCAGCCTCAGCGTGCAGGAAGTGAGGAGCTTCAAAGTCATGCTGCATGATCTCAAAGAAAACTTTCTGAAGAAGCGTGCTGAAGCTCAGGGCTCGCGTGAAAGGATGAAGTCTTTGGCAGAAAAATGTGTTCAAGCGTACAACGAGGCTGAAAAGCGCAAGGCACTTGGGCGTCCTGGCATCGACCCCAAGATGGCCGCTAAGAAGAAGAAGCAGCCTGCTGTGAATGAACCAGAGGCATCAAGACAAGAAGCTATTCCGATTGTCTTCCCAACCGCCACGACTGGCTCTAAGCCAAAGAGCCGGTCAACCGCTTCTGAGCTTAAGAAGACACTGAATGCAGAGGCTGAAGCCAGAAAAAGAAAGAGCTCTGAAGCCTCTCCTACTGCCCCCAGCAAAAAGAAGCGCAAGACCAAGAAATCTAGGGCTGCACCCACAGAGCCCTTGATGGTTGAACCCCTTTCTGTCCTTCACCCCAATGCAGAAAGAGGACTGATAGTTCATGTACAACATGAAGATATTCCAGCAGCCAACCCCACAGCTGCTGAAGACATTGGTCACCAAGACAATGTACAAGATGATGCAGCCCTTCCTCCGCTTGAAACAAGCGAACTCATCAGTATTGGTTGTCCTCTGATGCCAATGGCACAAGATGAGTCATGGGCGGATCGCCCTCAGGAGGAAGAAGACTTTGAGGTCCAGCCCACTCCGACCCCACAAGTGTCGTCTGCGTTCCGTAGGCTTCGCAAAGGTCCATGGCCTCAAGTCCATACTGCAGAAATTCCGGCTGAATCAGCCGAAGACAATGAAGAAGCACCACCAGAACCCACTTCCCCGCTCCATCAAGATGCAGTTCTCCATGAGAACGTGCCTGTGATTGTCCCTCCCACTACACAAGCAGAGGAAGAACATGCTGAGGCTCCCACCACAAACACTGAAGCCAATGTGGAGCCCGCCGCACCAAATGCTTCAGCGGACAGCGAAGCTACCAAGCCAGACACTTCTATTCCTGAGTCTGCTGCAGGTCCTCAATTTGATTATCATATTGAGCACAGGCCTCATGTTCAGAAGCCAGTCCCAAGGCTGCCAAGGTTCCCAGGTCCTGCATCAGCACCTGGTTCCTTTAACATCAACAGCTTCAAGGCAGACAATACATTTTTCAATAGCTCCAAGAACCCCTATTCAAAGGAAAGGATTGTATCAGACAGGTTCTGGAGCTATTCTCAGCGCAGCTATTATTCATGCATCTTATACAACCAAGGCCACATCTTTCCGCACAAACGCCTTGAGGTTGAAGCCATTGCTGGTCTGCCATGTCTTGAGGAAGCCTTGGATTGCTTCAGGCAAGTGGGTCTGCTGCCGTTTGTGACTGATGAAGAGCACTGGAATGAAGAGCTTCTGCTTCAGTTCTATGCCACTCTGCACATCAAAGGATACAATAGAGATCCGAAGACTTGGGTACTGGAGTGGATGACCGGAAATGTCCATCATGAAGCCAATGCATTTGATATCATTGAGCTCACCGGCCTGCCCACTCTTGGCGAATTCTTCGAGGAAGGCTGTCAATCACATTCTGAAGCTATTGAGAGTATCTTCCAGAGGCCTGAACCCAATATGAGTCAGATGCTCTCAATGATGAAGCCATTGCCTCATGATGCACCTTATCCTACTGAGTTCTTTGTTGAAGACCTAGAGTACCTGCCCAGGACCATATATCACATCATCCGGCGGACTCTCTGGCCCATTAAGGGGCACTCTCCACATGCAAAGATTGAAGGTGCAATGAAGACTCTCATATTCTATATCCTGCATGGCAAATGCTTCAACGCACAGGATCTCTTCATACGCCAACTTGCAGCGTCAGGCTCGGAATTATTTGGTTTGAAGTTCTATGCCCCTTGGGTGATGAGGCTGATCAAACTGCACTCTACAATATCGTATCAGCCCTCTGCCCGAAACCATAGGATCTTTCTGCCAGATGTGGATACCTCTGCTGAAGCAATATATCCTGAGCCAGACAAGCAACCAATAAATCTTCAGAATGCAGAACACCAGAGCTTCACGCAGAATATTGAAGGTGTTGAAGCCATATCCAGGGTATATCTGTTGGCTGGCACTACACGTGCTCCAGCATCAACTGAAGCCACAGACAGCACAAATGCTCCAAGACCCAAGAAGCGTGCTCGTGTCCTCACTGATCGAGAGCTTCTTGTGGCCCTTCACCAAAAGCAAGATAGGCATCACGACTGGCTCAAACGTCAGATGAAGAGCCTCTTGGTGGATGTCAATCGACTTTGAAACCTTGCCACCAAGAATGCCTTCGTTACACATGAGACTTGCCGTCGGACATGGAAATGGCTCTCAATGATATGCACTGCAGCTGAACTTGAAGAGGATGCCCAAACAACTCCACCGAGCCTGCTGCGCCTGGAAACGCGTAGAAAACTCTATGACTTCAAACCTTTTTGGTCATTACTGACAAAAGGGGGAGAAGCATATGATGTTTATAGTCTTCAAGCGGGTTAATATGGGCGGGTGCCTTATGTTTGGTTATATTTTGCTTCGTGTTTACAACTCTTGTTTTTGCTTCATTTGGTTCTTTGAGTTGTAAACACTAAAACTTGATGGTCGTCTGCTACTTGTTTGCCACTCTATTTGCGAAGATAAATTCCGCATGTGCGACGATAAATTCCGCACTTATCTCATTCTGCAGACGTCCATTTTCCATTATGCATGTCATTATCTTCATATACTTTCACATGCATAGTGGATTGTCATCATAAGCTGAAGTGGATCTCCACAAGTACAACCTGCCATGTGCATTTGCATTCCAAAAGAAAATTAACTTATATGCACATCTTCAGGGGGAGCCCTTGCAACTTATGAAGACAATTCCCTATCCTTTACAAACTTCACACTTTATATTCCCCGTTGAAAACTTCAACTAGTTTGTCATCAATCACCAAAAAGGGGGAGATTGTAAGTGCATCTAGTGCCACCCCTAGTTGGTTTTGGAGTATTGACGACAAACCTAGTTGAGGGACTAATGTGTTTGTGAGAATTGCAGGAAAACACAGGTAGAAGTCCCTCATTGATTCGGTTTCACTACCAGAGATGACCCCTAAAAATGTATGAAGACATTGAAGACAAAGGTGGTATATGAAGATATTCACATTGAAGACTATGACAAAAGAAGACACGGTATGAAGCCTATGGAGCTCGAAGACTTAGATCTTTCGTAGTTCCTTTTATTTTGTGTTGAGTCATAGGAACCACCATACTGTTAAGTGGGGTCCAGGAGAACCAGTCAGAATGACTGAAGTGGGGTCGAGCGAAGACAATGAGAGCGAATCTTGTCCAGAGCCGGACAAGTCAGCTTTGCTTGTAGCCCAAGAAAAGTTGTCGTGAGAGTTCGAAATCTAACCGTTGAGACACGTGTCAGTTCCTTAGTGACCCAGGGTCATTTCGGACAAATCAGGTCGGGTTGCCAAGTGGCTATAGATAGCCCACCCCCACAACCATAAACGGTTGGCTGCTCAGATTTCAGTGCATGGCTTTTGTCGTTTGAGAGCAACCCACCTCGAAGCCTTTGAGAGAAAATTCCTAGTGAGGAGAAAACCCCTAACCACCCAGAGCCAGAGCAAATTGGGCATCACTTGAGTCTTCTTGTCTGTGTGATCTGAAGACTTATTACACTTGAGGACTGTGAATCCTCCAGACGGTTAGGCGTCGCGTTCAGAGCATCCAAGAGACATTGTGGATTGCCAGTGAACGAAGTTTGTGAAGGTTTGGGAGTCTACCTTGAAGACTTACCAGAGTGATTGGGCGAGGACTAAGTGACCTTAGCTCAAGGAGAATACGGTGAGGACTTGGTGTCCTGGACTGTGTGTTCATGACTGGGTGTCCGGGACTATGTGTCCTAAGGTTTAAATACCTAGCCGCTCCAACCAGACGTACAGTTGTCACAGCAACTGGAACTGGTCCAACATATCATTGTCTTTAACGAGTCACTGGTTTCATCTTCACTTCCCTTTCTTACTGTTACTCATTGTGAAGCCCTTGCATGCTTGCTCTATCTTTTGTCTTCACAACATGAATGTATGATCCGATTGGCTTCATAACCTCTTCCTACCTGATCCTCATTACACTGAAGCTGTTTGTTATTGTTCATTCACTCTATTGAATACATGACCATGGCTAGCCTAGTGTAATCTAACTTCCGCTGCATAGTAATAGGCATAATCCTCACTGTTTGTCTTCATAACTCCCACGTTTTGAAGACTTTCGTAAAAATCGCCTATTCACCCCCCCCCCTCTAGTCGACATAACACACTTTCAGCTCTTACTGGCTCTCCAGCCCTCACCCTCTGGCCTTGTCCACGGCATCGCGACCTGGCATACCAGCGACGGCTGAGACCAGCTCGAGGGCTGGGACCCGAGGACGTAGACTGCCGGCATCTAACCAAATTTGCAGGTACACATCACAAGATAAGGCCCAGTGCCAGGCGCAACCCGCCTAGAAGTAGGGCCCCGTGAGTCCCGCGCTGGCTCACGGGTGGCAGATACACCTCGCCAGGCCCTACCGTGCCAGCCATGTGTCAGGCGGTGCTGTACACGCCCCGAGTGCTCCTCCCGAAGGGGAGCCCCCTCCCACGTACCAGTGGAAGCACCATGCTCCGCGCTGGCTGACGACACTGCCGAGGAGCGGCTATGCTCGTACACATACGGAAGCGCTATGCTCCGCGCTGGTGATAAACAACTGAGGGTGGCCCCCGGGCCGCATCAAACTTAGGGAGCCCAGAGCTTAATGTGTAGCCTCATCGCAACGCCTCCCCTCGGGAGTGCCGCGCGAGGGGGCTGGGCACGGGGGCTGCGCCTGGGTCACGCCCAGACGCACGCCACCTAGCCAGGCCCCCCGGGCCTGGTTCGTCGCGCGTCTCTCCCCGAGCAGAGCCAAAGTATGAAGGCCGTTTGAGCGTCAAGGGGGACTCCTGAGCATCGCGACTCAGGAGCCTAACTGGTCACGTAGCCCCTCACTCCTTAGTTCCGAAAGGCTAACGCTGGGCGAGGTATGCGCGGGGCCAGGCTCTGCAGATGTAGAACGGTAGAGCCACCCACATCTCACCTCCCTACTTGTTGTTCGTGCGCCAAGGGGGACTCCTGAGCATCGCGACTCAGGAGCCTAACTTGTCACGTAGCCCCTCACTCCTTGGTCCCGTCCTGGTTTCCGGTTGGGGCTAACGCTGGGTGAGGTATGCGCGGGGCCGGGCTCTGCCGGCGTAGAACATAAGCAAGTAGGAAGGAAAAGCGTAAATTTCAAGGAATTCAAAAGCAAATATTACAGTCCACACTGTTATCTCAATGCCAAACGCAAGTTTAAATGCCTCCCCGAGGCATGATACATGTGTAGGAATTAAAGGCGGGACAGGAGCCACAACAGAGTCACTTGTCGGCGGTGGAGCAGCGCGGAGTGCGTTCGCCTCATGGAGCAGCGGGGTCGGCAGCGCCTTGCTTCGGCTTGGTGCTGAAGGCCCGGAACTTCCCCAGCAGAGCCTCCGCGCGACCCTTCACGGCCTCGGCAGCGGCAGTGGCACGCTCGCCGCTTACTGGCTCTAGCAGGCTGTCGAGGTCGACGTCGGGATCGCGAAGGTAGATGTGGGTGAGGACCTGCGTCAGCGCTGCAGAAGATAGGACACGCGCCTCGGCCTCGGCCGTGGGGCCAAGGCCAAGGGCGACATCTTCAAGAGCGCGAACCAGGAAGGGAAACAGCTTGGCAGGGCCGTCCTCGGCACCAGCCAGTGGGCTCTCCAGGCCGCTGTCGTAAAGCATCCTCAGCGAGGAGCGAGCCTTCGCCTGCATCTCCGCGAAGGCCACGCGGTCCTCGGCAAGAACCTGGGCCTTGTCGTCCAGCTCGACCTTCCTCGCCCCTAACTCCTGCTCCAGCGCGCCTAGGCGGTCATGGCGCCTCCTGAGCTTGACCTCCCTCTCCTTGACGGCCGCCTCACGAGCCTTCACGCCTTCTTCCTGCTCTTGGCGAAGGCGGGCCTCTTTCGCGAGCTGGTCCCGCAGGCCTTGCAGATCGTCCTCCAGCGCCTTGCAGCGACCACGGATGTCGACCACCTTCCCCAGGGCTGCGTCACGAGCGGCCTTCGCCTCAAGGACGGCCTGCCTCTCCTCATCGCAAGCCGTCGAGGCCTGGACCAGCGCCGCCCGAATCGAAGCGTCGGAGCAAACCCATCCTGAAGCCAGCTCCAAGTGCCCGGCCACCAAGCGAGGGTCGGCGCCAAGAAGATCCTGCCGCAGCCGGTCTAGCTCAGCAGCAGCATGATCTAGAACGGTAGGAGGAGTCGGAGAGACAGCAGTCGGTGGAGTAGGAGGAGAAGGCGGCAGCGCGACCACAGCATCCTGAGGCAGAGCCTGCTGCGCCCCAACGGCTATAGTGGCGGCAGCAGGCAAAGGCACCTCGAGAGTCACTTGGGCCATGGGGGCTGAGCTTTCCCCAGCTGGCTCAGCCAGGCCTCGCGAGGACGACCGGTCAGGAGAAGCCCGTGCACCGCGATCACCTTCCTTCGCGGGCAGAGGCGCTGCCACGGATGGAACCTCAGGAGCTCCCTTCGGCTTCTTTGCTGCGGGCGCCAGCCTGTCCAAGAGATGTGGACGTCAAGCCTCAGCAGCAGAACAAGAAAAAAAGACAAGAATCAAGCGCTTACGGGTTGTCGCCAGTCAGCTCGGGCAGCCTCCGGCCAAATTTGAAGCCTGAAAGCCGGCTGGAAGGGTCAACCTTGGGAAGCTCGGGAGCGGAAGGCGCGTCTGCGGTCCGCCTCGGGGTCGGGGCAGACCCGCGGGAGATCAGCCCGGTCCTGTCCTTCTTCGGGATCGGGGGCAAGCTCCCACCGCCCTGCTCGTCATCATCCTCGTCGTCATCGCTTGGGAAGAGGCGGAGAGCGCGGGACCTGCACCGGGGGAGGGGAGCCCTCGACTCTCCGTCAGTCTCCTCGGACTCAGGCCCTTTTTCCCGCTCCCCTCCTTCCTCCTCTTCGCTGGAGTCGTCAGAGGACACGTCCACCGATTCCCTGGGAGTTTCCATGGGCACGGGCCCGTCCCTGTTGAAGATGGGCATGGACTCCACTACCTGCTCCCAGTCGTCGCGGAGGAACAAGGGCGTAGGAGTGCCCTCCAACCTCGCCACATCGCCCCGACCAGAGATTGGAGGACCGCAGCCAGATCTTCGTCGGCCAAGGCCGTGGGGCTCGGATGGGGCCTCCACATAGGAAGTGAGTATTGCCAAAGCGGAGCCAGCTGGTGCTCCAGGAATTCCCTTAGCAGCGACGCGCCGGTCAGCTTCGCCGCCGCCATGTTGGCCGGCCTCAGATCCGCGTCCGTCTTCTCCAACACCAGCTTCGCGCGGGGGTCCGCGAGATCCGCTCGACCCCAATCGCTGGAGCTGGTGGGTTGCTCCGTGGGCAAGATCAGCCAAGGGTGGATGCGCCCAGCATCTGCCAAGACCCACTTGCAACTGAAGCCCTCAATCCTTTTCCCGGGGTTCGAAATGGCAATGGCGCCACCGTACGCGATGAAGCTCGCGCACGCGGAAGCAGGACCGCGAGAGGTCTGGAGGTAGAAGTAGTGGCGTAGCAAGGCCACTGAGGGCTGCACCCCTACGTGAGCCTCGTAGTAATAGGCGAAGATTTCTAGGAGAAGGACGGAGTTGGGGTGGAGATGCAGAGCCTGTAGCTTATAATGGCGGAGGACAAAGAAGAAGAACTCGGAGAAGGGAGGCACCAGGCCAGCAGCAATGGCGCTTACAAAGAACGGATAGAAGGTGCTCCCTTGGCCCTCATGGGTGGCGGAACCGGCCTTGAACACCTTCGCCCCGTCGATGCCCTGCGCCACCGCCATACGGCGCAACCGGGCGAGTCTCGCCTCCGACGCGTTCGGCGAGTCCAGGGCAGACGAGTACCAAGCTCCGGCCGGGGACTGACGAGGCGCCATGGCTTTCTAGGTCACGCGGTCGGAGTAGATCTGGAAATTTTGGAGGAAGGAAGTAGAGGCGCAAGAAAGGGGATCTGAGCAGCAACCGGAGAAAGCAAAAAAGCAAAGCCTAGGCAGATGCCGCTCCTTTATCAACTCGTGCGGTTGCTGAGGCGCTCACGTCCAATCAACCGCCACACGGCGCCCAAGGCCGCAGGCTGTTAGGGCCCGCGGCGCTTCGCCCTTGCCCTTTCGCCTTCCTGCACGGCCAAGTCCGGGCGCGCCTTGGGCCCGGGGGCTACTGTCGGCGTTCTAGGAATGGGGGTCCCCAGACTTGCCTGCCTGCGGCCTGCGGTGTGGCTCAAAGCGGGGCCCAGCACGGCCCATCTTCATCAACACAGACCCAAGACCCTCGCGAGGGGCCAAGCCTCACGTGGTGAACGACACGGAGCTTCCTCAGGCATGGCCTCATCAGGCTGGCTCGCGAGGAGGCGGAGAGATCAAGGCGGGATACCTCACGAGGTGCCCGTGACGCAAGCCATGACGACCAAGGGTGCCAGGCGGGCGCCAGCCCGCGCAGTGTCCTCCTTTCCTCTTTGGTGCAAAGGGAGCAAGCGCAGGCGATACCATCAAGCCAAGGAACCCGTTTCGGTGCAACGAGAGCAAGACCAGTCCAACGGCAGGGAGGAAGTCATTGTGGAGCCCAAGCCAGCGTCACCACCAGAGCCTTTGGCAAGCGAGGACCAACTTTAGTCAGGATAAGTGTACCAGATGTTCCCCTTCAAAATGGCCAATTGTTGGCGCCCTTCCCACTCAATATTTGGGAAGAGGCCCAGGGCCTTTGCCTATAAATAGGACTAGCCACCCCCAGGATAGAAGGACCAAAAGGAAAAGGGGGAAATCGGAGAGAGAATCGAGAAGAGAGAGAGAGAGAGAAGGGTGACTGAACTCCTCCTAGCAGTTCATCCCCCCAGCCAAGAGCAGACCCTCGTGAGGCTGTTCTTCCTTGTATTGCTCATCATCATCAGCCCAAGAGGCAATCCACCACACCACACACTGGAGTAGGGTATTACACCACAATGATGGCCCGAACCAGTATAAACCCTGTATCTCTTGTGTTGTTCTTTCCATAGCTTAGATCTTAGCGAGGCGGAGGGGTGCAGGTAGGTAGAAGGCAAAATCTCCGCGCGCACCCCAGTGTTCGAACCTCAAGGGTCTGCCGGAACCTGAAATCCGACAGTATCCATCTAGTTATAATAAAAATGGTTTGTGGCCCAGTTCATGTGGTTTTCGCTTCTTACCTCATTTTATTTCGATCAGCCTATTTGCTGCATCGACACTCTTTTACGTTTCATATTCGCCAGGGTCTACCTATCGCCCTACAACACGGCAGCACAGTCCGAACACTTCTTATATATAAGTTCGGCACCCCGAATTTAGCATTATATGCATTGGCTCCGAATCATGTCTTTGGTCAATAGTTGGGTTGCCCGGCTCCTGTGCTTGCTACCCTATGTTCCGCTCCATCGGATAGGGTAGTAAAGGGAGAACTACTGCGATTGTGCCCTGGCTTTGACCAGACGAGCACCTCATAGATAAAGCCGAAAACTAACTGCCATGATGTGGCGAGAGCCGGTCAGCTACTCGAGGGTTACAAATCGTTGGAGATTTTTTCCGTGTTACGCAAGAGATCGACACTTCCCGATCAGATGCTGACAACACTCTGGCTTAAACCAGGAGCTGCGCCCACGCTTTCTTATAAAACTCCTATGGTTAAGTGAGGGCGTTAAAGCCATAAAGTCTGATTGCCTTGTTCGTTGCGCTAAACAACTCCTTCAAAGGACCATGTAATTGGATCAAGATTTTTTAGATTCCATCCCGAACACCTCCGTACTATCTACGAGAGGGCAGAACCCAAACTGGCCAACCCTCAGATTACACACAACACGGCCGCACAGGCGGAAACAATTCAAAGCATAATAAAATTACTTCACAAAAACTGGCTTTGTTCACATGATACAAAGGCAACATGAGTACATTTATTCAAATACAGTGTCCTGCGAGCATTGCGCCACCACAAGTCGAGACCCTTCTACGACATCCTCAAAATATCGCTAGGGTGTGCGGTCCTCCTTGCCCTTCGGCGGCCCGCTGGCAACTTCAACAGCGTTCATCTTTGCCCACCACATCCTGCAGCGAGCGAAAGCCATATGGGCACCTTCATTACAGACGGAGCGCTTGATAACGTCCAGCCGAGGACAGGCGTTCACCATCCGCCTCATGAGTCCGAAGTAGCTACTAGGCATAGCTTCGGCTGGCCACAGCCGGATTATCAAATCCTTAATGGCTAGTTCGGCCACCCTAGGCAGCTCCACCAGCTGTTTCAGCTTATCGGTGAAGGATACTGGATGCTCTGGCGCCACATACTGCGACGAGAAGAGCCTCTCCGACGAGCCCCCTCCTTCGGCTCGATAGAACTCCACGGCGTCTGATACACTGCCTGGCAAATCCGCAAAAGCACTTGGGGAACTCCGAACCTAGGTTAGTAAAAGGTACTGCTTCTCCGCATACTGGCTTTGCATCTTAAATTCCTTACCCGCCGTGATCTTCTTGGCCTCCTGGATCTCCTGGAGGGTGGCCTGGGCCTCTTTTCGTGTGGTCTCCGTGCTCTGACGAGCCTTGGCGAGTTTGGTCCCTCGAATCGACGCATCATGCTCCAAGGCCTCGCATTTTTTCACCACATCCTGGATCTCCTGGTGGACTTCTTTGACCCCGGGCATTTAGCTTCTTACGGGCGGCCTGCTGCTGGACAACCTGCTCCTCGGCCTCGCCCGGGGCCGTCCTCATGGCCTCGACCTCAGTCACGGCTTCTGCACATATCACAATACCCCTGTCAATATACAGCGCTTATCCTTTCCCAAGCGTATAGCAAGTCATTGCTCACCTTGCTTCTCCTGGAGCCAAGCCTTAACCTCGCCGAGCTCGTTCTTGGTCCGCTCCAGCCTCTGCTTCAGCTCAGAGACCTCGGCAGCATGCGAGGTCACGGCCAACAGGGACGCCTGCTTATCAATACATATTCAGTCAACCTCTTATAATTAAGGATTGATCCCCTGTCCGGTCCTCCTCGCCGAATACCGGACAGTGTCCCAGGGGCTATGGACTATACGGGGTTTTTCTCTTTCTTACCTCGAAACCTGTTAATAGGCTGCTGCAGGCTTCATTCAATCCGCTCTTGGCGCACTGAACCTTCTCAATCACCGCACCCATAAGGATACGGTGCTCGTCGACGACGGAGGCGCTTCGTAGCGCCCCCATCAGGTCATCTGGCGCTCTTGGATGGACAGGAGCCACCGGTGGTGGCGACGCATCCCCTCCTTCAAAGGGGGATGCTCGCCCGACTCCGGAGCCATATTGGTCTCCGGAATCGTATTCGACTGAGGGCCAAACTGGATACGGCCCTCTTTGCCAGTCTCCATGGGGATTGACTCCCCCGTGTGTCCGGCAGTGGGGGTATCGCCTTGTGGCACCTCTCGGACAACGTCCTGGGCTCCTCCCCTTAGAGCAGTCCTCCGGGATAACACTTCGGTGTCGCCCCTGGCCCTAGGGGAGTAAGCAGGCGGTAGCGACATGCTCGCCATCTCCGACGGAGCCAACGAACCTCCAGATGAGGATCGCTGGATAAGGTCGTGGGCCGGACTGCAATAGTGTGGATTAACCATGTTAGAATAATAAAAAGAAAGGCTGATATGCGCATGAATAATCCATGTCACTTACGATGCGGCCTGGGGCCTAGTATGGGGGTGACGTACCGGACTACTGTCAGCGTCCCATGCGGTGTTGACCGCTGGGGCGCCTTTCCCCTTTTTGGGCGCTTTCCCCTTTTCAGGGTCTGTTGCTTCTTCAAATTGAATTCCCATAAAGGGCGGCTGCGGTGCTGGCACGGAAGAATCCGGCAGATTAGCATCACCTGGATAACATCAACAAGCTTGATGTCCTTGGTCACCATGCTTTGAACGCGCGTCTGCAGTGTTATCAGCTCATCAGGTGCACACCAGTCCGGACTCTTCTCGACCCAGGATGTGAGTCGCATGGGAGCACTGGAGTGGAATTCAGCAGCTGCTGCCCAGGTGGTGCCGTGTGGTTCTGTAATATAGAACCACTACTTCCGACACTCCTTTACTGTCTCCACAAAGGTGCCTTTGGTCCATGAGACATTGGATAGCTTGCTCACCATGGCCCCTCCACACTCCGCGTGCTGTCCCTCCACCACCTTCGGCTTCACGTTGAAGATTTTGAGCCATAGCCCGAAGTGGGGATGGATACGGAGGAAAGCCTCGCACACGATGATAAACGCCGAGATGTTGAGGAAAGAATTCGGGGATAGATCATGGAAATCTATCCCATAGTAGTACATCAGCCCGCGGACGAAAGGGTGGAGTGGAAACCCTAGCCCGCGGAAGAAATGGGGGATGAATACTACCCTCTCTGTGGGCTCCGGCATCGGGACGGCTTGTCCCTCTGCTGGCAGGTGATGGGCGATCTCTTTTGCCAAATATCCGGCCGCTCGGAGCTTAGTAATGTCCTCCTCCTTGATGGAGGAGACCATCCACTTGCCCTGACCACCAGATCCGGACATGGTTGCTTGAGTGGAAAGGAGATAAGAACTCGGGCGCTGGAGCTTGAGATCGGAAAGGCGGAGACGGAGAGAGAGTGTGAGGAGAGGAAGGGTGAATCCTTATCCCCTTATGAAGGCAGCAAATATTAAAATGCCTCCCCACTAGGGCTGTATAAACGACGCGGTTGAGTTACCCATGCCCGCATTGATGAGAATCCCGCAATAAGCGGACACGATCTCTGTTTTGACAAGACGTGCCAATAGCAACCACGTCTCGAAGCGTGGAATGGCAGAAGAAAAATGGTTCGAAATTATAACTGGACAGATGCTATGACGTGTTGGAAAAAAGCTGTCAACAGATTAGATTCATGCAAATATTATATTCTCTCTGCGGTTATGTATGGTGTGTGTAACAGGTCAGGATACGATCATTGCATCTGAAGACTATCTGGGAGTTTGGAGAAAAGGGGAACCCGCCTTGCAATTCCGAAGACAATCAGCACGCAGGACTCCTCGTCATTGAAAGCCAGGTTCAGGGGCTACTGAGGGAGTCCTGGACTAAGGGGTCCTCGGGCGTCCCGCCTGTTATCTATGGGCCGGACTGATGGGTTGTGAGGACCTGAAGGCCGAAGCCTGCATCGTGTCCGGATTGGACTCTACTTGGCGTGGAAGGCAAGCTTGGCAACCGAAGATTCCTTCTTATGTAACCGACTCCATGTAAACCCTAGAACCCCTCGATGTCTATACAAACCGAAGGGGATAGTCCGGAAAGGACACCACATATACTCATTACCATACCCACGTAGGCTGGACTTCTAGGGTCTAGCCATTACGATCTCGTGGTAGATCAACTCTTGTAACACTCATATTCATCAATATCAATCAAGCAGGACATAGGGTTTTACCTTCGTAGAGAGGGCCTGAACCTGGGGAAACATTGTGTCCCCCATCTCTTGTTACCATCGATCCTAGACGCATAGTACGGGATCCCCTACCCGAGATCCACCGGTTTTGACATCAACACCCCAATAGATGCATCTAGAGGGGGGGGGGCGCCATGAGGGGGAGACTTTCCCTCAAGCAGATGGGAGGTGCCCCTCCCCCTAGGGTTTCCAACCCTAGGCGCCTTGGGCCCTTGCGGGGGCACCAGTCCACTAGGGGGCTGGTTCCCTCCCATATTCATCCCACTAAGTCCTCTAGGGCAGGTGGACCCCGGACACCTTCCGGTGGTCCCGGTACAATACTGATAACCCCCAAAACAATTCCGGCGACTGAAACTGGACTTCCCATATACAAATCTTCACCTCTGGACCATTCCAGAACTCCTCGTGAATCTGGGATCTCATCCGAGACTCCGAACAACCTTCGGTAAGCACATACAATTTCCCATAACATCTCTAGCGTCACTGAACCTTAAGTGTTTAGACCCTACGTGTTCGGGAAACATGCAGACATGACCGAGACATCTCTCCGGCCAATAACCAATGGCGGGATCTAGATACCCATGTTGGCTCCCACATGTTCCAGGATGATCTCATCGGATGAACCACGATGTCGAGGATTCAATCAATCATGTATACAATTCCCTTTGTCCATCGATATGTTACTTGCCCGAGATTCGATCGTCGGTATCCTCATACCTTGTTCAATTTCGTTACTGGCAAGTCTCTTTACTCGTTCCATAACGCTTGATCCCATGGCTAACTCCTTAGTAACATTGAGCTCATTATGATGATGCATTACCAAGTGGGCCCAGAGATACCTCTCTGTCATACGGACTGACAAATCCCAGTCTTGATTCATGCCAACCCAACAGATACTTTCGGAGATACCTGTAGTGCACCTTTATAGCCACCCAGTTACGTTGTGACGTTTGATACACCCAAAGCATTCCTATGGTATCTAGGAGTTGCACAATCTCATGGTCTAAGGAAATGATACTTGACATTAGAAAAGCTCTAGCAAACGAACTACACGATCTTTTGATATGCTTAGGATTGGGTCTTGTCCATCACATCATTATCCTGATGATGTGATCCCGTTATCAAGGGCATCCAATGTCCATGGTCAGGAAACCACAACCATCTACTAATCAACGAGCTAGTCAACTATAGGCTCACTAGGGACATGTTGTGGTCTATGTATTCACACATGTATTACGGTTTCCAGTTAATACAATTATAGCATGAATAATAAACAATTATCATGAACAAGGAAATATAATAATTACCACATTATTATTGCCTTTGGGGCATATCTCCAACAGTCTCCCACTTGCACTAGAGTCAATAATCTATTTACATTGTGATGAATCGAACACCCATAGATTTCTGGTGTTGATCATGTTTTGCTCGTGGAAGAGGTTTAGTCAATGGATCTGCGACATTTAGCTCCGTATGTACTTTACAAATATCTATGTCTCCATCTTGAATATATTCACGAATGGAGTTAAAGCGACGCTTGATGTGCCTGGTCTTCTTGTGAAACCTGGGCTCCTTGGAAAGGGTAATAGCTCCAGTGTTGTCACAGAAGAGAGTCATCGGGCCCGACGCACTGGGAATCACTCCTAGGTCGGTGATAAACTCCTTCATCCAGACTGCTTCCTATGCTGCTTCCGAAGCAGCTATATACTCCTCTCCACATGTAGATCCCGCCATGATGCTTTGCTTGCAACTGCACCAGCTGACTGCCCCAGCATTCAAAATATACATGTATCCGGTTTGTGACTTGGAGTCATCCATATCTGCGTCAAAGCTAGCATTGACGTAACCCTTTATGACGAGTTCTTCGGCACCTCCATAAAGGAGAAACATATCCTTAGTCCTTTTCAGGTACTTTAGGATATTCTTGATCGCTGTCCAGTGTTCCATTCCGGGATCACTTTGGTACCTCCCTACCAAACTTACGGCAAGGTTCACATCAGGTCTGGTACACAGCATGGCATACATAATAGAGCCTATGGCCAAGGCATAAGGGATCACACTCATATTTTCTCTTTCTTCTGCCGAGGTTGGGTGTTGAGCTGCGCTCAGTGTCGCACCTTGCAATACAGGCAAGAACCCCTTCTTGGACTGATCCATATTGAACTTCTTCAATATCTTGTCAAGGTATGTGCTTTGTGAAAGACCAATGACGCATCTCGATCTATCTCTATAGATCTTGATGCCTAATATGTAAGCGGCTTCTCCAAGGTCCTTCATTGAAAAACACTTATTCAAGCAGGCCTTTATGCTTCCCAAAAGTTCTATATCATTTCCCATCAATAGTATGTCCTCCACAAATAATATGAGAAATGCTATAGAGCTCCCACTCACTTTCTTGTAAATAAAGGCTTTTCCATAAGTCTGTATAAACCCAAACGCTTCGATCATTTCATCAAAGAAAATGTTCCAACTCTGAGATGCTTGCCCCGGCCCATAGATGGAGCGTTGGAGCTTTCATACTTTGTTAGCATTCTTAGGATCGACAAAACCTTCCGGCTGCATCATATACAATTCTTTCCTTGAGGAAACCATTAAGGAAAGCCGTTTTGACGTTCGTTTGCCAGATATCATAATCATAGAATGCGGCAATTGCTAACATGATTTGGACAAACTTGAGCTTCGCTACGGGTGAGAAGGTCTCATCATAGTCAACCCCTTGAACTTGTCGATAACCCTTAGCGACAAGATGAGCCTTATAGATGGTCACATTACCATCCACGCCAGTCTTCCTCTTAAAGATCCAATTATTCTCTATGGCTTTCCGATCATCGGGCAAGTCCGTCAAAATCCATACTTTGTTTTCATACATGGATCCTATCTCGGATTTCATGGCTTCAAGCCATTTGTTGGTGAAGGGGGGAGCGCCAACTTTGAATATGCAAATGACAGTGAGGACGACAACGAGGACTCTGATAGCAGCAAGGAAGTCGACTCGCCATCCCGCTCTGAGCGACGCTCCAAGCAGACAGAAGATCACGCGGGAGGTCAGGGAAAGGCAGTTGCATCGAGTGCGAAGATTCAGAAGCGCACTTGAATGTCGACGCGAGAGCAACTTATTTATATTTACTTTAGTTTGCTCTTTTATTTATCTTTTATGCCTATCTCTATCAGATCTCACTCTAGTTTGTGACCATGAAGGGATTGACAACCCCTTTTTCACGTTATGTGCAAGTGTTTGCTAGTTTGTGCAGGTGCATATATTGGAGACTTGCTTGTGCCTCCTACTAGATTGATACCTTGGTTCTTAACTGGGGGAAGTACATATCTTTACTTTGCTGCATCACCCTTTCCTCTTCAAGGGAAAATTCAATGCAAGCTCAAGAATTAGCAGAGAGTAGCACAGTAGCAAAGGGACAGATTAAAAAAATGGATACAACTGTTAACTAGAAAAGGCTTAACAGCAACCTGAGTCATGTATTGAAAGTTTGTTGCTGGTATTGATGAAATTGATCTGGACAGTTAGTACTTGAACATCACACAGTGTGCAGTACTGAAATAAACAAGGCACGAACATGCTTAATACATCAACTGTACAAAACATAGCTATTGCCAGTGGTATTGGTAAGATTGAGCTGGTCAGATCATACATGGTATGTCCAGGTGGGTAGTCGCTCGGGAACTTCATCTGGACCAGAGCCTGCACCAAGTCGGCAGCAGTGGAGGCGAGGTATTCCTCTGGATCAACAGGCACATCGGCCATCGTGCCATCGACCACCATCAGCTCCTCGACCTCCACGTGATATGTGGTTGGGCTTGCGTGGCGATGCTCTGGAGGTAGGGGCGGTGTAGAATTGGAGGCATCAGGATGTTTCATAGGAGCCATTCATGGAATCAGGGTGGGGCCATGATAGAGATTGGTGGGTTACCTTACTAGATCGACGATGCTCGGGCAGAATGTAGATGTGGTTGAATCTGTGGTTGCGGCGGCGGTTTGAGTTGCCGGGAGGGGGAGGGGGAGATACTGTAGAAATTTGATGGGTGGGGATTTGGTGGGAGGAATAAATTTTGAAATCGCGCACATAATGAAAATTTCGCTACGAAACTTGAAACTTGGGCGGGGGAAACACACAACACAGACGAAGCGCGTAAAATACTTGTGTGCAAGAAAAGAGAAAATTGGCAGATCCCGTCTCCAAAAAAATGTACACGTGTAGTTGATTTTTTTTCCTTTAATGGTACGCGTGCTTTATTAGGAAACATCGCACATGTAACCGACTTATGGATCATTAACGCAAAAATGCACACGGGTACGCCATAGAAACTGTGTGTTTTGTGATCGTCTGATAATTCTTATATCTATCAGCATCTCCAGCCGCACCTAATTTAGAAATCTTTTTCATTGTAGCCGGATTATTCAATGTACATGAGCGAGGCAAAGGTGACACTCAATGAACATTCATCTATTTATGAAATGCAATAAAGTGTCAACCTACCTCGCTCGCATAGGCAAATTTGATCCTATGCAACAAGAGAGAAGCTTGCTACCATCATCTGCCATGGCTATTTAAGCCGGTGTGCGGCCAACTCGTGTGGCAAGGTGGGACTAAAAACTAGCTACAGCCAGCTCTAGTCTTCGGTGGCTTCCGGTGGCTGTGGGTGGACATGCCGGGAGTATATAGGGCCGGGGTGCGGCTACAAAACTTTAGTGAACACATGCTAATCAATGCTCAAAGCCCTCTGTCAGAGTAAATGACCATGGGTAGCCTAGCCGGCTCCCCCTGGCACCTCAGAAAAATTACAGGCCGCTCAGGCCTTCGAGCGTCCAAGACATGGGGCCCCTTTCCCCCAGCTGGCTACCTCTCAAGCCGGCTGCGCGAAGGCGGTCCAGCCCTGAAATCCTTGAGAAACAAGACCACGAGAAGGCCGACTTCCAGAAGCCGACCATGAAAGGGCCAACTCCCAGGAGCCGGCCCCTCAGCAGGCGGCTATGATCTTGCCCTCAGAGTCTGCACCCACATAATGGCGATGCGACGGGGCGTGGCTACAGTAAAGCCTGCCACCCCCCGAATCCCGGCGCACGCGTGGCCACAGCGCACTGTACGGGGTGGCCATCACCCGTCTGGCGCAACACTGTTGCCACATTGATCATGACGTCACCCACGGCGAGCGGTCAGTACGACCCGTGGGTGGCGGGCCCCCTCGGTAAGGGAGATCCCAAAGATGGCCAGGCTTCCCACAGTCGGCCAAGGGTATGGCCAGCTTCCAGTAGCCGGCCAGCTCTCCCCCTCCAAGGAGGTGCTTCATTAAGGAGACAAGAGAAGGTAAGGCTATAGTGATGAGCAGCCTCGCGGCGGCACTGTAGCCATGCTTACCACAACAAAGCCATCATCACCAGGGGAAGGCACCAGTAACCAGCCCCCGACAGGACACCCGAGCGGAGGGGCCGACCTGTCGACCAAAAGGTCGGCAGCTGGCGGGCCCACCAGTCGGCGGGCCCCCACCAGTCGATGGAGAAGCTGGCGGGCGCAGACACAGACGGCTAGGGCCCACGCCCAGCCGGATTACCATTGTACCCCTGGGGGGTAGGCCTATATAAATCCCCCAGGGTTCCCATGCAGGAGAGAGCTCTCTGGGAAAGTTTTTAGACACCACAGGGAGAGTAGGAGCGGGCTGACCATGCCCTCCTTCATCCTTTCACCGAACAGCTCAAGGAGCATTATGTAGCAACCCATCGAGCTAGTGATCACGCGGAGACCCCGCAGAGCAGCATTAGGGGTGTTATCTCCACGGAGAGCCCTGAAGCTGGGTAAGATTCGTCGGCGTGCATGTCTTCGCCTTATCCCGTTTCCAGGCACCGGCGATGTTTTATTGGCTCCCACAATGATAAGCCATCCATTGGCATATGTCGCACCAATCACCCGACATTTGGCGCCCACCTTGGGGCCAGGTGCACCATCGTCCGGAGACCTGCTCTGGACGGGAACCCTCTTCCTTCCCAATGTGCGTAGCCAGCCCGGCTCGCCCGATGGCGCTTGCCCCGACACGCTGCAAGACGTCGCCAACGCCTGCGCGGCGAGCTGCCTCGCCGATCTTCTTGGCGAGGCTCGCATCTCCGACGAGCCCGCATCCAACGCAGGCACAGACTACTCTGAGAGCCACCTCGTCAGCCTCCTCGACCAACTCCACGTCTCAGGCGAGCTTGCCGCGGACTTGGAGTCGGTTGGCTCCACCGACTCGATGCTTGTCGACTCCGACAGGGCATCCCTTGACGCCTTCCCCACCAACATGGTGGTCATCAAAGACCCTCTTCCTCGAGCCGACAGCAGCGGCAGTGCCATCACCGAGGTACTGGTCATCAGCCACGGCGCCCCCTCAGGCGAAAATTCCGACGACGCTCTATAGACGGCGCTGCACGACTTGCCCGTCCCCGTCCCGGCCGGTGCGGATGCCAAGACATTGGAGGCACGCCGCCTCGCCCTCGGTGCGGAGGGCCAGAAGCTCGCCACCATGAGACGCCTCACCGAGGCTCACCAGTGCGAGGTCAACCGTGCCGCCTTCGGCACGCCGCCTCCCGACGGGCCGAGCCGCCTCCTGATGGGCCGAGCCGCGTCGGCATCGTCAAGAAACACGGCGCAGACCGCCCAGTCTATGCCATGCCTCTCGAGAACTTGCGCGCTGCCCAGGCGGCCGCAGATGAGTTGAATGGGCTAGGG
This sequence comes from Triticum dicoccoides, assembly GCF_002162155.2. Lineage (NCBI taxonomy): Eukaryota > Viridiplantae > Streptophyta > Magnoliopsida > Poales > Poaceae > Triticum > Triticum dicoccoides. The sequence goes on from NC_041388.1 coordinate 191,464,012, forward strand.
CCTGATGAGCTCCCCTACATGACCAGACGCATCCAACAACTTATCGACGCGGCCACAAAACGGCATGAAGCCGGCATCCGCGCCGAGAGTCCTCCCCCGCGCCGAGAGCACGACGCGACGTCCCGAACACCGACCGCGGGGAACACCGGCGCGAGAAAAGAAAAGGACCCGACTGCCAGCCGCAGCTGGACTCGAATCTCCATCGAGCATGATGCAGAGGGCCGCCCTCAAGCCGTGGAGTGGCGGGGCAACCCCCCTCCTCCTCCGCCTTGTGGAGAGAGATACCCTACCCCGCCGCCTGTCACGCATCCGACTCTCAGCGGCCGGCTGGGTCACCGCGAAGGAGTCGGCGGGAATGATGCCCGCCATCGGATCGACCGCCTTGCGCGATCCCTGGCCCTCGAAGAAGAAGATGATGTCGGCCTGGCTTGCTTCGGCCCCCGCATCCGCGATGAGCCCTTCCCGAAAGGGTTCTCACTCCCAAGAGACACGCCCAAGTACAACGGCTCCGTGAAGCCGTAAGATTGGTTGATCGACTACTCCATCGCGGTTAGCATCGCAAACGGTAACAGGCGTGTTGCCGTAAAATATGTGCCCCTCATGCTCCAAGGCACGGCGCCCACCTGGCTCAATAGCCTCAAGCCTTACAGTGTCAACAGCTGGCTAGACTTCACTGAAGCTTTCATACGCAACTTCACCAGCACCTACAAGCGGGCTCCCAAGCCCCGACAGCTCTCCTTGTGCGTCCAAGGGCCCAACGAATTGACTCGTGACTACCTCACGCGTTGGGCTGAGCTCCGCAATTCCTGCGAGGGAGTGCACGAGGTTCAAGATATAGAGTACTTCACCGCTGGGTGCCGAGAGGGCACCCTCCTCAAGCACTGACTCCTCTGCGACGAGCCGACCACCTTCGCCGAGATGCTGGTCATAGCCGACAAATACGCCACGGCCGATTCCTCAATGAAGACCGAGCTCCGAGTAGACGCCTCTTGGAAGGTGCTTGCTCCAAGTCCCAAGACGCCGGCTGGAGAATCCAGCCAACGCCCGCACCAGAACGACCACAAGCGCAAGGCACCCCCGCCGCCTTCCACGAGTCGGCAGGTGGCCATACTCGAAGACGAATAACCTGAGGGGCGGCCCGCACCCAAGAAGCAGAAGGGCGGTAGGCCGGCTTGGCAGCCGGCTTTCTCCTACGAGCAAGCACTTGATGCCCCTTGCAAGTTTCACAGCAGCGCAAATCCTTCGAACCACACGACCAGAAATGTGCCATTGGCTCACACGGATCTCCAAGGGAGAGGAGATGGCGCCACCTCCGCCTGCTGGTCAGCCGCTTCCGGCAGTTCAAGACGAGTACCCCGACGAGCATGCCGCCTACGTCGTCTTTACAAGCCAGCCGGAAGATCGGCGTAGCCGGCGCCGACAACACCAAGAAGTCAACGCAGTCGCCTCCAACAACCCAGAGTTCATGCACTGGTCGAAAAGGCCTATTAGCTGGAGCCGGACAGATCACCCAGAGATGATGCCGTCTCCCGGCTCTTACGCATTGGTTCTGGACGCCACCCTTGCTACAGAAAGGCGAGCCACCCATTTCTATCATGTGCTGATAGATGGTGGGAGCAGCATCAATATCCTGTACGGTGACACCATGGAGAAGCTGAGTGTAAGACAAAGCAGCTCATGCCCAGTCGGACTGTGTTCCATGGCATCGTACCCGGCTTGTCCTGCTCCCCAATCGGCAAGATCAAGATAGATGTCCTCTTCGGGGACAAGGATCATTTCCGCCGAGAGGCGGTGTGGTTTGAAGTGGTGGATCTAGAGAGCCCTTACCACGCGTTGCTTGGCCGACCTGCCCTGGCCAAGTTCATGGATGTACCCCATTATGCCTACCTCAAGATAAAGATATCAAGTTCCAAGGGCATCATCACCATAACAGGAGACTACAAGAAATCCTCCGAATGTGCGGCTGCCAGCGGCCGGCTGGCCGAGTCCCTTGTAATTGCTGAAGATAAGAAGATACTGGACCGAGTCGTATTAAGTACGACACAAGGGGTGCCCCGAGAAGTGCTCGGGGACTACCCTCTTTTATCTATGAAAGACGAGTATCACGCATACGATTATGTTACTACACTTGCTTCCTTCGTCCGGCACCGGGTTCGACCAGTCGGCCCGGGGACTCGCCGCCTCAAGTTATATCTGAAGTTCCACCTGTAGTTAGACAAGTAGTGTGCCGGCACCCAAGCCCCGTCTTGCCAAAAAGTCACAGCTCGAAGAACCGACTATCCGACTGGCAAGAGCCATGGGCAGGAAAGGATGCCCATGCGAAAAATGGCTAAGGACCAACGAACTTATATAACGCGAGCCGGCCTCCCACCCGCGAGCTGGCTACCAGAGCAGCTGGTTGGCCGGTTTCCCGTTCACCTTGCTGCAATTGGAGAAAGCTCGAGTACTTGCCTTCCCAAAACAACCAAGTCCTTTTCCGCCCACAGACTGTAGAGCAGCTGTCCAGCTGGGAAGGTGGCGGCCAAGGGAAGGCAGCAAAGGAAAAAACCAAAGGATAAAAAGCAAACATAAACGGAAGCCAAACACATGCATAATATTTACACAAAAGACCTTTGAAAGGCCAGCATTCAACATAGTCTGAATACACCCCAAGTGGGTGGAACTGCGCAAATTTAAAGATTGTTCAAAAAAGTAAAAAGCAGGAAAGCAAGACGGCGGATCAAGCCAAGGGTAGAACGGGCGAGTTGGGAAGGTTGGCAGAGTCGGCAGTGCCGGCTGGAGGAGTGACCGGCTGGCGAGTCTCGGCATCGTTGCTGGAGGCACGATCGGGCTGAGGCGGGCTGGTCGCTTCACCATCGGGCGCAGCGTCTTCGTCATCCTCTCCCTCCTCCCCTTCGCCCTCATCACTGGAGGCAATCTCCTCCGTCGAGTCCTCACCTTCGGTCGGGTTCAGCCCGAACCACTCCTCTGGCTGAGTGATGCCAGCGTCAACCACCTCAGGAGCAAAGGCGCTGGTGTAGGTGTACTCGGAGATCACCGAGGCGCGCTAGATGATAGCCGGCCGCACCGCCTCTAGCTCCTCGTCAGCCTCGTGCCACCAGGTGCTCAGCTGGTCTAAGTTCAGCCCTGGGTACCAGGCTCGGATGAACTCCAGAGCCCGCCCAGTGCCAGACTGGGCCGCTGACGCCTTCCAAGCCTCGAAGCGGCCGACTACGACCTGTAGTCAGTCGGCGGTCCGACATGGGGTGCGCGGGATCACCTTGCTGGGCCAGAGGGAGGCCAGCACTTCCGCCCCGGCACGCTGAAGATGGCGGAGCATGCGCTGGGCCGGCTGTAGGCGGGCTTGAAGCCCTAGAAGCTGCTCCTCAAGCGACCAGCTGGCACCCGACGCGATCTCGGCCCCCGCCTGCCGTTGCACGTCGCGGTAGGCCTCGATAGCTTGGGTGGGGGCGGCTGATTAGTGGGGAAAGTAATCTGCACAAAGAGGAAGGCAGTGGCACAGAGTCAAAAAATGAATCAGATAGTAGAAGGCAGGCAAGGAAGCAAAGAAGAAGGCGGCCTACCGTCAATCAGGTCTTCCACCCGGCTATAGCCTTGGCTCAGCGCCTGCCTCGTCTCGCCCCAGTTTGCCGCCTCGGTCTCGTATTCGGCTTTGAGGGCGGCCTCGCTATCCTGTGCCGCCTTCAGGGCCGCCTTGTGGCTCTCCTCCTCGTCGGCCAGCCTCTTGGCCAGGCGGTCACGCTCTTGAACCAGGGCGGCGCACTCGTCTTCCTTGGCGCGAAGGGCGGCCTGGGCTCTGCTCAGCTGGCTCCTCAAGTCAGCATTTTCCCCTGCGAATATGAAGAAAGAAGTCGTCAGGAAAAGATCCGACCCGACTACTCGGTAGTCGGCCCGAATCTCGGGGACTACACCCAGTGGGTGCGCTGACGCGCCCCCACTTAAAAGAAAAACTAAGCACTTACTCCGGCTCTCGGTCAGATCAGTGGCCTTCTGATGCAACTCCTGGGCCTGGGAGTTGAAAGCGGCCGCGCGGAGGTTGTGGTACTCCTGCAGATAAGACAAGGGACGCGAGTGAGAACAAGACGGCAATTAAGCTTTCCAAGAAGTTCCAAGCCGCCTGCTCAACAGCCGGCTCGGAACTCGGGGACTACACCCTATGGGTGCGCTAACGCGCCCCCACGGAAGAAATCAAAGCAATCAACAAGGAGTAGGAGGAATCACCCGAATAACCGACCACGTCGTGAGAAACTCCTGGGTGTACTGCTTCAGCGCGGTCGCTTGGGCCTGAAGTCGGTTACGGACATCCTGCGCCGCCACATTCAGCACTGCCGTTCCGCCGCCCGGCGTCCACCCGGACGAGCTGTCGCTGGCCGCTTCTAGGTCCTGGGCCGACGAGCCGGCATCCACAGTCTTCTGCCTGTCCGGCATTGAAGTCGCCTTCCCCGCGCACCTGCGAAGCGGTGACGAGATCACAAGATCCCCTCCCACGGTCGGCTCGCCTCCAGCCGGCTGCATGGGCGGCACTTCGGGCCGGCTTCCTCGATCCGCTCCAGTCGGCGGCGATGGCGCCACCTCCCTCTCCATCTCCAGCTGGCCGTGACCGGCTTCCTCCGGCGGGGGCACAGGGGTGTCAGGAGCCGCGGTGCGGAGGGGAATGACGAACTGCGGAGGCTGGTTCTGCAGGGCCTCCGCTTCCCTCTCCGCGTCTGCGGCCTCCGCCTGGGCCTTGGCGGCCGCGACGGCTCGCGCCTCCGCCGACTTCTGCTCCGCCTCTTGAGCCGCCCTTCGCTCCTCCGCCTCCCGCTCCTCCCGCACTTCCCCCGCGTTCCGCTCCGTTGCCTCTAGGAGGTCGGTGCGGGGATCTACCCGACGCGAGCTTGAAGACCCTCCTACGGCTCCGACTATGGAGGCGGCCGGGACTCACCCAAGGGAAAGAGGGGCCCTGTTTGATAAACTGAGAAAAAGGGTTTTGAAAAATATCAACCAAAGAAGAAGAAAAAAGAAAGGCATCAGAACAGCGACACTTACACCGAGACCGCCTGCGGCTGCTTCACCACCTTGCGGAAGCGGGCTGCCTTCACGGCCGCCTCGTCCCGCTTGGTCGCCGCCTGGTACTCTTGGGATTCTTCGGCCAACTGCCGAAGTGGATCGACGTGGCCCGGCGCTTATGCGCGCCGCCATGGGCAGTCGGCCCGGTGGATGGGCCCGCACCATGGTGATCGGGCGCCGGTCGGCGGCACGCGATGACTTCGGCCTCGTCGTTATCTGGCCAGTCCTCGAAGCCGGCCCCGAGCCTGGACCCGCCTGCGTCGCCGCCTTCCCCTGCGACGTCGTCTTCCATGGCGGCCGCCCCCTGGTCTGGGTCGTCTACATCGTCCCTCGTACGGTCGGGGAGGAACTGGCGTTCCACCCCCGTAGCCCTGGCTGCTAGCGGAAGCATGGGGTTCTGCCAAAGAAAGGCCGGCAGGTCAGGAGTCGGCCACCATGAACTCGGCAACAAGCAAAGAGAAAGAGAAGAGAAACTCACCACCGGCAGAGGATTGGCGCGAGAGTACGGCACCTTGCCGTACTGCCACTCCTCGGTGAGCTTGCAGTTGGAAAGGTAGTTCACCATATAAGACACCTCAGCGTGAGGCATCTCCTTGGTGCTCAGCCGGCACGGGTCGAAGCGGCCGCTCATCTGGCAGATCATATGAGGTCGGCCCTGGAGCGGGAGCACTCGGTGCTCCATGAAGGCGGCCACCAGGTCGGCCCCGGACAGAACCTCCGCCTGTATCATCACCCGGAGCTGGGAGATGGAGGCGGACCCGCCCGGAGACAACGACCTGGACCGGAAGGACCATGAGGGCTGCCTCCCAGCCGGTGGGCCGGCTACGTAAGCCAGCAGATTGACGAAGTCGCCTTGCGGAGCGATATTCTTCACGTAGAAGTAGGACTTCTGCCTAAGCCTCACCGACTAGATCACCGGGATGGGCGGAAACGGGTTGTTGTCGCTCGTCCTCCGCATGGCGATGAAGGCGCCACATGGGGCGGGCACGCCTACGACGACAGTGCCGAGCTTGCACTGGAAGAACTCTCCCCACAGTTCAAGGGTGGGGAGGACGCCAAGAAAACCCTCGCACAGGGTGACGAAGGCCGATAGCAGAATCACCGCGTTGGGAGTGAGATGATGCGGCTGGAGATGATAGAATTAAAGGAACGAGCGGAGGAACCTGCTTGCTGGCAGGCCGAAACCGCGCAGGCAGTGCGAGCGGAAGATTACCCGCTCGTCTTCTTCCGGCACCGGCGAGATCTCCCTCTCCGGCCCAAGGCGGACCCGCATGAGATCCGCGCCCGGCAGCCGCCGCGTCCGACGGAGGAAGTCGACATGGTCGTCGTGGACGTTGGAGCCGTCCTAGGAGCTCGACAACGCCATGGCGACGGTGCAGCGGCAAGAGAGGTGCGGCGAAAGGAGAGCGCACGACCCAACTGCGGTGAAGCGACGGCAAGCCAAGAAGATGGGCAGGAAGGCCGAGCGGCGGCAGGTAGCTGTCGCGACGAGAGGAGGAAGAAGAAGGAGGGGGAAGAGCGAGGAGGAGCGCGCGAGCGTTTGGCGCTCCCCTCCGCTCCCCGACTTATAGCCTCGTGTGGCGAAGCCGAGGAGGTAGGACGTTTGGGGGCGTGTGATTAACTGCACCCACTCCCCCACGACCCGCGATTATTGCGCCATCACGGCGTGAGGAAACTGCCGCTTGGGCGCGTGATCCGTCCGGGCCACAGAAGATCCGCGCGTGGGCCGAGGCCCTGTTGTGGCGGGCCTCAGACTGCGGCGGAGTCCCGTCGCGCGCGTGGGCTAGTAGGCCCCTCCAGCCGGAGGATGCCACGTGGCGCGCAGACGTCGAACGGTCAGCTGACAGCCGGACTCGCGCGCCGACCGGCACCCGCCTTCAAGCTTCGAGATCTCTAGGAGACGGCACGCCTAGCCGAAGCCGGCTCCTAGTTCCCGGCTCCTCAAGATAGGAAGCTGACTGAGCTCCTCATCTTTTTTCTGCCTCGGAGCCCACCCATCTTCGGGGACTACTATCGGAGTAAATGACCACGGGTAGCCTAGCCGGCTCCCCCCGGCACTTCAAAAAAATTACAGGCCGCTCAGGCCTTAGAGCATCCAAGACATGGGGCCGCTTTCCCCCAGCCGGCTACCTCTCAAGCCGGCTGCGCGAAGGCGGTCCAGCCTTGCAATCCTTGAGAAACAATACCACGAGAAGGCCGACTTCCAGAAGCCGGCCATGAAAGGGCCGACTCCTAGGAGCCGGCCCCTCAGCAGGCGGCTATGATCTTGCCCTCAGAGTCTGCACCCACATAACGGTGATGCGACGGGGCATGGCTACAGTAAAGCCTGCCACCCCCGAATCCTGGCGCACGCATGGCCACGGCGTACTGTACGGGGTGGCCATCACCCGTCCGGCGCGGCACTATTGCCACATTGATCATGATGTCACCCACGGCGAGCGGTCAGTACGACCAGTGGGTGGCGGGCCCCCTCGGTCAGAGAGATCCCAACGACGGCCAGGCTTTCCATAGTCGGCCAAGGGTATGGCCGGCTTCCAATAGCCGGCCAGCTCTCCCCCTCCAGGGAGGTGCTTCATTAAGGAGACAAGAGAAGGTAAGGCTACAGTGATGAGCTGCCTCACGGCGGCACTGTAGCCATGCTTACCACGACAAATCCATCATCACCAGGGGCAAGGCAATAGTAACCAGCCCCCGACATGACACCCGAGCGGAGGGGTCGGCCTGTCGACCAAAAGGTCGGTAGCCGGCTGGCCCACTAGTCGGCGGGCCCCCACCAGTCGGCGGAGAAGCCGGCGGGCGCAGACACAGACGGCTAGGGCCCATGCCCAGCCGGATTACCATTGTACCCCAGGGGTAGGCCTATATAAACCGCCTAGGGTTCCCATGTAGGAGAGAGCTCTCTTGGGATAGTTTTTAGACACCACAGGGAGAGTAGGAGCGGGCTGGCCTTGCCCTCCTTCATCCTTTCACCGAACAGCTCAAGGAGCATTCTATAGCAACCCATTGAGCTAGTGATCATGCGGAGACCCCACAGAGCAGCATTAGGGGTGTTATCTCCACGGAGAGCCCTGAAGCTGGGTAAGATTCGCCGGCGTGCATGTCGTCGCCTTATCCCATTTCTAGGCACCGGCGTTGTTTTATTGGCTCCCACAATGATAAGCCATCCATTGGCATATGTCGCACCAACCACCCGACACCCTCAAAGGATGCGCTTACCGACATTGTAAGTTAATAATAGATAGTACCAACTTAAAGTACTACTGGTAATTTGCTCTAAAACTAGTACGTATGTAGTACTGGTAGATGCTCATAATTAATTCTAAAAACTTACTGGCGATACATGCACTAACTACTTCTCACATGCTGGCATCGGGGCATGCTGGCCAGACACCGTCATTCTCCTTCCTGGCCTTGTCGGCGGCAGCCCACCGTGCTTCAATCTCTGCCGAACTCTCCTTAACACGACGTGCGGCCTCTTTTTTCTTGCGGCAGCGCGACTCTATTTTCTTGACTGCTTTCTGCCTTTTCTGCTCCTTCTATGCGGCTTTGGCCGCCACTAGATCCACTTCCCATTCGGCCATGGCAGCATCAAAGTCCGCCCAAATACTTGTGCGGCCGTGGGCAGCGATGAACTTGGTGCGGCGAGATGCCATCACTTCCTTACCATGTGTGCGATCGCAGGCAGCGAGGAACTTGGCGTGGCGGGATGCCATCGCGTCCTTACCGGTTACTGTGTGACGCCGTGCCATGAACGACGCTTGGAGAGATCTCTGGGACGGAGTGGCCAGACTGCCGTACAGTGCAGTGGTTTTTAAGAGCTCAATGACAAACGACGAAGGAAATTTGGCTTCCCTTAAAATCTTGCTCATTCATTATCGCACATGGTTCATCTCCGTTGCCTCTGAAAACAGTGTGCAATGAGCCTATTGTGTGTTCCGTTATGATTGGCCGGAACCCCAGCCACGCGGATCGCGCGTGTGCACCATAGGATGTGTTGCGATCGAGCGACAATCCACATCCCTCTCATCACACCCGTGCAGTTGTAGCTGGATTGGATTTATATCCGCTAAATGCCTAGAAAATGCACATAATCCCCTAAATATGGTAAATGAGCATGGAAAAGTGCCAAATTTGAACACGGTGATTTGCAGGGTGTATGTTCATCATAGAAAAAAATTCAAGGACAAAGAATGAAGGAAATTTGGATTCCCCTTGAATCTTTGTGATTTCTCTCTCGAAACCATGGAACTTCCTTGGTGATGGTTTGATTTATGAAGGGCGTGCATGACGACATGAGCCAAACCTTCTCAATCTTTACCAGGGCATTGTGAGGCCATACCATGGAACCATGCCATGCGTCATGTTTTTCAAGCATTTATTCCATTTTTCTATAGTTCAAAAACCAATAAACAAACATTGGTGGTTGACTATTGCCACACATTTCATCGAAATCTCTGCCCATTCCTTGTAAAAGGCATGAGAAATTACTAAATAGCACGAGCATGGTTTTCCAGACCATTCTTGTGCACCTTTTCATGCACCGATTGTTTGAATTTGAATTATGTGCATTAATGCCTATAAAATGCACATAATCCCCTAAATATGGTAAATGAACCCAGAAAAGTGCCAAATTTGAACACGGTGATTTGCAGGGTGTATGCTCATCGTATAAAAAACTCATGGACAAAGGATGAAGGAAATTTGGATTCCCCTTCAATCTTGGTGATTTCCCCTCGAAACCATGAAACTTCCTCGTTGATGGTTCGATTTATGAAGGGTGTGCATGATGACATAAACCAAACCTTCTCAAATTTTTACCAGGGCATGGTTAGGCCATACCATGGCACCACGCCAGGCGTCATGTTTCCAAGCATGTATTTCATTTTTACATAGTTGAAAACCCAATAAACGATGTGTTTGTGGTTGATTATTGCTACACATTTCCTTGAAATCTCTCCCCATTCCTTGTAAAAGGCATGAGAATTTCCTAAATAGCACGAGCATGGTTTTCTAGACCATTCTTGTGCACCTTTTCATGCATCGCTTGTTTGAATTTGAATTATGTGCATTAATGCCTAGAAAATGCACATAATCCCCTAAATATGGTAAATGAACCCGGAAAAGTGCCAAATTTGAACACGGTGATTTGCAGGGTGTATGCTCATCGTATAAAAAACTCATGGACAAAGGATGAAGGAAATTTGGATTCCCCTTCAATCTTGGTGATTTCCCCCTCGAAACCACGAAACTTCCTCAGTGATGGTTCGATTTATGAAGGGCGTGCATGACGACATAAGCCAAACCTTCTCAATTTTCTACCAGGGCACGGTGAGGCCATACCATGGCACCCTGCCAGGCGTCATGTTTTTCAATCATGCATTTCATTTTTCTATAGTTGAAAAACCAATAAACGATGCATTTGTGGTTGACTATTGCCACACATTCCCTTGAAATCTCTGCCCATTCCTTGTAAAAGGCATGAGAATTTACTAAATAGCATGAGCATGGTTTTCCAGACCATTATCGTGGACCTTTTCATGTAGATTGTTCGAATTTGACTTATGTGCATTAATGACTAGAAAATGCACATAATCCCAAAAATATGGTAAATGAGCCCGAAAAAATGCCAAATTTGATTGTAGAAAAAACTGAATGACAAGCTAGGAAGAAAATTTGGATTCCCGGCCCCTTGAATCTTGGTGATTTCCCCCTCGAAACCATGAAACTTTCTCGGTGATGGTTCAATTTATGAAGGGCGTGCATGTCGTCATAAGCCAAACCTTCTCAATTTTTTACCAGGGCACCGTGAGGCCGTACCATGCCACCATGCCAGCCATCATGTTTTTCAAGGATGTATTTCATTTCTCTATAGTTGTAAAACCAATAAACGACGCATTTGTGGTTGACTATTGCCACACATGTCCTTGAAATATCTGCACATTCCTTGCAAAAGGCATGAGAATGTACTAAATAGCACAAGCATGGTTTTCCAGACCGTTATCGTGCACCTTTTCATGCACCGATTGTTCGAATTTGAATTATGTGCATTAATGCCTAGAAAAGACACACAATCACCTAAATATGGTAAATGAGCCCGGAAAATGCCAAATTTGAACACATTGCATTGGAGGGGTGATAACCCACAAGTATGGGGGATCGCAACAGTTTTTGATGGTAGAGTATTCAACCCAAATTTATAGATTCAACACAAGGGGAGCCAAAGAACATTTGAAGGTATTAGCAGCTGAGTTGTCAATTCAACCACACCTAGAGATTAATTATCTGCAGCAAAGTGATCAGTAGCAAAGTAGTATGATAGTTTCGATAATAGCAGCAACAACAACTGTAGCGGTAATAGTGATAGCAGTAATTTTGTAGCATGTGTAATAGTGATAATAGGAGTAGTAACTTAGCAAGAACAATATAAGATAAATTCAAAAGCATTGGATCGGTGACTTGTTGGATGATATTCATCATGAGACAGTTATAACCTAGGGTGATACGACATTAGCTCCAGTTCGTCAATATAATGTAGGCATGTATTTCATAAATAGTCATACGTGCTTATGGAAAGAACTTGCATGACATCTTTTGTCCTACCCTCCCGTGGCAGCAGGGTCCATATTGGAAACTAAGGGATATTAAGGCCCCCTTTTAATAGAGAACCGGAACAAAGCATTAACACATAGTGAATACATGAACTCCTCAAACTACGGTCATCACCGGGAGTGGTCCCGACTATTATCACTCCGGGGTTGCCGGATCATAACACGTAGTAGGTGACTATAACTTGCAAGATTGGATCTAGAACATGGATATAATGGTGATAACATAAACGGTTCAGATCTGAAATCATGGCACCCGGGCCCAAAGTGACAAGCACTATGCATGGCAAAGTCATAGCAACATCAATATAAGAATATAGTGGATACCACGGATCAAGCCCTAACAAAACTAACGCGATTACATGATGAATCTCATCCAACTCCTCACCGACCAGCGAGCCTACGAAGGAATTACTCACTCCCGGTGGGGAGCTTCTTGGAATTGGCGATGGAGAAGGGTTGGTGATGATGAAGAATGAAGACCCCCCTCTCCGGAGCCCCAAATGGACTCCAGATCTGGCCTCCCGATGAAGAACAGGAGGTGATGGCGGCTCCGTCTCGTGGACCACGATAATTCTTTCTCTCTGATTTTTTTGGAAATATTGGATTTTATACTGTCGGTTTCAGGGTCTGCGGGGCCACCAAGTGGGGACAACCCACCTGGGCGCGCCAGGAGAGGGGGGCACGCCCTGGTGGGTTGTGCCCACCCAGGTGCCCCTCTCTGATAGGTCTTGGCTCCATAAATTCTTATTTATTATATAAAAATTCCTCGCAAAGTTTCGTTCCATTCCGAGAACTTTTATTTCTGCACAAAAACAACACCATGGTAGTTCTGCTGAAAACAGCGTCAGTCTAGGGTTAGTTTCATTCAAATCATGCAAATTAGAGTCCAAAACAAGAGGAAAAGCGTTAGGAAAAGTAGATACGTTGGAGATGTATCAACTCCCCCAAGCTTAAACATTTGCTTGTCTTGAAGCAATTCAGTTGATAAACTGAAAGTGAAAAAGAAAAACTTTTACGAACTCTTTTGCTCTTGTTTGCATAAATAAGCTTAAACGACACCCAGGTTTTCAGCCAACATTATAACTAACCATGCCGACAATAAATCTTACAGATTATATTAACTCATATCAATGACATAATCAGCTAGCGAGCAATAATAAGATATCTCAAACGGCAACACGTTGTCAAAACAACCATGATATAATATGACAATAGTGGTATCTCACTAGCCCTTTCCGAGACCGCAAAACATAAATGTAGAGCACCTCCAAAGTCCAAGCAACGACTAAACATTGTAATTCATGGTAGAAAAGATCTAGTCATGATGCACCCAACATTAGCTACACACAATGCATAAGTCATGACAGCTGTGCTCTCACGTTCTAGCGCTTGTTTTAGAAGGTCATGACACAACATAAAAGTAAATAGATAGTCCCTTCATAGAGGGAAGCAGTGATTTGTGGAGGTTCCAGAGCTCAAGTTTTTAAAACAGAGATAAATGATATTTTGAGACATGCGCCCTTCTAATTTATTTTAGGACTATTACTTATTAATATCTCCCATGCAAAACAACCTAGTGGCGGTTCCCAAGCGATAAAAAGTAAAGGTTTTGACTCTATTAGGAGTTTTTTTTTGATTGTTTGAGAGATTAACTCTTTTTGTGTTTGTAGTTTGGGATTGGCAATCCCTATTACCGCCCTTTTCTTGTGCGATGGCGGGTCAATAAACACTCGACCTGAGAATAACCCGCTTAGAATGGAAGATACCGACCACCTCCTGTCGTTCCATGAACGATCCAGGCACACAAAAGGATTTTTTTCAGAAGTTTTTAGAGGTGGCACATACAAATTTACTTAGGATAGCAGGGTAATACCGCATATAGGTAGGTATGGTGGAGTCTTCTAGAATAACTTTGGGTTCTTAGGATAGCACGGTAATACCGCATATAGGTAGGTATGGTGGAGTCTTCTAGAATAACTTTGGGTTCAAGGTTTTTGATGTACAAGCAGAACTCCCACTTAGTTCAGGCGAATGCTAGCAATTAGATTGAGAAGCGGCCAGCTAGACAGCAACAACAATCATGAACATGCATTATGCATAAGTAACAATGGACACTAGGGATATACCCCGCGGTGTGACCCGGCCGGAAATATGACCTAGCCGGACTTGGCGGCTTACTTGAGACCCGGTTGACGCTTGGCGATTCACTGGCGACCTGCCCTGACCATACGGTTTACAAGGAACCCGCCTGAACATTGTGATTCACTGGTAACCCAGCGGGCGGGACAAATGGATGACAAGGCCCAAGGCCCAGAAGGCCGGTTTATGTTAATGGTGGGCCGGTTTAAGAGGAAAGGCGTGAGGAGTATTTCCCTTACAAGGAGTCAAGACCCGGACTTGTATCTGGTTTGTATTAGAAGGTAGACTATTCCTAATCATAATAGGACTCTACATGTAACCTGCCCCTCTAACTTATATAAGGAGGGGCAGGGCACCCCAAGAGGGGGGAGAGAAAAGAATCTTAGGGCTATACATAACTAGGAGAGCCGGTTTACGACGTCTCCCTCATGAGCATAATGAGACCTAGCGACAAACAGCATGTAGGGTTGTTACCAGATGATGTTTCCCGGGGCCTAAAGCTGTCTAAACCCTTGTCTTGAGTTGCGTCTCTCGATTCCGATCAACCCCTCTCAAGCTACCACATAGATGCGTTGGCCTCACGACTAAGTCCTCACACTAGGACATCTATCGTGACAAACCCACAACAGTTAGCGCCCATCGTGGGGCTTGCGCACGGTGGTGTTGAGTTCTTGAAGGGATCTATCCCAAGGTTTCAAGAAGCTCGCAATTTTCTAGATGAAGAAGAACGTGTTTTGGAAAGATCTACATCGTCTCCATGGGAATCTGCCAGAACAACATATATGAGATTTAAGGTTCAAGGAAAAATTAGGGTTACAATTTGTCCGTCGCTGTCACCGGGTGATCTGCTGAGTCAAAACGGCAAACAGGAGTTTAATCCTTGCATCACTGTGCAATGGGGTGGACGCGATCAGCTTTCATAGCGGTTGTTGTGCACGACATCTAGCAATCCATCAAACCATCAAATCACCAAGTTGCTCAGACTGTCAACTTACGTTGAAATCTGATTGGGCATACTACTCGGATTGTCTACTCGTAGCTGCTGTTGTTACCTCCTTCAATATACAATGATTCGAAGCCAAATCGATGTTGGATGCCCTGCTTGGAAAAGGCCGAGACCGATAGGAATTCTGTACGTGCGTAAGTCGCCGAGATTGCTGCTCTACCGTCATGTATACTTTCCTGCCATCAATAATTGACCAAGGCCAAAGTACCACGTTTGTGTTGTTGCTTTCCATGTCATCACAAAAAGAAATCAACATCGAAAGAAAAGAGCCATGGCTGGCAGCATCTCCTGCGTGCAAAGACGGGAGTACATATACTATTGAAAAAAAGGGATGGTCAAACCAGCAATGACCCGGTGGGAGAGTTGGTCGTGGGCACGGACTCGCACTGTCTCCAAGCCACCGGAACCAGCTTCGGATCGCCGCAGGCCACTTCAGCCACTGCTGATGCGCTGTTGCCTCTGGACCTCCATCAACCGCCCGTCTTGCACTACCACACCTCAACCCGCCATTGCAGCGTGAGCCGCCTCTGCTATGGCCCGCACACCTGCAAAGCCGCCGGCGGCACCGCCATGGGTGCCAAGGTGCTGCTCTGAATCACCTGGATCCGCCCCCGCGGGCCCGCCTACCTTCGCCTCTACCACAGCACCGCTCCGGACGCTCACATTTGACCCGCCAAGCAACAGTCGTTGCCTTCACCACTGACCTCGGGCGCCATGTCCTCACCTCTATGCGAGCCATCGTGCTGGGCCACCCCTGCTACAAGTCGGCCCTACCTCACCGACCTCCGCCTGCGCCGCCGGCGAGTCACCTTGAGCTGCCACTATGGCTAGGGACCCACTTCGTGTCGCCACTGCCCACCTCGAGCAGATCTCGTCGATGTGGTTTCATGGCCGGCCTCCGCTGTCGGTTCCTGCGCCGCAAGTCGTTGTTCGGCCTTCGAGACACTACCTCCAGTGGCCGTCTTCGACCCGGCCTACCTACAGTGCTGCGAGCCGCTTTGAACCGCAATGGCCTCGTTTTTTCTTTGCCGGCTCGCCCTCATGGCTTCGTTTCATTGTTTTCCTCCATTGATTTGCTTGCTCTTAACAATAGAGATGAACTGAGTTTCTTTAAGGAAACACCAACGGTGTGGCCGTGGATGGCATTTGATTTTCTTGCAGTGGAGCACCGCAGCTAACAGAAGAACCAGCAAAGGTCACAACAGTCACAAGTGCTAGTTGAACGAACTGCTACTGCTACTTGCACAGTTTAAAAAAGAGGGCAAAAGACAAAGGAAGAACCACGTGGGTGCTAGTGCTACAATAGACATGCATCTGTCCGACTATTTTTCATTCGAGCATGTCCAGCATTAATCACACCAGCATCCGTAATCATCCGACAAAAAATTCCAGGTGATACCCATCTCAATCTGTTTTATTAGCACATATTGTTTTCGTCAAAGAACGATTACTCTGGTTCATAATATTTTTTCACAGGACCATCATTCATTACAAAGGTGTTGCAAGAAGGGCGTGAGCAAATATTATTTTTGCACTAGCGCTCATTCTGCACAAGGTTGCCACCACCGCTACATCAACACACGCAATTGACTTATTGTCCACGCCCATGGCCGACTCTCTCGTCCGCACCGGATTACAACACCGCAGCCGACTCATTTGTCTGTTCCTGCGGCTGACTCGCCCGTGATTGATTTCAGCGTCACCGTGGTGATCATCAACTCCGCGGCGGATAATTTCTGGCCTAACATATCAGGTGAAATCCATCTAGATCTATTATTGATACATTTTGTTTTTGTCAAAGAACAATTACGTTGGTTTGTATCTTTTTTATATACAGGACAATTATTTCAAAGTCGTGTTATATTGCGGATGATTGTCCTTGCCGTGCCGCTCAATAGAAGCGCCTAAATTGCCGCTATTGCGGACCAATCTATATCAGCACATCAGGGATACACCCGTTCATGCAAGATGTTCGATGGACGTATACAAACCACCGCCATGTGGTCCAGTCTATATTATCAGCCGCTTTCCGCACCTGTCTGCATGAGCTGTTTATTGAGTATAAGCCCAGTCACTGCTCGGGCAACCCGGTTTTCTTTCAAATAAAATGGAGGCAAATTATCATATACTATCTACCGCCGTCTGCACTGGGTGGCCCAATGGGCAGGCACACAAGTTGCCACCACTACAGTTTGGTTAACTTCAAATAGCCAGTTGGAAGGAACCATTGACCGAGTTGCTGACATGGCTCATACGGGATCATTTATAACCCTCCGCAGTCACCTCAACCTTCTGTGGATTCACATCATGCTATCAACACCAATGATATACAACTTATGCCGGTTTATATCACGGTCAAATATGGAGAATCTAAAGCCAACTCCTTGAGTCGCCTTAAGACTCAGGGGCTACAATGATATGACTCAGCAAATATTGCCGGTTTTCAGTGAATTCAAGAACCTCAGGACGATGGAGGGAAAGATAACCCGGACCCGGAGGCTACTACCATGTTGATGAAAATTTTAAAGGGCATCAGAAATATTCCGGCTCACAATGATGCTTCCGGTTTACAATCCGGTTCAAGGGAAATCCAGTCTCTAACAAAGCTCTAAAGCTCTCAAATCCGGTTTAAGAATTTCCAGTTCAAAAAGAATTAATTTCTCGCAAGTTAGAGTTTGAAGGCCATCAAAAAATTTCGGGCTGAAAATGAAGATTCCGGTTTAAGGGAAAGATGTCTCCCAGAAAGCTTTGAAGCACTCAATATCCGATTTAACATCCGGTTCAAGAAGAAATATCTCTCGTGAAGTTCGAGTTATCAGAAAAGTTAAAAGGGTCCGAAGAGAATGTTGCAAAAGCACAACTCAAACATAGGCACCCATTGAGCACAGCTCAAAATATTGCTCGGGGGCTCTTTGCTTCTACAAGAACAAAGAGTCTATAACCTTGTAATAGGCTATAAAAGCCAGGCTTGGAAGCCAGGTGTATTCACCTAAAACCCCGGGTTATCCTTCCTTCTTAAGTAAGCTACTCCGCCCAGGTAATCCTGGTAAGACCCGTCGAACATTTAACAAGTCAATCTTATAAAGACCCTGAACTTGTCATAGTTAAAATGACGATTGGTTAATGTGAGGTCCATCTTACAAGGCTTTGTAAAATGGTTTAACTCAGTGGCCTGCCAACCCATGAAAAGCCTCGCCTTTTTGCATGTTTTCTTCTGAAATCTTTCTTTTGGCGGTTTATTTCGATGAGGTTTATGTTAATCCGGTGTTTAGTGACCCGGTCTGGCTTTTTAGTTGCCAAGTGCAAAATGACAAAGATGACCGGTGTCTATTTACCCGACTTGTCTTTGAACTATAAGTTGTCAGCGCACGATCAATTATAATCCGGTGTTTATTGACCCGGTCTAGCTTTCGACTATAAGTTGCCAGTATATGATGATAAATTATTTGGTGTTTATTAACCCGGCCTGCCTTTGGACTATTGTAGGATCTAGAAGTAGATGTGTCTAGAGGGGGGTGATTAGACACTTAGTGCTAAAGTTGCAATTTTTAAGCTTTTCCGGTTTGAGTGGAGTTTTAGGCACAATTTCAACATACACAATACATATCAAGCAAGCATGCAAAGAATATATAAGCAGCGGAATGTAAAGCATGCAACTTGCAAGAATGTAAGGGGAAGGGTTTGGAGAATTCAAACGCAATTTGAGACATGGATGTTTTTCCCGTGGTTCGGATAGGTGGTGCTATCCTACATCCACGTTGATGGAGACTTCAACCCACGAAGGGTAACGGTTGCGCGAGTCCACGGAGGGCTCCACCCACAAATGGTAATGGTTGCGCGAGTCCACGGAGGGCTCCACCCACGAAGGGTCCACGAAGAAGCAACCACCCACAAAGGGTCCACGAAGTAGCAACCTTTTCTATCCCACCATGGCCATCGCCCACGAAGGACTTGCCTCACTAGCGGTAGATCTTCACGAAGTAGGCGATCTCCTTGCCCTTACAAACTCCTTGGTTCAACTCCACAATCTTGTCGGAGGCTCCCAAGTGACACCTAGCCAATCTAGGAGACACCACTCTCCAAGAAGTAACAAATGGTGTGTAGGTAATGAACTCCTTCCTCTTGTGCTTCAAATGATAGTCTCCCCAACACTCAACTCTCTCTCATAGGATTTGGATCTTGAGGAAAGAAGATTTGAGTGGAAAACAACTTGGGAAGGCTAGAGATCAAGATTCATATGGTAGGAATGGAATATCTTGGTCTCAACACATGAGTAGGTGGTTCTCTCTCAGAACATATGAGTTGGAATTGTGTATGTGTTCTGATGGCTCTCTCCACGAATGAAGAGGAGGTGGAGGGGTATATATAGCCTCCACACAAAATCCAACCGTTACACACAGTTCTCCAATCTCGGTGGGACTGAATCAACAAACTCGATCGGACCGAAAAGGTAAACCTAGTGACCGTTAGAGATTTTCGGTGGGACTGACATGCAACTCGGTAGGACCGATATGGTTAGGGTTTGGGCATAACGTAATCTCGGTGAGACCGATTACACAAACTCGGTGAGACTGGTTTTGGTAATTAGCTAACCAGAGAGTTGGTCAGGTAAACTCGGTGGGACCGATTTACTCTTTCGGTGAGACCGAAAAGTTACAAAAAGGAAACACTGAATTTATATTGCAATCTCGGTGGGACCGATCCGCTCTTTCGGTGAGACCAAAAAGTTACGAAAGGGAAACAGAGAGTTTGCAATCCCATCTCGGTGAGACCGAGATCCCTATCGGTAGAACCGAATTGCTAGGGTTTGGCAGTGGCTTATGACAAGTGAAACTCGGTGGCGCCGGATAGAAAGAATCGGTAGGACCGAGTTTGGCTTAGGGTTTAGGTCATATGTGGATATGGGAAAGTAGTTGAGGGTTTTGGAGCATATCACTAAGCACATGAAGGAAGAGGCTCATTAAGCAACACCTCATCCCTCCTTGATAGTATTGGCTTTTCCTAAAGACTCAATGTGATCTTGGATCACTAAAATATAAAATGAAGAGTCTTGAGCTTGAAGCTTTAGCCAATCCTTTGTCCTTAGCATCTTGAAGGAGTTCCCACAACCTTTAGTCCATGCCACTCCATTGTTGAACTTATCTGAAACATACTAGATAGAAACATTAGTCCAACAAAAGATATGTTGTCATCAATTATCAAAACCACCTAGGGAGCACTTGTGCTTTCAATCTCCCCCTTTTTGGTAATTGATGGCAACATACATCAAAGCTTTAGATAAAGATATAAAGAACAGCAAGTAAAGCTTTGGAAGGACATGTAACAAGCATAGGCTCCCCCTACATGTATGCACTCATGTAAATATGAAGTATAGAGGCATGTGAGAGCATAACCATGACAGAGTAGACAATGTGTTACATGTATCTTGGCCATATGCATCAGAGCAAAAGATTATCAAGGAAAATACCTTCATGCTCATGAGTCCTTCTTGCAAACAGTATGTACATAAGCAAGAACTCCTCATACTCATGATTTTGATGCATATACTTACCTTGTGGTCTTAAGTTGGCTTAGGATGGAATGAACCTGCACAAACAAGGTTAGATAACACAGGTACATCCACTAGCCAGAGCAAACAAAAGAAACCACACGAATACCAAGACTGGGATGACATGTAGAGAGTAAGTACTAGGTACTATATTGAATTCAACATGTCCCCAAGAGTAAAGATATGCAATGAATTTGACTGATCTTTACCTTAGGTGTCTTGCTCCCCCTGAGTCTTACATGGGATATTGGGAGAAGATAGGAAACAGAAAATCAGAGCTGAAAGATACAACTAGATAGAACTTAATGCAAATAAGCGTATATGAACATGTCTTTCCCCCAAAAAGACATGTGACATCTCCCCTCTTGAACATCAAGCATCTGGGATCCTTGAGTATTTTCTCTCCCTGGAAATCTCTCTCTCCCCCTGAATAACATCTGGGATCCTTGAGACTTTCTCTCCCCCTTGAGCTTCCCTTAACAACATCTGGGATCCTTGAGACTTTCTCAACCCTGTGAGCTTTGATGTGATCTCTTTCTCCCCCTTTGACATCAATTTCCAAGAAGGGCTTTCTGGAATCCGTCGTATAGGTTTGGTCCTTGAGACTCAGCACAAAGCAAAGGATAAAATTGTGATGCTTGTAGAGGACAAGATTCATTGAGTGGAGCTGGATCAGAAGAAATGTAGAACAAGTGGCAAACTGTTTTTTCCGATTGCAAAGTCGGTGGCACCGAGTGGCATATTTCAGTGGTACCGAAAAGATTCGGTTGGACCGAAAATTGCAAGTCGGTGAAACCGAGTTTACACAGAGAAAAACACTTGTCACCTCAGCTCACTAGACATGTAGGATCTCACAAAGATTTGCAATGAATTACCTGAAGGATTTGCAAGGAATTAAATGCAGAAAATGCAGAACAAAACAAAAAGAAAAGAGAAGAAACTGAAAGATCTAGATGAAGTTTTTCTATTTTTTTTAAAAGAGAAAGAAAAATAAACACGCATGAGACAAATGCAATAACACAAAGAATGAACACAAGAGAACTTCATCTAGAGTTGGGCGGTGACATAGTCACCTATGTTTGAGTATATTGACTTAGGAGTCAAGTGAGAACACTTGATCATAGGTCATACTCATCGTTTAAGCTCAAAATGGGGTTACCATTTTTTGTTTAAGCATCTTGATGTATTCACATCTTGTTGAGTTGCTTTGACTCATGTCTTGGAGTAAAGCTTCTCTAAGATGGAATAACATACCTTGGGTGGTGGTTTGGTTCTTGCTCATGTAGTTGAACTTGTGTGGGTGCTCAGGGTTGATGTAGCTCATCAAGAGTTGGGAGCACCACTTGGAGTGTGAGTTCATCTACCTACCTGGGTTAGTTCTTGCAAGGAGGAGCACTTGTGTATCCAAAAATGACAATCATGAAGCTCAACATAGAATTTGTCAAAGGATATGTTTGAATGGTTTTGTGCTTCCTTGTCTTCAACCACCATTGTGTAGAGTCTTCGTGATGTAGATATTGCTCAAGATGTGAGTGATTCGCAATCTCATGGAATTAGATTCAACCAAGCACCTACATGGGTTAGACAACATGCAAGGTGAAAATATATCCAAGACATAAGATAGTTATCATAAGAGATATATCATGGATTAGTCATAAGCACATGTCTTGCATGTATCCAATGGAGTTTCAACTCCAAGTTCAAAGCATCAATGATGTTCAATTCTCCTCTCAACCTGCAAAACACTTTCTCATCAAGTGGTTTAGTAAATATATCCGCTAATTGCTTATCGGTGCAAACGTGCTTAAGATTAATGTCACCCTTAGCAACATGATCTCGAATGAAATGATGACAAACTTCAATATGCTTAGTTCGAGAATGTTGTACGGGATTATGACCAATTTTGATAGCACTTTCATTGTCAAAAAGCAGTGGAACATGTTTCACATAAATCCCATAATCTTTAAGAGTTTGGGTCATCCAAAGTAATTGAGCACAACATGAACCAGCGGCAATGTATTCCGCTTCGGCGGTGGATAAGGATACCGAGTTTTGTTTCTTGGAAGACCAAGACACAAGATATCTACCAAGAAATTGACAAGTACCCAAAGTGGGCTTTCTATCAACCTTGTCTCCGGCATAATCCGAGTCGGAATAGCCAACAAGATCAAAAGAAGACCTCTTAGGATACCAAATGCCAAAATTTGGTGTATGGATTAAATATCTCACTATCCTTTTCACAGCCTTAAGATGACATTCTTTAGGAGTAGCTTGATATCGTGCACACATGCACACACTTAGCATAATATCGGGACGTGAAGCACATAGGTATAACAATGAACCAATCATAGAGCAATAAACCTTTTGATCAACCGGTTCACCATCTTTGGTCAAATCATTATGTCCACTAGTAGGCATGGGTGTAGACATACCTTTCCATTCTTGCATATTGAACTTCTTGAATAATTCCTTGGTGTACTTTGTTTGAGAGAAAAATGTACCTTCCTTAGTTTGCTTGATTTGCAAACCGAGAAAGAATTTGAGTTCACTCATCATAGACATCTCAAACTTCTCTGACATTAGCTTTCCAAACTTTTCACTAAAGAGAGGGTTAGTTGAACCAAATATGATATCATAAACATAAATTTGGCATACAAATAGTTCTCCATTAACCCTTTTAGTAAAAAGAGTAGAATCAATTTTACCAATTTCAAAACCACTTGTAATAAGGAACTTGGTCAAGCATTTATACCATGCTCTAGGAGCTTGTTTAAGACCATAAAGAGCTTTGTGAAGTTTGTAAACATGATTTGGTTTCTTAGGATTGATAAAGCCGGGAGGTTGTTTGACATAAACTTCCTCCTCTATTTCACCATTTAGAAAAGCACTTTTAATGTTCATTTGGTACAACGTGATATTATGGTGATTAGCATAGGCAAGTAAGATGTGAATGGACTCAAGTCTAGCAACGGGAGCATATGTCTCACCATAGTCCATACCTTCGACTTGTGTGTACCCTTGGGCGACGAGACATGCTTTGTTGCGAACCACTTGTCCATCTTCATCTTGCTTGTTGCGAAACACCCATTTGGTACCGATGATGTTGTGGTTGTTGTCGGGCTTCTCAACCAATGTCCAAACTTGGTTTCTCTCAAAATTGTGTAGCTCTTCATGCATAGCGTTTATCCAATCCGGATCTTCGAATGCTTCTTCAACCTTCATAGGTTCAATGCTAGAGATGAATGAATAGTTTTCACAAAAGTTAGCTAAACGAGTTTTTGAGCGAGTGAGTCTCCCGGTTTGTATATCATTGAGGATTTTCTCGACGGGATGATCTTTGGCAATTCTTGCTCGAACTCGTGAGAGCTTTTGCTTGGGTCTTTGTTGAACATCTTCTTCATCTTATTCTTCCTCTTGGCCTTCTTCATTATTTACATCGTCGTTCTCTTGTCGTGGTGGAGAAGGAGGTTGTTGATGTTCGTCTTGATGCATTTCCTCGTTTTCTTCATTTTGGTGTGTCCCACTTGTCGATGCTTCCGTGTTAATTCTTGGTTCACCTAGTCGTGAAGTAGAAGCTTCCACTTGGATGGATGAAGTACTCTCCTTCACCTCCGTTGGACGAATTTTGCCAATGGACAAGTCTTGGATTGCTTCTGAAGGGTCTTTGTCTCCTACATCCATTGGCAATTGCTCTACTTGCGAGCCATTAGATTCATAAAACTTCACATCTACCATCTCTTCAACCTTTCGGGTGAAATTGTTGTAGACACGGTAAGTGTGAGAGTTTGAGCCATAACCAAGTAGAAAACCTTCATGAGATTTAGGAGCAAACTTTGAACGACGATGCTTATCAAGAATGTAGCACTTTGAGCCGAATACTCGAAAGTATCCAACTTGGGGTTTGTTACCGATGAGAAGCTCGTATGCCGTCTTGCCGAGTAGCTTGTGAAGATATAAGCGATTCGTTGCGTGACAAGTTGTCTCAACCGCTTCTGCCCAAAAGTGCTTCGGCGTCTTGTATTCATCAAGCATCGTTCTTGCCATTTCGATGAGCGTTCGGTTCTTCCTCTCAACAACTCCATTTTGTTGAGGTGTGTACGTAGCCGAGAACTCGTGTGAAATCCCTTCTTCGTCAAGAAAGGTGTCCACATTTGCGTTCTTGAAATCCGTTCCGTTTTCACTCCGAACCTTCTTGATCTTCATGTCAAACTGATTTTGGGCCTTCCTAGCGAAGTTTCTGAAGATCTTCTGGACCTGCGACTTGTCATTAAGAAAGAACACCCACGTAAATCTTGAAAAATCATCAACTATAACTAGACCAAAAGAATTTCCACCGAGACTCTTGTAGGCGTTGGGACCAAAAAGATCCATGTGAAGTAGCTCGAGTGGCCTCCTTGTGGTCATGATGTTCTTCACGGGATGTCTTCCTCCAACCTGTTTACCTGCTTGACAAGCACTGCAAAGTCTATCCTTATCAAATATGACATCGTTAACTCCAAGGATATGATCTCCTTTAATAAGCTTGTCAAGGTTTCTCATGCCAACATGACCTAGTCGTCTATGCCACAACCAACCTTTTGAGGATTTAGCAACAAAGCAAGTTTTAGGTTGTGCCTTTTTAGAGAAATCGACAATGTAAAGATCACCTCTACGCATACCGGTAAAGACCATTTTATGATTGTCTCGACGAAATACTTGGCAATCTACCTCAGTAAATAGGACATTCAAACCGAAATCAGCAAGTCTGGATACTGAAAGTAAGTTGTAGCTAAGAGATTCAACGAGCATGACATTTTGAATGGAACTATCATGTGAGATGGCCACCTTACCAAGGCCAACCACTTTACCCTTTGAATTATCACCAAAGGTGACATATTTTCGAGGGCCGTCATTTTTAGCAAGCTCACGAAACATCTCTTCATCTCCGGTCATATGATCAGTACATCCACTATCAAGAACCCATTCCTTTCCTCCTGATTCATATCCCCGAAGATTTGCCATAAGACCAACATGTCTCATTGCATCATCAAGATCGAAGTCACTATCATCATCATCATAGTATCCATGTTCATCATGATCTTGTGACTCATCATTTCCTAGAGAGGGTAATTCATTAGATAAATGATCATCAAAGTGGTCACTTTTATGAATTCTTATAGCTTCGAATATGATATCACTAATGATTCCAACATCTCCTTTAGCATGCTTAAGATTGGTAAGTTCAAATAGACAATTACCAAAACTAGGATCACTAGAGTTCATCTTACTCAAGGAAATGGATTTATGGAGAATTTCATCCAAAGTTTTCAAGGAATGATCAGAAAATCGTTCCTCAAGAAATTTCCATATAGTATAGGCACAATTAAGAGTAGGCAAACTAGCAATCAAATTTTTGGGCAATCCTCTAATGATGAGCTCAGCAGTTCTAAGATTGCGAATCATGTCAATATCTTCATCTAGGGTAGGATGCAAAGGATCAATATGAGGTGCACAAGGACTAGCAATATACTTGTTCAAATGATATTGATTGAAGATTACAAGCATCTCATTTTTCCACTCATGAAAATACTCTCCATCAAGAATAGGCACTCTATGTCTAAGACTCCCTAAAGTAGACACATCATCTTCCTCCAATGGTGATTAAACCAAGGCAATGGAGACCAAAGCTCTGATACCACTTGTAGGATCTAGAAGTAGATGTGTCTAGAGTGTGGGGGGGGTGATTAGACACTTAGTGCTAAATTTGCAATTTTTAAGCTTTTTCGGTTTGAGTGGAGTTTTAGGCACAATTTCAACATACACAATACATATCAAGCAAGCATGCAAACAATATATAAGCAGCAGAATGTAAAGCATGCAACTTGCAAGAATGTAAGGGGAAGGGTTTGGAGAATTCAAACGCAATTGGAGACACATATGAGTTGGAATTGTGTATGTGTTCTGATGGCTCTCTCCACGAATGAAGAGGAGGTGGAGGGGTATATATAGCCTCCACACAAAATCCAACCGTTACACACAGTTTTTCAAACTCGGTGGGACCGAATCGACAAACTCGGTCGGACCGAAAAGGTAAACCTAGTGACCGTTAGAGATTTTCGGTGGGACTGACATGCAACTCGGTAGGACCGATATGGTTAGGGTTTGGGCACAACGTAATCTCGGTGAGACCGATTACACAAACTCGGTGAGACCGATTTTGGTAATTAGCTAACCAGAGAGTTGGTCAGGTAAACTCGGTGGGATCGATTTGCTCTTTCGGTGAGGCCGAAAAGTTACAAAAAGGAAACACTGAATTTACATTGCAATCTTGGTGGGACCGATCCGCTCTTTCGGTGAGACCGAGAAGTTACGAAAGGGAAACAGAGATTTTGCAATCCCATCTCGGTGAGACCGAGATCCCTATCGGTAGAACCAAATTGCTAGGGTTTGGCAGTGGCTTATGACAAGTGAAACTCGGTGGCGCCGGATAGAAACAATCGGTAGGACCGAGTTTGGCTTAGGGTTTAGGTCATATGTGTATATGGGAAAGTAGTTGAGGGTTTTGGAGCATATCACTAAGCACATGAAGCAAGAGGCCCATTAAGCAACACCTAATCCCTCCTTGATAGTATTGGCTTTTCCTAAAGACTCAATGTGATCTTGGATCACTAAAATATAAAATGAAGAGTCTTGAGCTTGAAGCTTTAGCCAATCCTTTGTCCTTAGCATCTTGAAGGAGTTCCCACAACCTTTAGTCCATGCCACTCCATTGTTGAACTTATCTAAAACATACTAGATAGAAACATTAGTCCAACAAAAGATATGTTGTGATAAATTATCAAAACCACCTAGGGAGCACTTGTGCTTGCAACTATAAGTCGCAAGTATGATGATAAATTATCCCGTGTTTATTAACCCAGCCTGGCTTTGGACTATAAGTCGCCAGTATGATGATAAATTATCAGGTGTTTTAACCCGGCCTGGCATGGGACTATAAGTCACCAGTATATATTTGGATTGCGCCATTGGAATCATGCGCTCATAAATCATTGGATTATATTATTCAAATCTTCAAATAGCCAACATGGCTAGATTTTTATTATGGTTATCAATAACCAGTATTGTGATTGAGGTTTTCAAAGTCGCTTTAGCGCAATGGCTATTATTTTAACAATGGATATGATTTATTCTACAATGAAAGGAATAGTCCCGAGTCACTGCAGGCTTACGACCCGGCACTTGGGGGCTACATTATTCAAGTTGAGATTACATCAAATATATAAGTCCCATGTCACTGCCAGCATGCACCATGTCACTTGGGGTCTAATGCAAAGTCATTTTTACTAGCCTTATTGAACACCCGACTCATCACATCATAATGAGCTGGCCCTTGGGGGCTACCAATTGCTCCTGTCAACAATTCAAGGTACACAAGTCTTAATCCATTATATTGAAGGGTCCACTACTCAGTTGGTAAAGCACAAAGCTCTTAACCTTGTGGACGTGGGTTCAAGCCCCATGATGGGGGTTACTCATATGATGTTCTTTTCCAAGAAGTATATATAAAGTCCCATCTCAATATTATCTTACTGAGCCGGCCCTTGGGGGCTACTCGTTGCTGTTCAAATCTACATGATCATATTTATAAAGTCCCTGCTCATTATTGCATAATGACACGGCCCTTGGGGGCTACACTGGTTGAAGTTTTCATGAGTATAAGGCAATTATAAGTCCCAGGCTACTGCAAGCATGACAACCCGACACTTGGGGGCTACATATATGGAATATTCAGTTTTTACTAGTGACTGAGATGAACAACACGATTTCTTCAAAGTGGTTATTTATATTGAAGTAAGTCTTAAGTCGTCACTTTGCTCTGCTCAAGACTTGGGGGCTACAGGTAACACGGATATAAGGGACAAATATTTTCAAATCTCAGTTTTGAGCAAACCAGATTGACCCAGCGTCACCAATCATTATGACCCAGTGTCTGCAACAATCCTGACCCGGCGTAATCAATAATCATGAACCGGAGTTGGCAACAAGCATGAACCGGCATTGACAACAATCATGACCCGAAATTATCAGTTTTTATAACCCCGGCGATTTTGCAAATCATAAATTTGCGAGATCTACATATTCAAGCCGGCTGAAAATCAGAGGAGTATTTTGCTACCTCTTGAGCACTGTGTTGGTTTTCCCTTGAAGAGGAAAGGGTGATGCAGCAAAGTAGCGTAAGTATTTCCCTCAGTTTTTGAGAAACAAGGTATCAATCCAGTAGGAGATCACGCTCAAGTCCCACACACCTACACAAACAAATAAGAACATCGCAACCAACGTGATAAAGGGGTTGTCAAGCCCTTCTCAGTCACTTACGAGAGTGAGATCTGATAGATATGATAAGATAATATTTTTGATATTTTTATGATAAAGAGAAATAAAGATGCAAAGTAAAATAAAAGGCAAAAGAAATGACTAA
Organism: Triticum dicoccoides; assembly: GCF_002162155.2. NCBI lineage: Eukaryota > Viridiplantae > Streptophyta > Magnoliopsida > Poales > Poaceae > Triticum > Triticum dicoccoides. The sequence continues at coordinate 191,492,820 of NC_041388.1, forward strand.
GTATTGGAAGATTAATATGATAGAAGATAGACCCGGGGGCCATAGGTTTCACTAGTGGCTTCTCTCAAGAGCATAAGTATTACGGTGGGTAAATGAATTTCTGTCGACCAATTGATAGAATTGAGCATAGTTATGAGAATATCCAGGTATGATCATGTATATAGGCATCACGTCCGAGACAAGTAGACCGAAATGATTCTGCATCTACTACTATTAGTCCACACATCGACCGCTATCTAGCATGCATCTAGAGTATTAAGTTCATAAGAACAGAGTAATGCTTTAAGGAAGAAGACATGATGTAGAGGGATAAACTCATGCAATATGATATAAATCCCATCCTTTTATCCTCGATGGCAAAAATACAATATGTATCAGTTCCCTTTCGGTCACTGGGATCGAACACCGCAAGATTGAACCCAAAGCGAAGCACTTCTCTCATTGCAATGAAGATCAATCTAGTAGGCCAAACCAAACTGATAATTCAAAGAGACTTGCAAAGATAAACCAATCATACATAAAAGAATTCAGAGGAGAATCAAATATTGTTCATAGATAATCTGTATCATAAATCCAGAATTCATCGGATCTCGACAAACACACCACAAAAGAAGATTACATCAAATAGATCTCCAAGAGAATCGAGGAGAACTTTGTATTGAGATCCAAAGAGAGAGAAGAAGCCATCTAGCTAATAACTATGGACCCGTAGGTCTGAAGTAAACTACTCAGACATCACCGGAGAGGCCATGGAGTTGATGTAGAGGCCCTCCGTGATCAATGCCCCCTTTGGCGGAGCTCTGGAAAAGGCCCCGAGATGGGATCTCTCGAGTATAGAAGGTTGCAGTGGTGGAATTAGGTTTTCGTGGTGCTCCTAGATGTTTGGGGTACGTGGATATATATAGGAGGAAGAAGTACGTCGGTGGAGAAACGGAGGGCCCACAAGGGTGGAGGGCGCGCCCAGGGGGGTAGGTGCGCCCCCCTGCCTCGTGCCTTCCTCCATTGTTTCTTGACGGCCACTCCAAGTCTCCTGGATCATGTTTGTTGAGAAAATCACGTTCCCGAAGGTTGCATTCCGTTTGGACTCCGTTTGATATTACTTTTCTTCGAAACCCTAAAATAGGCCAAAAAACACCAATTTGGGCTGAGCCTCCAGTTAGTAGGTTAGTCCCAAAAATGATATAAAAGTGTAAAATAAAGCCCATTAACATCCAAAATAGATAATATAATAGCATGGAGCAATCAAAAATTATAGATACGTTGGAGACATATCAATCATCCCCAAGCTTAATTCCTGCTCGTCCTCGAGTAGTTAAATGATAAAAAGAAGAATTTTTTATGTGGAATGCTTTCTAACATATTTCTTAATGTAATTTTTCTTTATTGTGGCATGAATGTTCAGATCCATAAGATTCAAGATAAAAGTTTAATATTGACATAAAAATAATAATACTTCCAGCATACTAACTAAGCAATCATGTCTTCCTAAAATAACATGGCCAAAGAAAGTTATCCCTACAAAATCATATAGTCTGGCTATGCTCTATCTTCACCACACAAAATATTTAAATCATGCACAACCCCGATGACAAGCCAAGCAATTGTTTCATACTTTTGATGTTCTCAAACCTTTTCAATCTGCACGCAATATATGAGTGTGAGCCATGGATATAGCACTATGGTGGAATAGAATGGTGGTTGTGGAGAAGACAAAAAAGGAGAAGATAGTCTCACATCAACTAGGCGTGTCAACGGGCTATGGAGATGCCCATCAATAGATATCAATGTGAGTGAGTAGGGATTGCCATGCAATGGATGCACTAGAGCTATAAGTATATGAAAGCTCAACAAAAGTAACTAAGTGGGTGTGCATCCAACTTGCTTGCTCACGAAGACCTAGGGCATTATGAGGAGGCCCATCATTGGAATATACAAGCCAAGTTCTATAATGAAAAATTCCCACTCGTATATGAAAGTGATATCATAGGAGACTCTCTACATGAAGAACATGGTGCTACTTTGAAGCACAAGTGTGGAAAAAGGATAGCGACATTGTCCCTTCTCTCTTTTTCTCTCATTTTTTAAAATTTTTTGGCCTTCCCCCTTTTTTATGGTCTTTCTCTTTTTTTCATTTTTTTCATTCGGAGTCTCATCCCGACTTGTGGGGGAATCATAGTCTCCATCATCCTTTCCTCACTTGGGACAATGCTCTAATAATGATGATCATCACACTTTATTTACTTACAAATCAAGAATTACAACTCAATACTTAGAAAAAAATATGACTCTATGTGAATGCCTCCGGCGGTGTACCGGGATGTGCAATGATGCATGAGTGACATGTATGAAGAATTATGAACGGTGGCTTTGCCACAAATACGATGTCAACTACATGATCATGCAAGCAATATGAAAATGATGAAGTGTGTCATAATAACGGAACGATGGAAAGTTGCATGGCAATATATCTTGGAATGGCTATGGAAATGCCATAATAGGTAGGTATGGTGGCTGTCTTGAGGAAGGTATATGGTGGGTTTATGCTATCGGCGAAAGTTGCGCGATACTAGAGAGGCTAGCAATGGTGGAAGGGTGAGAGTGCGTATAATCCATGGACTCAACATTATTCATAAAGAACTCACATACTTATTGCAAAAGTCTATTAGTTATCGAAACAAAGTATTACGCGCGTGCTCCTAGGGGGATAGATTGGTAGGAAAAGACCATCGCTCGTCCCCGACCGCCACTCATAAGGAAGACAATCAATAAATACATCATGCTCCGAATTCATCACATAACGGTTCACCATACATGCATGCTACGGTAATCACAAACTTCAACACAAGTATTTCTCAAATTCACAATTACTCAACTAGCATGACTCTAATATCACCATCTCCATATCTCAAAACAATTATCAAGTATCAAACTTCTCATAGTATTCAATGCACTTATATGAAAGTTTTTATTATTTCCATGTTGTTCTAAAGGACTCTCAAAATAATATAAGTGAAGCATGAGAGAAAAATAGTTTCTATAAAACAAATCCACCACCGTGCTCTAAAAGATATAAGTGAAGCACTAGAGCAAAAACTATATAGCTCAAAAGATATAAGTGAAGTACATAGAGTATTCTAATAAATTTTAATTCATGTGAGTCTCTCTCAAAAGGTGTGTACAGAAAGGATGATTGTGGTAAACTAAAAATCAAAGACTCAAATCATACAAGATGCTCCAAGCAAAACACATATCATATGGTGAATAAAAATATAGCTCCAAGTAAAGTTACCGACAGACGAAGATCAAAGAGGGGATGCCTTCCAGGGCATCCCCAAGCTTAGGATTTTTGGTGTACTTGAATTTTACCTTGGGGTGCCATGGGCATCCCCAAGATTAGGATGTTTCCACTCTTTGTTCCATAATTCATCAAATCTTTACCCAAAACTTGAAAACTTCACAACACAAAACTCAAAATAGAAAATCTCGTGAGCTCCGTTAGCTAAAGAAAACAAAAGAACACTTCAAGGTAATGTAATGAAATCATTATTTATTTATATTGGTGTTAAACCTACTGTATTCCAACTTCTCTATGGTTTATAAACTCTTTTACTAGCCAAAGATTCATCAAAATAAGCAAACAACACAAGAAAAACAGAATCTGTCAAAAAAAGAACAATCTGTAGTAATCTGTAGCTAACGCAAGTTCTGGAACCCCAAAAATTCAAAAATAAATTTGTGGACGTGAGGAATTTATCTATTAATCATCTGCAAAAATAATTAACTAAATTTCACCTTCCAAATAAAAATGGCAGCGATTCTCATGAGCGCTAACGTTTCTGTTTTTTACAGCAAGATCAAAAAGACTTTCCCCAAGTCTTCCCAATGGTTGTACTTGGCACAAACACTAATTATACACAAAAAAACACAACCAAAACAGAGGATAGATAAATTATTTATTACTAAACAGGAGCAAAAATCAAGGAATAAAAATAAAATTGGGTTGCCTCCCAACAAGCCCTATCGTTTAACGCCCCTAGCTAGGCATAACAGCGAAGATAGATCTAGGTATTGCCATCTTTGGTAGATAATCCATAAGTGGCTCTCATAATAGATTCATATGGTAATTTAATTTTCATTCTAGGGAAATGTTTGATGCCTTTCCTTAACGGAAATTGGAATATAATATTCCCTTCCTTCATATCAATAATTGCACCAATCGTTCTAAGGAAAGGTCTACCAACAACAATGAAATCTACGGGCACATAGTTCAACAATAAGACATCATTAATTCTTCCCATAGGTTTCTTAATAGTGGAATCCGCAAGGTGCAAGTTTAAAGGACAATCATCAAAATCACGGAAACCTAGCAAATCACACAAAGCTTTTGGAATCGTGGAAACACTAGCACCCAAATCACATAAAGCATAGCACTCATGATATTTAATTTTTATTTTTATTGTAGGTTCCCACTCATCATAAAGTTTTCTAGGGACAGAAACTTCCAACTCAAGTTTCTCTTCATAAGATTGCATCAAAGCATCAACAATATGTTTAGTAAAAGCTTTATTTTGACTATAAGCATGAGGAGAATTTAGCACGGATTGCAACAAGGAAATACAATGTGACGCCCCGAGACCGTTGTGCCAGGTGTCTCCCAGTTATTCCCTGTCATTGCCATGTATTTAGCTTGCGTGTTGCATCTTGTCATGTCATCTTGTGCATTGCATCATCATGTTTTCAAAACTTGCATCCGCCTGGGTTCCCCCAGTTCCGTCCGATGTCCGTTCTGAGCCCAGACACACTTGCACGCGCCCGCGGCATGTCCGAAATATTATTTTATAAGTGGCCGGAAAATGTTCTAGGAATGGGATGAAAGTTGGCATGCGGTGTTATTTTGTTGTTAATAGGTCGCCTGCCAAGTTTCATCGCATTCGGAGATTGTTTGACAGCCCAACCGTTAAACTATAGCGGCATTATAGCGGGTCAAACGTCGGACGTTTTCGGTCTCCGGAAACAGTCGCCGGGTCTCTCTCTTCTCTTCTCTCAGCCCAAGGTCGTCTGCACGACCCACTACCTACTGCCAGGTCTAACCTAACCTCTCTCCTCACACTGCGGCCCTCCTCGCGCGCGCGTCCGAAAGCTGTCCCGAACCCGCCCCGCTCTGTCGTTACCAACGGGTCCGGATCATCCCCTAACATCTACAAAACAACTCCGTTTTTTTTATTGGACCCCCTAACCAATTTATTCTCGACCGCCTGATTACGATCGGATGGACCGAATACCCCCTAACCCAAGCCACCTACCCTATATAAACAACCCTAGTCCAATTTAGTCAAACCCTAAATTCTAGCCCTCTTTACCCATCGCTGTAACACCCCGGATGTAATTTACCTTATATGTATCCCAACTCTTGTCGTTTATGGCACTAAGTTATTTTATTCCCTCTGGTTTCGGTTTTTGTCTCCGTGTGTTGTTGTCGTTGTCATGCATCTCTTATCATGTCATCATGTGCATTGAATTTGCATACATGTTCGTCTCATGCATCCGAGCATTTTCCCCGTTGTCCGTTTTGCATTCCGGCGCTCCTATCTCCTCCGGTGGTCCTTTCTACCTATTTTCGTGTGTGGGGGTTAAAAATTTCCGGATTGGACCGAGACTTGCCAAGCGGCCTTGGTTTACTACCGGTAGACCGCCTGTCAAGTTTCGTGCCATTTGGACTTCGTTTGATACTCCAACGGTTAACCGAGGGACCGAGAAGGCCTCGTGTGTGTTGCAGCCCAACACCCTTACAATTTGGCCCAAAACCCACCAAAACCCTCTCCATCATCTAGAGCGTTCGATCACGATCGCGTGGCCGAAAACCGTACCTCATTTGGACTCTCCTAGCTCCTCCTATGTATAAAAAGGCACTCTCCCCGAAAATCCCGGATCAAACCACCCTAACCCTAGCTCCCCTTCCTCTCCGCGCACCGGACAACGTCCGGGCCGCGCCGGACAAAGCCGCCACCGCCCCGCGCCAATAGCGCGCCGCCACGTGGCGAGCCACGCCCACATCACCGCTTCGCCGCCGCGGGCCCGAGAGCCCGATGCCGGCCCTCCCGCCGTCCATCCGGGCCGAGCCGGATCTGAGTCCCCGCCGCCCGTCTTCCTCTCGTCCGGCGCCAGCGACGACCAGCGCTGCTGCCCGCCATTCCTGGCCGCCGAGATCCGGCGCGGCCTCTCCGCCGGCACCGGCACCTCACCGGCGATGACCGCCGACCCCGTCGCCGTCTTCCTCTCCGGCGCGCCGCCCCGCCGTCGTCCACCCTCCTCCGGCCGGCGTGCCTCGCCAAGTCCGACGATGAACCCCGACGAACCCCGGCGAACCTCGGCGTCCGTGCAGCGCTATAGTGGATCGGGCCGGATCTCAGATCTAAACCCCCTTGGGTTGACTTTTGCCCCGAAACCCTAATTTTTCTTGCAACTTCATCACGTCGTAACTCCGCATCCGTAGCTCCGTTTTGGGCATGTAGCATATCAAAATGTTCGCCTGAGAGAGTACATAATTTCATCTCATTGCATCATTTTTATTTGAGCTCATCTTGAAGCCCGAAATGCTGTTGGAAGAGGGCTATTTGAGATAATTGTCAGATCTGCTGCATCAAATAGCTATTTGTCATTTTTGCCATGATTAGTGTGCACATGATATGCTCCTGAGTTCTACATGATTTTTGTTTTCTGCCATGCCATCTTTGCAGAGGTGCTTACCATGTATTCTTGTGATGTGTGTGGTGACTAGCACAAGCTTGTAAAGTAGTGCATTCGTTAATGCTGATTTCAGGGACTTAGAATTTCTCCAAGTCCTTGATCTGATTTTTGTCAATATGCCATATGTTCATGTTGTTTCCTAGTAATCCGTGCCTCTTTTGAGGATGATCATTAAGTATGATTTGTTAACATTGTGGTGCTCTATCCATCCATGTCTTTGTTTGCAATTATGGAGCACCCTAGCGTGAGTCAATCGAGCTCTACTTTTGCTATTTTGTGAATCCTGACAGATTGTTATCTTGTTAGCGATTTTGCCGAGGATGTTGCTAGTGATCCGTGCATGCTATGTTGTCGTTCTTGCCATGTGTAGCTTCTATGATATGTATTATTGATGGGTGTATGCTTATTTTGTCATGCTTTGATCTATGGTGAGTGCATCGAGCTCATAAACATGCCTACACGTTAACAGATTTGCATGCTCCAGTTTTTCACAAAGTCTGTAATCTGATTATGTTTTTGCCATGTTCACATGCTTGCAATTGTATTTTCTGGTCCCTTTTGGCTCAAGGTCACTAAGGTGCTTTTGTTAAGTGCTTTGAGTAGCTTCATGAGATGCCTTGCTTTTTCAGGTTAAGTTCCTGTATCTTATAGTTTTCATGCTCCAAAGTGTGCTACCTGATGTTAAATTCCAGACTTGTGTTAATTTCACTAAGTCTGAAACCTGTGTATCATTTGCATTTTTGCCATGCTTGTTTGAACCTGTTAATGGATGAATTGGCCGTATCTCAGTGCTCATCTTTTGTCAAGCATCATGAGAGGATCCCAGCCATATATTTTGTTGCCATGTTTGAGTGCTGTAGCATAATTATCTTGATGCATTTAGATGGCTACTTGTTGTTTATCACAGACCGGTGTCATATTTGTTTTGCTTGCCATTTCCAAACCGTGCATCCGATTCCGGTGATCTTTATATTGATTTCAACCGAAATCACCTCACCTTTCCAGTGGCACTCTTGGATTTCCAAGTTGAAGCCATGTTCAATCATTCCTTGTCGAATCTTGCATATGCATCACATATCGCATCCCGCATAGCATACCATGTTTGCATCTTGTTGTTGGAGCATTGCATGTGGTTGATTGTGTTCCTTTTGCTTGTTTTTCTTGTGGTAGAGCCGGGAGACGAGTTCGCTAACGAGGAGCCCCTTGAGTTTGCTTATGAGGATCAAGTCAACTCTGACAACTTTGTAGGCAAGATGATCATACCCTCGAAATCACTTCTATCTTTGCTTGCCAGATGCTCGCTCTTTTGCTATGCCTATGCTACGATACCTACCACTTGCTTATCATGCCTCCCAAAATTGCCTTTTCAAGCCTCTAACCCACCATGTCCTCGCAAACCATTGATTGGCTTCGTTACCGCTTTGCTCAGCCCCTTTTATAGCATTGCTAGTTGCAGCTGAAGATTTGGAGATCGTTCCTTGTTGGAACTTTGTTTATTGTTGGGATATCACCATATTATCTTGTTATCGTAATGCATCTATATACTTGGTAAAGGGTGAAAGGCTCGGCCTTTTGCCTAGTGATTTGTTCCACTCTTGCCGCCCTAGTTTCCGTCATATCGGTGTTATGTTCCCGGATTTTGCGTTCCTTGCGCGGTTGGGTGATAATGGGAACCCCTTGACAATTTGCCTTGAATAAAACTCCTCCAACAATGCCCAACCTTGGTTTTACCATTTGCCACCTAGCCTCTTTTTCCCTTGGGTTTCCGGAGCCCAAGGGTCATCTTTATTTAAACCCCCCTGGGCCAGTGCTCCTCTGAGTGTTGGTCCGACTGAGCTGCCTGCGGGGCCACCTCGGGGAAACTTGAGGTTTAGTTTTACTCGTAGCTAGTCTCATCTGAGTGTGCCCTGAGAACGAGATATGTGCAGCTCCTATCGGGATTTGTCGACACATTCGGGCGTTGTTGCTGGACTTGTTTTTACCATTGTCGAAGTTGTCTTGTAGAACCGGGATGCCGAGTCTGATCGGAATGTCTCGGGAGAAGGTTTATTCTTTGTTGACCGTGAGAGCTTGTGATGGGCTAAGTTGGGACTCCCTGCAGGGATTTGAACTTTCAAAAGTCGTGCCCACAGTTATGGGCAGATGGGAATTTGTTAATGTCCGGTTGTAGATAACATGAACCTTAACTTAATTAAAATGAATCAACTGTGTGTGTTGCCGTGATGGTCTCTTCTTGGCGGAGTCCGGGAAGTGAACATGGTGTTGGAGTAATGTTTTCCGTAGGTTGTTCTATAGTTCTTCGTTCATGCTTTGCCTTCTCTTCTCGCTCTCTTTTGCGAACAGGTTAGCCACCATATATGCTAGTCGCTTGATGCAGCTCCACATATTACCTTGCTTTACCTATAAGCTTAAATAGTCTTGACCGCGAGGGTGCGAGATTGTTGAGTCCCCGTGACTCACAGATTACTTCCAAACCAGATGCATGGACCGATGATTCCGTTCCAGATGATGCGCTTGAGCTCAAGAGGGAGTTCGACAAAGACTCACGCCGTTACTATGTGTCTTTCCCAGATGATCAGTAGTGGTGCCCAGTTGGGGCGATCGGGACCGTGTTGCATGTTGGGGTTGATCTTTTATTTTGGTACCATAGTCAGACCATGAGTGTATTGGATGATTGTAATGTTATTCATGTATTTGTGTGACGTGGCGAGTGTAAGCCAACTATGTACCATGTTTCCCTATTATCTATTTACATGGGTTGTTGTGAAGATTACCTTACTTGTGACATTGCTTTCAATGTGGTTATGCCTCTAAGTCGTGCTTCGACACGTAGGAGATATAGCCACATTGAGGGCGTTACAAGTTGGTAATCAGAGCCTTCCCCGACCTTAGGAGCCCCCTGCTTGATCGAATTAGCTGGCGTTGTTGAGTCTAGAAAAATGTTTTGAGTCATTTAGGAATTATATATCGGAGAGCTTAGGAATTCTTTTTACTCCCCAGTCCCTTCATCGCTCTGGTAAGGCATCCTGACGTAGAGTTTTGACTCTTCTCTTCTCAAAATTCACTAAAAAAAATTTAGGATCACGCGGGTATCTTGGAATCGTTCTGATCGATTTGTGACGAGAACATTATTCTTGGTGCCTCCTGTCATTTAGGGGTTGTGGCAGTGTCCCGGGGAGTTGAGGTCCGAGGTGTTGTCGTCACAATTTTATCGCTGCTTTTCTGGAATACCTGAGTTTTGTTTTGCCGACATCGAAAATCTCTTTTATGCATTTGTTGGTGAGATAACCTCGACGCCACCCAGTATTGGGGCGGGAGTTCGGGAGTATTGCCATAACTTGTATAACGGATGCTTTTCGAAGGTTGAGGTAGATGATTTCCGAAGTTTTTCTCGGTTATGTGTTCAAGGATGGATACAGCTGGATGTAGGATTTGCTAGATTTGGGTGAGATATTATGCTTCCCCTATATCCCCAACACCCGATTGCATAACCGGAAAGGTTCGGGAGTTTCATAGGTGGGAATTCTTGTAGCTCTAGTTCTTCTTCCACGGATATTTGGTTTGAGATTGGGTGATCCTTACCGAGTATTTGTTCTTGTTCCGTACCTTGTTGTTGTTTTTCTTCTACATCAATTCTAAGTGGCTTCTCAATTTATGGATATGTCACCATTTCATTTGGTATGCATTCGTTCATTTTGTTCGGATGTGAAGACTATATGTTGCAATTTCAACCCATTTGATTTAGCTTCAATATTTGTCTATCAATGTGCTAATGGATGTCAACCTCTTCATGATGGCTCCTCCAACGCGCACGACTCCGAATCCTCATCCGCCACAACCACCTCCACCTCCGGAGGCATGGCAAGCTGTGATGGCCGCTACCAATGCAAACACGCAGCTGATCATGCAACTTCTTCAAGAGCGCAACCAAGGCAACCAAGGCAACAATCAGAATCACTTTGCTACACTCAACCAGTTCCTTGCTAACCAGCCAAAGACCTTCAGCAATTGTGTTGAGCCAACAGACGCTGATGATTGGGTCGTGGACTTATGCAAGCATTTCAAGTGCAGTAACGTCAGGCCTGAGGACTTTGTCAAGTTCGCTTCCTTCCAACTCAAAGACCAAGCTGCAGAATGGTTTCAGCAGTACAAAGATTCCAGAGGAGGCCTTGTGATTACCTGGGATGAATTCCGTCAAGACTTCAAAGCTCATCATATTCCTCAGAGCATGGTTGAAAGCAAGCGTGAGGAATTCTGCAACCTGAAGCAAGGCTCTATGTCTGTCTATGAGTACAACAAGATGTTTCAGAAGCTCTCCCGCTTTGCTAAGCAGGACGTCCCTGACGAGAAGAGCATGATATACAAGTTCAGGGGTGGTCTCAGAGAAGAAATCCAGCTAGCTCTTGTCCTCTTTGAGCCCAGGAGGTACGATGATTTTTACAACATGGCATTGAAGCAAGAGTCTGCTCAACTGAAGTGCTATGCTTCCAAGAAGCGAGTCAGAGATGCTACTCCTTCTTCCTCAACTCAAGTGGCTAAGCAGCAGAAGTATTGGCTTCCTCCTCCTCCGTTCCGTCAGCCTTATCAGCAGAAGAGCAAAGGTGGCAGTGGATCTTCCCACCCACCCAACCCTGGCTTTCAGAACAAGACTTCGTCTCGAGCTCCAAGATCGAGTGCTCCGTATCACCGTCCACTTTCAGAGGTCACATGCAACAAGTGCCAACAGAAGGGTCACTATGCCAACAAATGCTTCTATCAGAGGTGTCTCCCTCCTCCTCATATGAGATCGGCAAGTACAGCTGTGGTCAAGCATAACCCCAAGCACGCGAAGGTCAACTTGATGAATGCAGCTCAGGCAGAGGACTCGTCAGATGTCATCATGCGTAACCTTCCTGTTAACGATATTCCAGCTAAAGTACATTTTGCTCTGGTGCATCACATTCCTTCATGTCATTCCCATTTGCATCGAAGAACAATTTTAGTACTAAGGCTTTACCTAGAGCTTTGCAAGTCATCTCTCCGGCTAAGCGTCTGAGTTCTAGTATGATGGTTCCGAATATTTCTATCATGATGGGTGATTTCAAGTTTCTGGCTTCTCCAATGGTCCTTGGTAACTCGGATATTGATCTTATTCTTGGAATGGACTGGCTTTCTAAGCATAAGGCTCAGCTTGATTGCGTAGCCAGGCAGATTCAATTAACTCATTCGTCTGAGGATGTAATTGTCTTTGCCGCTCGGGATAATACAATCCATCTGTTTTCTCTCAATGAGAAGGGTGAACTGGATGCCATCTCTCAAATTCCAATCGTTTGCGAATATCAAGATGTCTTTCCAGAAGAGCTTCCAGGAATGCCTCCGCACCGGCCAGTTGAATTCGTCATTGATCTTGAGCCTGGCACGGAACCGGTTTGCAAACGTCCTTACAAGCTCGGACCTGAAGAATTGAAGGAGCTGAAAAAGCAACTCGATATTCAAGAGCGAATGGGTCTCATCCGACCTAGTTCTTCTCCGTGGGGTTGTGGAGTACTTTTTGTGAAGAAGAAGGATGGAACGGACCGACTTTGTGTTAACTACCGTTCATTGAACAAGAAGACTATCAAGAACAAGTACCCACTTCCCAACATCAATGAGCTGTTTGAACAACTCAAAGGTGCCCAAGTATTCTCCAAGCTTGATCTCCGTATGGGCTATCACCAGATTCAAATCCGTGAGCAAGATATTCTCAAGACGGCTTTCTGAACAAGCTATGGTTCTATGAATACAATGTCATGTCTTTTGGCCTCGTCAACGCTCCTCCGACTTTCTCTCGCATGATGAACTTCATCTTCAACCCCTACACAAATGACTTTGTTTTGGTCTACCTCGATGACATTCTAGTCTTTTCGAAGAACAAGGAAGATCATGCTAAGCACTTGCATTTGGTGCTCGATAAGCTCAGGGAACATCAGTTCTACGCCAAGTTCTCAAAAGTGCGAGTTTTGGCTCGATGAGGTTCTATATCTTGGGCATATCATCTCTGCCAAGGGCATAGCGGTGAATCCTGAGAAGGTGTCTGCAATTGTGAATTGGGAACCACCTCAGAACGTGAAGCAACTCCGCAGCTTCCTTGGTCTCGCAAGCTACTGTGGAAGGTTCATTGAGAACTTTTCAAAGATCGTGAAACCTCTTTCAAACCTTCTCTAGAAGCACGTCAAGTACGTTTGGTCTCTGGAATGTGACATCGCTTTCAACACTTTGAAAGAGAAATTGATCACTGCCCCAGTTCCGACTCCTCCTGATGAATCCAAACCGTTCGAGGTCTTCTGCGATGCCTCTCTTCAAGGTCTTGGTTCAGTGTTGATGCAAGAGAAGCAAGTTGTGGCTTATACCTCTCGCCAGTTGAAGCCCAATGAGAAGAACTACTCCACTCATGACCTCGAGTTGGCGGCAGTTGTGCATGCTCTTTTGACTTGGAGACATCTCTTATTGGGAAGAAAAGTGGACATCTTCACTGACCACAAGAGTCTCAAGTACATCTTCACTCAGCCTAATCTCAACCTCAGGCAGACTCGTTGGGTCAAAATGATTCAAGAGTATAATCCGAGTATCGAGTATACTCCAGGCAAGGCCAATGTGATTGCTGACGCATTGAGCAGGAAGGCTTACTGCAACAGTATGATTATCAAGCCTTACCAACCCGAGCTTTGTGAAGCTTTCCACAAACTCAATCTGCAAGTTGTTCCTCAAGGTTTCCTCGCGAACCTTCAAGTCTCTCCTACTTTGGAAGATCAGATTCGCGAGGCTCAACTTCTTGATGCTATGGTGAAGAAGGTGAAGATTGGGATTGCCAAGAGTCAACCCAAGTACAAGTGCTATCGCCTCGATGACAAGGATACTCGCTTCTTCGAGGATCGTATTGTTGTGCCTAAAGGTGACCTTCGTAAAGTTATTATGAACGAGGCTCACAATTCACTCCTCTCTATCCACCCTGGGAGTACGAAGATGTATCTAGACCTCAAGAAGACTTATTGCTGGACTCGAATGAAGCGCGAGATTGCTTAGTTTGTGAATGAATGTGATGTCTGCAGACGAGTGAAGGAAGAACACCAAAGACCAGCTGGTCTCCTCCAACCTCTTGCCATTCTAGAGTGGAAGTTTGACCACATTGAGATGGACTTCGTGACGGGATTTCCAAAGTCCAAGCGTGGCAATGATGCTATATTCATTGTCATCGACAAGCTCACTAAAGTGGCTCACTTTCTGCCTATCAAAGAGTCTATCACTGCAGCTCAATTGGCGGAGCTTTATACCTCTCGAATTGTCTCTCTGCACGGCATCCCACAGTTGATCTCTTCAGACCGTGCCAGCATCTATACCTCCACGTTTTGGGATTCTTTTCAGAAGGCCATGGGCACCAACATCCGCTTCAGCACAGCTTTCCATCCTCAAACTAGCGGTCAAGTCAAGCGTGTCAATCAGATTCTTGAAGATATGCTCAGGGCTTGCGTGATCTCTTTCGGTATGAAGTGGGAAGATTGTCTTCCATATGCCGAATTCTCCTACAACAACAGTTTTCAAGCAAGTTCAGGCAAGGCCCCATTCGAAATTATCTATGGCAGGAAGTGTCGTACTCCTCTTAACTGGTTAGAGACCGGTGAACGTCAACTTCTTGGAAATGACTTGATCACAGAGGCAGAGGAGATGTGCAAGGTCATTCGTGATAACCTCAAAGCAGCGCAATCGCGCCAGAAGAGCTACTATGATAGTAAGCATCATGATTTGGCTTTCGAGATCGGAGACCATGTTTACCTCCGCGTCTCTCCAATGAAAGGTACTCGTCGCAAAGGGAAGCTTGCCCCTAGATACGTGGGTCCTTTCAAGATCGTCAGCAAGAGAGGCGATCTCGCCTATCAACTCGAGCTTCCTTCAAACTTTCCAAATGTGCACGACGTGTTCCATGTCTCTCAGCTCCGCAAGTGCTTCAAGACACCTGACCGCACCGTCAACTTCGAAGACATTGATCTCCAAGAAGATCTCTCTTATTGTGAGCACCCCATTGCTATTCTTGAAGAGACTGAAGGCAAGACTTGCAATAAGTCAATCAAATTCCTCAAAGTCAAGTGGTCACACCATTCCGACAGTGAAGCCACCTAGGAACGCGAGGATCACCTCCGTTCTGAGTACCCGGCGTTTTTCCACTCCTAGATCTCGGGACGAGATCCTTTCGTAGTGGTGGAGTGTTGTAACACCCCGAATGTAATTTACCTTATATGTATCCCAACTCTTGCCGTTTTCGGCACTAAGTTATTTTATTCCCTCGGGTTTGGGTTTTTGTCTCTATGTGTTGTTGTCATTGTCATGCATCTCTTATCATGTCATCATGTGCATTGCATTTGCATACGCGTTCGTCTCATGCATCCGAGCATTTTCCCCGTTGTCCGTTTTGCATTCCGGCGCTCCTATCTCCTCCGGTGGTCCTTTCTACCTCTTTTCATGTGTGGGGGTTAAACATTTCCGGATTGGACCGAGACTTGCCAAGCGGCTTGGTTTACTAACGGTAGACCGCCTGTCAAGTTTCGTGCCATTTGGACTTCGTTTGATACTCCAACGGTTAACCAAGGGACCGAGAAGGACTCATGTGTGTTGCAGTCCAACACCCTTACAATTTAGCCCAAAACCCACCAAAACCCTCTCCATCATCTAGAGCGTTCGATCACGATCGCGTGGCCTAAAACCGCACCTCATTTGGACTCTCCTAGCTCCTCCTATTTATAAAAAGGCACTCTCCCCAAAAATCCCGGATCAAACCACCCTAACCCTAGCTCCCCTTCCTCTCCGCGCGCCGGACAACGTCCGGGCCGCGCCGGACAAAGCCGCCGCCCCGCGCCAATAGCGCGCCACCATGTGGCGAGCCGCGCCCACATCGCCGCTTCGCCGCCGCGGGCCCGAGAGCCCGAAGCCGGCCCTCCCGCCGTCCATCCGGGCCGAGCCGGATCTGAGTCCCCGCCGCCCGTCTTCCTCCCGTCCGGCGCCAGAGACGCCCGGCGCCGCCGCCCGCCATTCCCGGCCGCCGAGCTCCGGTGCGGCCTCTCCGCCGGCGCCGCGCACCTCACCGGCGACGACCGCCGACCCCGCCGCCGTCTTCCTCTCCGCCGTGCCGCCCCGCCGTCGTACACCCTCCTCCGGCCGGCGTGCCTCGCCAAGTCCGGCGACGAACCCCGGCAAACCTCGGCGTCCGTGCAGCGCTACCTGGATCGGGCCGGATCTCAGATCTAAATATGCCATATGTTCATGTTGTTTCCTAGTGATCCATGCCTCTTTTGAGGATGATCAGTAAGGTCGATTTGTTAACATTGTGGTGCTCTATACATCCATGTCTTTCTTTGAAATTATGGAGCAACCTAGCTTTAGTCAATCGAGCTCTACTTTTGTTATTTTGTGAATCCTGACAGATTGTTATCTTGTTAGTGATTTTGCCGAGGATGTTGCTAGTGATCCGTGCATGCTATGTTGTTGTTATTGCCATGTCTAGCTTCTATGATATGTATTCTTGATGGGTGTATGCTTAGTTTGTCATGTCTTGCTCTGTGGCGAGTGCATCGAGCTCGTAAACATGCCTACTCATTAACAGATTTGCATGCTCCAGTTTTTCACTAAGTCTGTAATCTGATTATGTTTTTGCCATGTTCACATGCTTGCAATTGTATTTTCTGATCCCTTTTGGCTCAAGTTCACTAAGGGACTTTTGTTAAGTGCTTTGAGTAGCTTCATGAGATGCCTTGCTTTGTCATGTTAAGTTCCTATATATTATAGTTTTTCATGCTCCAAAGTGTGCTACCTGATGTTAAATTCCAGACTTGTGTTAATTTCACTAAGTTTTAAACCTGTTTATCATTTGCATTTTTTCCATGCTTGTTTGAACCTGTTAATGGATGAATTGGCCGTAGCTCAGTGCTCGTATTTTGTCAAGCATCATGGGTGGATGCCTGCCATGTATTTCGTTTCCATGTTTGAGTGTTGTAGCATAATTATCTTGATGCATTTAGATGGCTACTTGTTGTTTATCGCAGACCGGTGCCATATTTGTTTTGCTTGCCATTTCCAAACCGTGCATCCGATTCCGGTGATCTTTATATCGATTTCAACCGAAATCACCACACCTTTCCATTGGCACTCTTGGATTTCCATGTTGAGGCCAGGTTCAATCATTCCTTGTCAAATCTTGCATATGCATCACATATCGCATCCAGCATAGCATACCATGTTTGCATCTTGTTGTTGGAGCATTGCACGTGGTTGATTGTGTTCCTTTTGCTTGTTTGTCTTGTTTGGGTAGAGACGGGAGACGAGTTCTCTAATGAGGAGCCCGTTGAGTTTGCTTACGAGGGTCAAGTCAACTCTGACAACTTTGCAGGCAAGATGATCATACCCTCAAAATCACTTCTATCTTTGCTTGCCAGATGCTCGCTCTTTTGCTATGCCTATGCTATGATACCTACCACTTGCTTATCATGCCTCCCAAAATTGCCATGTCAAGCCTCTAACCCACCATGTCCTAGCAAACTGTTGTTTGGCTATGTTACCGCTTTGCTCAGCCCCTTTTATAGCGTTGCTAGTTGCAGGTGAAGATTTGGAGATCGTTCCTTGTTGGAATTTTGTTTATTGTTGGGATATCACTATATTATCTTGTTATCGTAATGCATCTATATACTTGGTAAAGGGTGGAAGGCTCGACCTTTTGCCTAGTGATTTGTTCCACTCTTGCCGCCCTAGTTTCCGTCATATCGGTGTTATGTTCCCGGATTTTGCATTCCTTACGCGGTTGGTTGATAATGGGAACCCCTTGACAGTTCGCCTTGAATAAAACTCCTCCACCAATGCCCAACCTTGGTTTTACCATTTTCCACCTAGCCTCTTTTTCCCTTGTGTTTCTGGAGCCCAAGGGTCATCTTTATTTAAACCCCCCTGGCCAGTGCTCCTCTGAGTGTTGGTCCGACTGAGCTGCCTGCGGGGCCACCTCGATGAAACTTGAGGTTTGGTTTTACTCGTAGCTAGTCTCATCTGATTGTGCCCTGAGTACGAGATATGTGCAGCTCCTATCGGGATTTGTCGGCACATTCGGGCGGTGTTGCTGGACTTGTTTTACCATTGTTGCAGTTGTCTTGTAGAACCTGGATGCCGAGTCTGATCGGAATGTCTCGGGAGAAGGTTTATCCTTCGTTGACCGTGAGAGCTTGTGATGGGCTAAGTTGGGACTCCCCTGCAGGGATTTGAACTTTCGAAAGCCGTGCCCGCGGTTATGGGAAGATGGGAATTTGTTAATGTCCGGTTGTAGATAACATGAACCTTAACTTAGTTAAAACGAATCAACTGCTTGTGTTGCCGTGATGGTCTCTTCTCGGCGGAGTCCGGGAAGTGAACACGGTGTTGGAGTAATGTTTGCCGTAGGTTGTTCTATAGTTCTTCGTTCGTGCTTTGCCTTCTCTTCTCGCTCTCTTTTGCGAATAGGTTAGCCACCATATATGCTAGCCGCTTGCTGCAGCTCCACATATTACCTTGCCTTACCTATAAGCTTAAATAGTCTTGATTGCAAGGGTGCGAGATTGCTGAGTCCCCGTGACTCCCAAATTACTTCCAAACCAGATGCAGGGACCGATGATTCCGTTCCAGATGATGCGCTTGAGCTCAAGTGGGAGTTCGACAAAGACTCACGCCGTTACTATGTGTCTTTCCCAGATGATCAGTAGTGGTGCCCAGTTGGGGCGATCGGGACCGTGTCACATGTTGGGGTTGATCTTTTATTTTGGTACCGTAGTCGGACCATGAGTGTATTGGATGATTGTAATGTTATTCATGTATTTGTGTGATGTGGTGAGTGTAAGCCAACTATGTACCATGTTTCCCTATTATCTATTTACATGGGTTGTTGTGAAGATTACCTTACTTGCGACATTGCTTTCAATACGGTTATGCCTCTAAGTCGTGCTTCGACACGTAGGAGATATAGCTGCATCGAGGGTGTTACAATCGCACCGCCGCTATCGAAGCACTCCTCTCCTTCCTCGGGATCCATCCCGCATCCACCTGCCCAAATTCCGTCGCAGAGCCGCCACCCCCCCACCAATCTAACTCCCCTGCAGTAGCACCAAATCAGCCAGCCGCAGCGCCTCCCTGCTCGATCGTGTGCTCGAGGCGCCCGAGCACCTCATGCTTCTCCTCGTCGCCCTCAACCGCGCCTCGACTCGCCGGCGAGCCATCGGCCTTGCAGACCACCGTGACCACCTGAGACCCTGTCCGCCCGAGCAAGGCTCGATCCACCGTTTCAGCACGCCCGTCGACCACCGCTGCTACTAGGCCAGAGCTCCGTCGCCCTTCTTGTCCTCCTTGCCCATGTTTTCCTCTCTCTCTCGCTATCATATCACTCCCTCTTTTTTGGGTCATCAACAGGAGGAGCCCTGCCACCAGCGACCTCCTAAGCATCGTTCCCGTCATCTAGACCCCGCCGCCCTGCCAAGTATTTCTCTGGAGCACCGCGGTGTCTGCTTGTTCCTCTGCTTCATCGCCGCCATGGGTCACCAGTGCCTCGACCCCCCCTGCAATGTCGCCTCGCCAGGACATATCGACCGCCCGGATCCGTGTCTTCGCCGTCTTGCCCATTCCGGCCGGATCCCGCCGGCTGGGCCCTGTCCCCGGCCACCGGTGCCCTCGCTGGAGACCACCGGCAAGCCGCCGCGCCAAGTCCTCCTACGGCCGCTCCCCTGTTTCCCTGCTTGAACTGCTGCTGCTTCTTTCTTCGCGTTGACCGCGGCCTGCCAGCGACAAGTCATCGGCCTCGTTCGGCCTCCCAGGCCAGATCTACCAACTGGCCCAAGGCCCGCTGTGAGCAGCTCCCTTAGCCCCTCCTCTCTGTTGGCCCATCTTGCACTAGTTTCGTCCCACTATGTTTTTTCCCTAGACCTGCGAATTTTGCTATTTTCCAGATGCTGCCTGTTTTTGCAGAAAAGCCCCTAGACTTCATACATATCTTAACTCACAAACTAAGCATCACATGTAAAAACTATATATATGAAAGTTGCTTAGAATTTTGTGTAGATTAATAATATCCAACTTTCATCTATGTTTAAAATGCTGTTTGTTTAAAATTTTCTCTTATGCCATGCAAAATGCTTTAATTCATAACTAAATAACTGTAGCTCCAAACCTAACAAACTTTATATCTAAATGGGGTAGAAAAATGCATAGTTTAACTTGGTGGCATCACTTTGCATGTTTAACAACTCTAAAATTGTGTTTAGGTCAGAACAGTACCAAACCTTAAAACATGCACATGAGGAGTTTCCGGACTTGTTTTTTGTTGTTCCGGCCTCATATAACTTGCCTAAATAGGTAGTTTTCATTTGCTTGACCCTCTTGCCATGTTTAACAACATTTAATATTGTTGGGTACATAAACAAGATCGAACTAAATAAGTTCACGTGGTGTTTCGTCAATATGCAACGGAGTTGCATATTGAGATCCACTTAATTTGTAGGGTTGTTTGTGCACTTTTCCATGTCATGCTTCATTAAACCGGACATGCATCATACTTGATTGTGCATCATGCCATGTTTATGTGATGGTTGTTTACTATGTTGTGTGCTTCTTTCCGGTGTTGCTTCTTCAGGTTGGTTCCGATAACCTCGCGTTTGAGAGGATTCGTTCGACTACGTCCGTTTGTCTTCTTCATGGACTCGTTCTTCTCCGTTGCGGGATTTCAGGCAAGATGACCATACCCTCGAAATCATTTCTATCTTTGCTTGCTAGTTGCTCGCTCTTTTGCTATGCTGCGATACCTACCACTTGCTATATCATGCCTCCCATTATTGCCATGTCAAGCCTCTAACCCACCTTGTCCTAGCAAACCGTTGTTTGGTAGGTTACCGATTTGCTCAGCCCCTCTTATAGCGTTGCTAGTTGCAGGTGAAGATTGGAGTTTGTTCCTTGTTGGAACATGTTTATTGTTGGGATATCATTATATTATCTTGTCTATTTTTAAATGCATCTATACACTTGGTAAAGGGTGGAAGGCTCGGCCTTATGCCCGGTGTTTTGTTCCACTCTTGCCGCCTAGATTCCGTCATACCGGTGTTATGTTCCTTGATTTTGCGTTCCTTACACGGTTGGATTATAATGGGAACCCCTTGACAATTCGCCTTGAATAAAACTCCTCCAGCAAGGCCCAACTTTGGTTTTACCATTTGCCACCTAAGCCTTTTTCCCTTGGGTTCTGCAGACTCAAGGTTCATCATTATTTTAAACCCCCGGGCTAGTGCTCCTCTGAGTGTCGGTCCAACTTGTCAGCCGCCGGTGGCCACCAGGGGCAACTCTGGGCTGGCCTACCGGAAGTTTGGACAATCCGGTGTGCCCTGGGAACGAGATGTGTGCAGCTCCTATCGGGATTTGTCAGCACATCCGGGTGGCTTTGCTGGTCTTGTTTTACCATTGTCGAAATGTCTTGTAACCAGGATTCCGAGCCTGATCGGGTCTTCCTGGGAGAAGGAATATTCTTCGTTGACCGTGAGAGCTTGTGATGGGCTAAGTTGGAACACCCCTGTAGGGTTTTGAACTTTCGAAAGCCATGCCCGTGGTTATGGGCAGATGGGAATTTGTTAATATCCGGTTGTAGAAAACTTGAAACTTAACTTAATTAAAATGAATCAACAGTGTGTGTAGCTGTGGTGGTCTCTTTCCGGCGGAGTCCGGAAAGTGAACACGTTGTTGGAGTTATGCTTGAACGTAAGTAGTCTAGGATCACTTCTTGATCATAGATTCTCGATCGTGCTTTGCCTTTCTCTTCTCGCTCTCGTTTGCGTAAGTTAGCCACCATATATGCTAGTGCTTGCTCTAGCTCCACCTCATACC
Organism: Triticum dicoccoides; assembly: GCF_002162155.2. Lineage (NCBI taxonomy): Eukaryota > Viridiplantae > Streptophyta > Magnoliopsida > Poales > Poaceae > Triticum > Triticum dicoccoides. The sequence goes on from NC_041388.1 coordinate 191,514,447, forward strand.
TTTTACCTACCTATAAGCTTAAGTAGTCTTGATCGCGAGGGTGTGAGATTGCTGAGTCCCCGTGACTCACAGATTACTTCCAAAACCAGCTTGCAGGTGCCGTTGATCCATGCAGGTGACGCAACCGAGCTCAAGGAGGAGCTCGATGAAGACCTCGTTCATTGTGTTGTTTCGTTTCAGTTGATTAGTAGTGGAGCCCAGTCGGGGTGATCGGGGATCTGTAGCATTAGGGGTGGTCTTCTTTTATTTTGGTTCCGTAGTCGGACCTTGATTGTATCTGGATGTTGTAATGCTATATTCATGTATTGTGTGAAGTGGCGATTGTAAGCCAACTATGTACCTCTTTTCCTTATTCATTACATGGGTTGTGTTAAGATTACCCCACTTGCGACATTGCTTACAATGCGGTTATGCCTCTAAGTCGTGCTTCGACACGTGGGAGATATAGCCGCATCGTGGGCGTTACAAGTTGGTATCAGAGCCGTCCCCGACTTAGGAGCCCTCTGCTTGATCCAATCGCTGGCGTTGTTGAGTCTAGAAAAATGTTTTGAGTCTTATAGGATTATATATATCAGAGAGTAGGATTCTATTTACTCCTTAGTCCCTTCGTCGCTCTGGTGAGGCATCCTGACGTAGAGTTTTGACTCTTCTCTTCACAAATTTAACAAAAAAATTAGGATCACGCGGGTTTCTTGGAATCATTCTGATGGATTTGTGACGAGAACATTGTTCTTGGTGCCTCCTGACATTTAGGGGTTGTGGCAATGTCCCGGGGAGTTAAGATCTGAGCTGTTGTCATCACAACTTAATCGTTGCAGTTCTGGAATATGTAAGTTCGCCGACATCGAAAATCCCTTTGATGCAGTTGTTGGTGAGATAACCTCGACGCCACCTAGTACTAGGGCGGGAGTACGGGAGTATTGCCATAACTCGTATAACAGATGCTTTTCGAAGGTTGAGGTAAACGATTTCCGATGGTTTCTTGGTTATGTGTTGAAGGATGGATATAGCTGGATGTAGGATTTGCTAGTTTTGGGTGAGATATTATGCTTCCCCTGTATGCCCAACACCTGATTGCATAACCGTAAAGTTTCGGGAGTTTATAAGTGGTAATTCAAGTAGCTCCTAGGATATCTTTCCGACAGATGTATGATATGAAATTGGGGTTCGACGTCTAGTTGTCCGCCTATCCACGATTGGTTTTTATAGTTGTCTCGTTGCGTCTTAAAGAGTCCTTACTATGCTGACTCGGGGACGCTTCGTATGTCATGTGCACTACCTTGTACATGATGGTGCTGTATGATCGAGCCCGAGTCAGCCCCACCATGAAAACTTCGGACGAAATCTCTATCATATGTTTGTTCCGGCTTATTCTGCAAGCCAATCCTTTGTTTTTTTGTTTGTGGTATTCGAGTTGCTTCAATGTCAAATATTGATTCCACACCTTTCCTAAGTGGTTTTCTCATACTCCAATGTGAATACCAATCCTTCATGATAATCGAGATTTTCATGTCAATCCTTTTCAACCGGCGTGTTTTCTCTTCAAGTGGATCCGATCACTTCAACATCCGCAAGATCACCTCTTGGTTTTTCCAACATTGTTTGTTTCATCCGTCCCCAAGTTGCCTTTGTTTACCCGCTCTCCCACCCGTTTTCTTCAAGGATTCATATCTCTTAATCATGTATCATTTTATTTGTGAGAAATCCCTTCGGTCTTTTCTTTTAGTAGTAACCATTAACTTGTCTATGAACTGTATAGGCAACCAAGTAGTCCTTTACCGCGGACGCGGCTATTCGAATAGTTTTATACCCTGCAGGGGTGTACTTCGTCACACATGTTTCCACCACTTAGCGTCTGCACACGACATGTGCTCAGCAGACTTCAAGCGAAAGCCGACGTGGGTGTAGACCACGAGCTGACTAACCGCACAAGTCTCTAGTCCAGGTTTTTCGCCTATTCAGGTACCATCTGCAAGGAGATCCGGCCGGGGTGTCCTCAACGGCCCCAAACGATGTGTGCAGGGTTCCCGAGACACCAAACAGGTGACTCGGTACACCATGCCACGGTGTATCTACCGCATCATAGCCCACCCCCAGGGTCAGCGCTACGCACGGCCGCCAACACATAACCTACAAACACCAGAAACTAGTTGCAACTCCTGGACAAAGGACGAGAGGGGTCAGTAAGTCGAGAGGGGTCATATTTCAGGGCCAAATGTGTGGTAGTAGCTGAATCTTAAATCACGCATACAGATCTCAGTTCTTATGGACGGCCTCAATGAAACAACCCACCATGTACTCCTACATGGCCTCTCATAGATACCTTTACCAAATCATGTTCAACGCACCACTCACATTACCGTCAGAAGCATTTCACTCTAGCCCATCACCCAGATGAACCAGACCTAACACAACTCTAAGCATAGCAGGCATAGCAAGGTAGGAAACACAAACATGGCTCAATCAACTCCTACACATGCTAGTGGGTTTCATCTAGTTATTGTGGCAATGACAGGTCATGCAGAGGATAAGGGTTCAACTACCGCAGCACACAGCAGTTTGAAACGTTGTTGTCTTAATGTAGTAACTGAGAGCAGAGGCGAGAACATGGCATTGTATCGATATGATCAATGGGGGTGCTTGCCTGATGGAGTGGTAGTAGGGTACTGCCCTTCAATTGGATATTCGGAGATATCCTCGGAGGCAGGACCTACCATGAAGGACACACAAAACATAATCAACACATGACAATATGCAACAATATGATGCATGCTATGACATGGCAAAATGATGTGTCCTGCCTAATGCAATGTGAAACAAGTTGAAAAGGGTCCATTTGAATCAAAGATTCAAATGAGGGTTAAAGTTCTTATGCATAATGAGTGTGTTAGCTTGTTTCATCTAAACAGCAAAGTTCAAGTGGTTTGTCATGCATGAAACCATTACAGATGGATAGATTGAATTTTTCTGATCATTTTTCACATATAATTTGTTTGATTTGGAGTTATGGTTGATTTTCTATGAATTTTAGAAGTTTTAGCTATTTTCTGGAATTTCCTATATAAAAATAAATCCAGAAAATGAATAATTGCGTCAGCACTGCGTCACTGTGACGTCAGCGAGTCAAAGGCGCCAGGGCCAGTCAAACCTGACTGGTGGGCCCTGTCTGTCAGTGTCTCAGCTAACTAACAGAATTAAGTTAATACTAACTAACTGTTAGTGGGGCCTGGGCCCACATGTCAGTGACCTAAACTAACTAAAATTAGTTAGAGCTAATCCTAAACTAATTAACAAGTCGGCCCCACCTGTCATAGGCTCAGGGGGAAGTCAACTTGGGCCCACACATCAAGTCCACGGGTCAAACCCGCCGGCGTTTAGCCCCCGGCGAGGCCAAACGCGACGGAGGGGCTCGGGTTTGCGTCTCCGGCGACCAAATCAACGGCGAAGAGCAACTACGTGATGCGGGGAGCGAGCCGCATCAAGTGGTGGTAGCGGGTGGAGCTAGGGTGGCCGGAAACGTCGCCGGCGACGACCTTAGCGGCCGCCGGAGTTCGGGCGAGGTCGAAACCGAAGCTGCGGGATACGGCGAGGCGTGTGGAAAGGTGCTACGGGATGCTTGGGCTGCGACGAATGTGATGGCGTGCTCGAAATCGAGCCAGCGTGGATGTGGCCACGACGGTGACGTGTAGAGGCGGCGGCGCGTGCGGGCGAGCTCGGTGTGGTCGCTGTGGTGCACAAGAAGGCAAGCGGGGAGGATGGGGAGGTGCAGCAGCTCATGGCGGTGACGTAGGAGCAGATGACGCGGTCGGGGACGAGCTGATGCGGCAGCGATGGTGATGGGGATCTGCGGCGGTGCTCGGTGGAGTCGAGCTCGAAGAAGACGAAGTAGGGTGCGTGAGCGCTTGGGGCTCGGGCTGCTCGACGGAGAGGACGATGGTGGAGCTCGTGGACACGGCGGGGCGGTGCAAGGACAACGGTGGACGTTAGAACTACGGTGGCGTTGCTGCGGCAGCGTCAGCCATGGCTTCAGGGAGCGAGGGAGAGAGCAGGGGGGGAGGAATGAGTTGTCCAGGGGGTCGGGGTGGCGGCGCGGAGGCGTTTCGAGGCATCGCGCTGGCGCGGGCGACGGCAGGCAGGCAGAGAGGTGGCGTGGTGAGCTCCTGTGCTCGCCGTCGAGCACCTGCTCGCCTCGCTGGCTAGGCGAAGCAGCTGCGTGGAGCGGCTGCTGGGCCAGGCCAGCTAGGTGGGCCGGCTGGTGGGCTTCCAGGTAAGTCTCTGGTCCTTTTTTTGTTTTTGCTTTTATTTATTTCCTGCTTTGTGTATTGAAATAGAATAAATACTATTTCATTTCCAAAAACTCTGGAAATATTCAGATGCACATTTGGGAATATTCTCAACTGCCTAAAAATGCTTCCAAGATTATTTGAGCACTTTAAAATATTTATAGCTATCATGACCCCGATTCCAAGTCACATCGATCTAGCCGGTAACACCTCATATCACATTGCGGCCTCATGCACGGTATCCCCACGGGTGTCGCCTTACCATGGCCCGGGACCATTTGCGCCTTTTGGCTCACGTATATGATAGTGTCGCTAGCATCCATATGACAGAGAACCCGGGTCGACATGGCTAGTCGTGAACCCAAAGCGGCAGAGACCTATGGAGACAGGCATACGTGAATGACATCGAGCATGTCGGTCATCAGCGTGTGAATCCGGGCTATAGCACTGGGCTAACAGGACACCGAGGAACCCGGGTTGTAGCAAGCTAGGCAGGACTCCAGATGTCACCGCGTGACAGTTCCCCGAAGGGACAGACATAGGAACGAAGTGAAACTCATGCCGGCCAGTCAAGTGTCCTGAGCAGTAGTGCTGTGCTAGCAGGACTCCGGTGAACCGGGCTGTAGCGGACTACTATGGCTCGAGGAGCACTAGACTACATTTCCCCATAAGAAAGGCTGCTAAGGATAAACAACTAGATTGTCGGATCCCACACATACCAAGCATTTCGATCATACACACAATATGCTCGATATGTGCAAATACAACATGGCATCACAACAAAACTCTACAACTCAAGTACTTTATTTAAAGGCTCCAGAGAGCCATACATAACATGTTCATACAGATAGGGGTCACATGACCCGACACTCAAGTCATACAAGCATACAAGCACATGCAGAAGCAAATAGTCTGAGTACAGACACTAGAAAGCAAGAAGGCTTCTCGAAGCCTGTCTATCTACATAGGGCCCTCCATGGCCATGATCACCACCTGGGTGGCAAGTCACTCATCGACGTCGAGTTCTACATAAAACCCATCGGAGGGGGCGGTGTTTTCGTCTGAAAACAGTAATTCAGCAAACATGAGTACAAAGGTACTCAGCAAGTCTTACGTCAGAACCTACTATACATGCTCGTTCTCAAGAAGGTGGTGGAGTTATTGCAGCAAGCCAGCTTTGACTCATGGCTAAGCTATCCTACGAGACTCCACTAGTAAAAAAGTTTTACGCACACGAGTCCACTACTCACCAACACAATACTCCACCGGGGATCCTCCCTCGTCATACTACAAGAGGGCCATCCTCGGTACTCACACTTATCTTGAGTCTTTTAGTAGTATCCATTAACTTGTGTATGAACTGTATAGGCAACCAAGTAGTCCCTTACCGCGGATGCGGTTATTCGAATAGTTTTATACCCTGTAGGGGTGTACTTCTTCATACACGCTTTCACCACTTACCGCCGTTTACACGACATGTACTCGGCAACCTTCAAGAGGAAGCCCAACGAGGGTGTCAGCCACGGCCTACCTAAACACTCAAGCCTCTAGTCTAGGTTTATCTCCTATCCAGGTTCCATCCGCAGGGAGTCTGGCCGAGGTTTCCACATACGGCCCCGAACGATGTGAACAGGGTTCCCGAGACACCAAACGGGTGACTCAGTACACCGTGCCACGGTGTATCTACCGCAACATACCCCACCCCTGGGGTCAGCGCTACACACGGCCACCAACACATAACATACAAACACCAGAAACTATTTGCAACTCGTGGACAGAGTACTAGGGTGATTAAGAAGCCGAGAGGGTCCATTGGTTTCGGGCCCAATGTATGGTAGTAACTGAATCTTAAATCACACATACAGATCTCAGTTCCTATGGACGGCCTCAATGAAACAACCCACCATGTACTCCAACATGGCCTCTCATCGATACCTTTACCAAACCATGTTCAACACATCCCTCACATTACCGACATAATCATTTCACTCTAGCCCATCACCTAGATGAACCAGACCTGACACAACTCTAAGCATAGCAGGCATAGCAAGGTAGGAAACACATACATGGCTCAATCAACTCCTACACATGCTAGTGGGTTTCATCTAGTTACTGTGGCAATGACAGGTCATGCAGAAGATAAGGGTTCAACTACCGTAGCACACAGCTGTTTGAATCACGTTGTCTTAATGCAGTAAACAAGAAGAGAAGCGAGAACATGGGGTTGTATCGGAATGATCAATGGGTTGCTTGCCTGATGTAGTGGTAGTAGGGTACTGCCCTTCAGACGGATACTCAGGGTTATCCTCGGAGGCAGAACCTACCAGAAAGTCACACCGAACATAATCAACACATGACAATATGCAACAATATGATGCATGCTATGACATGGCAAAATTAATGTGTCTTGGCCTAATGCAAGCTAAAACAGATAGGAATGAACTCATTTGAATCAAATATTCAAATGTTAGTTCAATTAACATAGCCTTATTAGTGCATTATCTTATTTTGCTTAAACAGAAAGGTTAACTTGTTTTGTCATGCATGAAACCATTACAGATGGATAGATTGAATTTTTCTGATCATTTTTCATATATAACTTGTTTGATTTGGAGCTACGGTTGATTTTCTATGATTTTTAGAAGTTTTGGCTATTTTCTGGAATTTCCTATTAAAGAATAAATCTAGAAAAGGATTTACTGCGTCAGCATTGCGTCAGAGTGACGTCAGCGAGTGAAAGGCGCCACGGCCAGTCAAACCTGACTGGTGGGCCCTGTCTGTCAGTGTCTCAGCTAATACAGAATTAAGTTAGTACTAATTAAGTGTCAGTGGGGCCTGGGCCCACATGTCAGTGACTAAACTAATTAAAATTAGTTAACACTAATCCTAAACTAATTAGCAGGCCGGCCCACCTGTCATAGGCTCAGGGGGGAAGTCAACCTGGGCCCACGCGTCAGTCCACGGTCCAAAGTGGTCAAACTCGTCGGCGTTTAGCCGCCAGCAAGGCCAGATGCGGCGGAGCAGCGCGGGTTTTGCACTCCGGCAACCAAAAGGACGGCGGAGACCATCTACGTAATGTGGGGAGTGAGCCGCGTCGAGTGGTGGTAGTGGGTGGAGCTGGGGTGGCCGAAAACGACAGGGCGAGCACGTCCGCGACGGCCGGAGTTCGGGCGAGGTCGAACTAGTCGCTAGCAGGCACGGCGAGGGGCGTGCGGGGGTGCTACAGGCTCCTGCGAGTGCGTTGAAGACGATGGCGTGCTCGGTTGCGACCCAACGTGGCTGTGGCCACGACGGTGACGTGCGGTTGCGGCGGCGAGCTTCGGCTCCGATGGCCATGGTGGTTAGAGGACGCGAACGAGCGCGGGGAGAGGGGGAAACGGTGGCGGAGCTCACAGCGATCACGAAGAGGGGCTCGGCTTGCCCGGAGACGGCTTGGCGATGGCGAATCCGTCGATGGAGTCCGGCGGCCATGCTCGGGGAAGACGAGTCATGGTGGCGATGTGGGGCTCCCGCGGTGGCGTGGCTCGGGTGGAAGGAAGAGGGGGTCGAGGTGGAGCCTCTGGGATGGTCAGAGAAGCGAGGGAGAGGCTGTGGCCGCGGTGGTGCTTGTCGGCGATGACGGCTGCGCTCGGCAGGGGATGGGGAGAGAACCAGAGGAGGCAGAGGGGCACGGGGAGAGTGGGGAGAATGAGAGGGGAACGAGAGGGAGTGCGTGGCACTCGTAGGCGCGCCCGGGGCGTCGGCAGAAGCAGGAGGTGGCCGGCGTGTGGCCGCGAGTGCCGGCCACGCGCCTCTCGTCCTCCTGGCGAGAGGAGGAGGACGACTGGCAGGAGCCAGTGGGCTGGGCCGAGCTGGGCCAGGCCAGGCGACAGGTAAGTCCTCTAACTCTCTCTCTCTCTTTCTGTTTGCTTTTATTCTATTATTTCTGTAACTTGAGGGCTTTATTAAAAATGCCAGGGCATTTCCAAAAATCATAAAATTAATCATGGCTACTGCTTAGAATATATCCAATAGCAAACATTTTAGTTTATGATTATTTGAGCATTTAAATTATTTTATAGCATTTAAATGCCCAAATGCAAATACTATAAGAATTAATCCAATGACATTAAGATGTCCTAGAAAAATGTGCACCATTTTTGTCAAAGGTTTTAACCCAAAACAAAAAGGGTGGGCTTTTTAGAAGGGCATTTCAGGTTCATTGAAAAAGTTTTTAGTAAACCCTAGTTGTTCCAAGGGGGGTGCTGGGGGTTCTGTCATCCCCATTTCAGTTTTCTGGGAATTTAAACATGATGCACATGTTGAACCAAACCTAATGCATGACTAACCTAGGGATGTGACAACTCACCCCCACTCAAAAGAATCTCGTCCGGATCATCTAGGATCCTCCGGGAAGAAGGTGGGGTACTCGACTCGAAGACGATCCTCCCTTTCCCAAGTGGCTTCTTTCTCGGAATGGTGTGACCATTGAACCTTGAGGAACTTGATATTATGGTGTCGAGTGGTACGCTCGGCTTGATCAAGTATACGAACGGGATATTCCTGATATGAGGGGTTATCTTGTAGATCAAGTGTTTCGTGGTCAACCCCACGGATAGGATCCGCGAAGCAACTCCTGAGTTGAGAAACGTGGAAGACATCGTGAACTCTGGAAAGATGCGAAGGTAGTTCCAATTGGTAGGCAACTTCTCCTTGTTTGGCAAGAATGCGAAAGGGTCCAATGTAACGAGGAGCCAATTTGCCTTTGATACCGAAACGATGGGTTCCCTTTAACGGAGTAACCTGAAGGTAAGCCTTCTCACCGACTTCATGAGTCATGAGCTTATGTTTAAGATCATATTGGCTCTTTTGACGAGATTGGGCTGTTTTCAATTTCTCACGAATAACGCGAACCTGCTCTTCTACTTCCTGAATCATATCCAGGCCAAAGAGTTGTCTTTCCCCGGTTTCTGACCAGTTCAGAGGCGTTCGACATTTTCGTGCATAGAGAACTTCGAAAGGAGCTTTGCCCAAGCTAGCTTGATAACTATTGTTATAAGCAAACTCCGCGAATGGAAGGCATTTCTCCCAACCCATTCCGAATGAGATGACAGAAGCTCGGAGCATATCTTCCAGAATTTGATTGACTCGTTCTACTTGACCACTTGATTGAGGATGGAAGGCGGTGCTAAAAGAGAGACGAGTTCCCATAGCATTTTGGAAACTTTACCAAAATCGAGAGGTGAAGAGACTCCCACGGTCTGAGTTAATTTCCAATGGGACACCATGAAGAGACACTATTCGGGAGATGTATAAGTCAGCTAGCTGGCTAGCGGTGATACTCTCACGAACAGGTAGGAAATGGCCTACTTTGGACAGCTGGTCGATCACGACGAAGATGGCATTATTCCCTCTCTTGGTCCTGGGAAACCCAGTGATGAAATCCATACTGATTTTATCCCATTTCCACTCAGGAATATCCAAAGGTTGAAGGGTGCCAGTAGGCCGTTGATGCTCTGCTTTAACACGATGACAAACGTCACAATTAGCAATGTATTGAGCGATTTCTCTCTTCATCCTAGTCCACCAAAACCTCTGGCATAGGTCTTGATACATTTTAGTACTACCGGGATGAATGGTGAGAGGGGATTCATGAGCTTCCTTAAGGATCAGCCGCCTTAGGTTTCGTGCCTTGGGAACCACTAAGCGGTTTCCAAAGTATACGACACCTTGATCATCAACGGAGAAACAATTCACGACTCCTTTCTTAATGTTTCTCTTAATACGGGAGATTCCCGGATCTACCTTCTGTGCCTTGATGATCTGATCCGTAAGGGTAGGTTTCGCCACCAGGGTGGATAGGAATCCTCGAGGAACAATGTGAATATTAAGCTTACAAAATTCCTCGTGGAGAAGTGGTTGACTTTGTTGTAACATCAGGTTGTTACAATAGGATTTACGACTTAGTGCATCAGCCATGACATTGGCTTTGCCCGGGGTGTAAGTTATTCCTAAGTCGTAATCCGAGATCAACTCGACCCAACGTCTTTGCCTAAGATTCAAATCCGGTTGGGTGAAGATATATTTCAAACTGTGGTGATCGGTGAAAATCTCGCAAGGATTACCGAGGAGGTAATGTCGCCAAGTTTTGAGTGCATGGACTACAGCTGCAAGCTCTAGATCATGTGTGGGATAGTTTTACTCATGTGGGTGTAATTGCCGTGAAGCATAGGCAATTACCTGACAATCTTGCTTGAGTATGCAACCTAGTCCTTGTCGCGAGGCGTCGCAATAGATAATAAAGTCCTTGGAGAAATCTGGTGGTACCAGTACGGGAGCAGATGTCAGGCGTCTTATCAGTTCCTGAAAGCTGAACTCGCACTGTGGGGTCCACGCGAAATTTTTATCTTTCTTGAGGAGTTCGGTTAGAGGTTTAGCAACCTTGGAGAAATTCTCGACGAAGCAGCGGCAATAGCTCGCTAAGCCAAGGAAGCTCCAAACTTGCTTGACCGTCTCAGGTGGAGTCCAATCAAGGACGGCTTGAACTCGCTCGGGATTGACAGCAATACCCTTACCAGAGATTACATGGCCTAGATAGGTCACTTCTGGTAACCAAAATTCAGACTTGGAGAATTTGGCATAAAGACGATGCTCTCGAAGTTCCGTCAATACCAACCTTAGATGTTTGGCATGTTCCTCTTCATTCTTGGAGTAGATGAGTATGTCATCGAGATAAACTACGACGAATTTATCCAAATACTCCATGAAGACTGAGTTCATTAACCGAGAGAAGGTGGCTGGGGCATTGGTTAAACCGAAGGACATAACGGTGTACTCGTATTGGCCATAACGAGTAACAAAGGCCGTTTTGGGGATGTCCCCGTTTCTGATTTTGATTTGATGGTAGCCCAACCTCATATACATCTTGGAAAAGACTGAGGATCCAGCGAGTTGATCATACAGATCGTTGATCCTGGGAAGCGGATACTTGTTCTTGATGGTGACCAAGTTGACAGGTCGGTAATCTACAACCATCTGATCTGTTCCATCCTTCTTCTTGACAAAGAGGACAGGGCAAGCCCAAGGAGAGGAACTAGGACTGATGAAACCCTTTTTCAAGGACTCATCGAGTTGGTTCTTAAGCTCGGCTAGTTCTAAAGGTGCCATCTTATAGGGTCTTCTAGAAATTGGAACGGTTCCTGGAACAATGTCTATCACAAACTCGACATCCCTGTCAGGTGGAACACCTGGCAGTTCTTCTGGAAAGACATCCGGAAAGTCTCGGACTACCGGAATATCCTCAAGGTCTGGAAGGGGGTTGGCATTTAGGGAGTAAAGCTGGCGCTTGGCCACTCGAGTTAAGACATTGACTGTCTTGCCCGATGGGTGAGTAAGTTGAACAGTTCTAGTGGCACAATCAATCTTATCATAATGAGCTGACATCCAGTCCATACCCAAGATGATGTTAATGTCCGAGGACTTGAGAGCTATTAAAGATGCAAGAATGACAAGTCTATCGACAAGAATTTCGTTCCCATGGCTTACTCTAGAAGTTTGGATTACCATGGAAGTGGGCATGTCACAGAATGTCGTGTTATGCAATCAAGCGTAGTTCTCGGATATGAATGAATGAGATCCTACAGTATCGAAAAGAACAGATGCCGGATGGCAATTAACAAGGAGCGTACCAAGGACGACGTTAGGATCCTCATGAGCCTCCTCGGCTGAAACATAGTTGACGTGGCCACGTGAAGTGGTGACTGGCTTGGCATAGAATGTCTTTCCCGCTGGCTTACCACGGCCAACGGACTTTCCAGACTGATTGGGGTTGTTGTTCTGAGGACACTCTCGGCTATAATGACCCGGCTCTCCACACTTGAAACATGTCACAACATTGGGGCGTGGAGCAGCATTAGCAGCAGGGCCACCATAGGGCTTGGGCGGTGCAAACTGCTTGTTGGGACGAGGCGCCTCAAAGGATGGCCTCGGAATGAACCTGGGTGGCAGTGCCGTGCTTGGAATCCACACCCGGCGCTTCTGAGCTCCAGAGCCGGATGAAGAGTCAAAATCACGTGAGTGCTTGCGTGAAGCGTCATAGTCAGACTGGCCTGACTCACCACCGATGGCTTTATTGACCAACTTCTAAAAGGAGGTGCACTCGTGCAGACGAAGATCACGGTGAAGCTCAGGGCTAAGTCCCTTGCGGAACCTTGCCTGCTTCTTAGCATCGGTGGATACCTCTTCAGGAGCATATTGTGCCAGATTCCCAAATTCACGGCTATATGCATCCATAGTCAGTCTTCCTTGGGTGAAATTGTAGAACTCTTCCCTCTTGCGATCCATGAGACCTTCCGAAATGTGATGCTCACGGAAAGCCTCACTGATTTCAGCCCAAGTAGTGATTTGGCCGACCAGGCGCATAGTTTCAAAGTTTTCCCACCAAAGGCTAGCAGGGCCTTCGAGGTGATAGGCAGCATAAGTAACTTTATCAGCTTCGGCTACGTTGGCAGAACATAGCTTGTGGGTGATGCTGCGAAGCCAGTCATCCACGTTGAGGGGCTCGATGGAATGGTTAAACTTTGGTGGGTACAGCTTGATAAAGTCATTGATTGACACCAAGTCATTTCGCTGATGGCGTGCAGTGTTCTATTCAATCCGCTCCAGCAAGCGGTTAGTCTCACGCTTGTTTCTTTCTGCCTCCAGCATCACTTCTACCAGAGAAGGCGGGTGAGGCAGATTTTCACCCCTAGCTGCACTGGCTTCCCCCTGCTCTGGGGCAGCAGGGTTGCTGCGGGTGTTGACCATCCTAGGAGAAAACAAGTCAACAGTTTAGATAAGGATGGCACAAACTTAGCAAGGAAGTGCAGAATGTAATGGATAACATGGAATGCTAAGATGTTCATTGCACGACATGGTAATATAGAAACTGCCATATATATACCATTGGTCATACACACCGTACATAGTTTAGTACAAGCCCAGGCTAGAGTACAACTACGGTGAAAGACATTACATCTCATCGAAGGCATTCCAAGCTCCTATACATTATTTTCCTACACCTTCGGAACGTGATACACACCAAGTCGTATCCCATGGTCACGTAGGACTGTGGAGAATAAAACTACTACAATACAAGTGAAACTACTACTAGCTCAGACGGCTTCGTAGTAATCCTCATAGAAGTTGCCACCAAAACTTGGAAGTGGAACATGATCATCTGGGAACAGACGGTCCTGCAGAGCCTGCGGACCAAAGGGGCTCGGATGTGGCCTTGGCCCCATAGGTGGTGGCAGACGGGGACCACGAGGAGGGGTGATGCCTCCCACATCGCGCCACTCCATACAATCTGGCAATCCAGACCGTACAGGGTACAGATCCCTCAGATCCATGTATCCTGTCTGTACCGCCGGTGCAAACCGAGTCAATGTGGCCCAGTGATCAGCACGAGAGTTAAAAAGCTCCATACGCAAGGCCCGATTTTTGCGGTCCTTATCCTCGAGCATCTCGGCAGTGGTGTGGAGTAGTGACTCCTTATGTGTGGGGTCAGCATAAATAGCCTGGAGATACCCTTGCGCTCCCAGAAGTGAAGCTGGCATATAACGGAAGTCGGTTTTCAGAAGCAGGCCAGTCCGGACTCGCATGATGGTCATCATGGAATAGGCAGCATCCTGCACAGCCATCTCAACAGTAACCCTGAGTCCATAGGAACAGTGAAGGGGCTCAGTGGCTCCAGGATAAGAGGGATATATCCTGACGGTACAGAGGTACTGGCTCTGGTTGAAGTCTCTGAACTTATCTTCGATAGTGTATTCGGGATACCAATGGTAACCCGTCTCGATCATTACCCGGACTGACATAGCAGTATGACCGGGCACATCGAGGCACCGGGTCAGGAGAACCACTTGGTTTTGAGCACGAGTGGCCATCTGAAAGCACAACCATAATGCAAAGGCATTAGAATTTCTAGGGAAAATTGGACAACATAAAGGATTTGAGACATCCACAACAGTTTGCAATACCACTCAACAACATCATATCAAGGTTCTAACAACATACTAAAAGTAGTAGAAACTGTACTGAGGCTTGTAACAACAATCCTATAAGCTACTACGGATTAGTAACACGTGAACCTGATAGAAGAAGAGAGCCTAGTCCTTAACCCACGTTGAATGAGAAGAGAATGACTCAGATCAGAGGGCATAAGGTAAAGGAGTAAAAGAGCCTTACGTTCCCTCTCACAATCAATTCCCCTACATATAGCTAAAGCATTTCTAGACTCGACATCGACCAGTTTGGCTCAACGAACCTACAGGCAGTCCGGCTCTGATGCCAACGCTGTCAGGACCCTGATTCCAAGTCACATCGATCTAGCCGGTAACACCTCATATCACATTGCGGCCTCACGCACGGTATCCCCACGGGTGTCTCCTTACCATGGCCCGGGACCATTTGCACCTTTTGGCTCACGTATATGATAGTGTCGCTAGCATCCATATGACAGAGAACCCGGGCCGACATGGCTAGTCGTGAACCAAAGCGGCACAGACCTATGGAGACAGGCATACGTGAATCATATCGAGCATGTCGATCATCAGCGTGTGAATCCGGGCCGTAGCACTGGGCTAACAGGACTACGGGAACCCGGGCTGTAGCAGGCTAGGCAGGACTCCGGATGTCACTGCGTGACATTTCCCCGAAGGGGCAGACATAGGAACGAAGTGAAACACATGCCGGCCAGTCAAGTGTCCTAAGCAGTAGTGCTGGGCTAGCAGGACTCCGGTGAACCGGGCTGTAGCGTACTACTATGGATCGAGGAGCACTAGACTACATTTCCCCATAAGAAAGTCTGCCAAGGATAAACAACTAGATTGTCGGATCCCACACATACCAAGCATTTCAATCATACACACAATATGGTCGATATGTGCAAATACAACATGGCATCACAACAAAACTCTACAACTCAAGTACTTTATTTAAAGGCTCCAGAGAGCCATACATGACATGTTCATACAGATAGGGGTCACATGACCCAACACTCAAGTCATACAAGCATACAAGCACATGCGGAAGCAAATAGTCTGAGTACAGACACTAGAAAGCAAGAAGGCTTCTCGAAGCCTGTCTATCTACATAGGGCCCTCCATGGCCATGATCACCACCTGGGTGGCAAGTCACTCATCGACGTCGAGGTCTACATAAAACCCATCAGAGGGGGCGGTGTTTTCGTCTAAAAACACTAATTCAGCAAACATGAGTACAAAGGTACTCAGCAAGTCTTACATCAGAACCTACTATGCATGCTCGTTCTCAAGAAGGTGGTGGATTTATTGTAGCAAGCCAGCTTTGACTCATGGCTAAGCTGTCCTACGAGACTTCAGTAGTAAAACAGTTTTTCGCACACGAGTCCACTACTCACCAACACAATACTCCACCGGGGATCCACCCTCGTCATCCTACGAGAGGGCCATCCTCGATACTCACACTTATCTTGAGTCTTTTAGTAGTATCCATTAACTTGTCTATGAACTGTATAGGCAACCAAGTAGTCCTTTACCGCGGACGCGGCTATTCGAATAGTTTTATACCCTGCAGGGGTGTACTTCTTCATACACGCTTTCACCACTTACCGCCGTTTACACGACATGTACTCGGCAACCTTCAAGCGGAAGCCCAACGAGGGTGTCGGCCACGGCCTACCTAAACACTCAAGCCTCTAGTCCAGGTTTATCGCCTATCTAGGTTCCATATGCAGGTAGTCCGGCCGAGGTTTCCACATACGGCCCCGAACAATGTGAATAGGGTTCCCGAGACACCAAATGGGTGACTCGGTACACCGTGCCACGGTGTATCTACCGCAACATAGCCCACCCCTGGGGTTAGCGCTATGCACGGCCGCCAACACATAACCTACAAACACCAGAAACTATTTGCAACTCCTAGACAGAGTACTAGGGTGATTAAGAAGCCAAGAGGGTCCACTGGTTTCGGGCCCAATGTATGGTAGTAACTGAATCTTAAATCACACATACAGATCTCAGTTCCTATGGACGGCCTCAATGAAACAACCCACCATGTACTCCTACATGGCCTCTCATCGATACCTTTACCAAATCATGTTCAACACATCCCTCACATTACCGACATAATCCTTTCACTCTAGCCCATCACCTAGATGAACCAGACCTGACACAACTCTAAGCATAGAAGGCATAGCAAGGTAGGAAACACATACATGGCTCAATCAACTCCTACACATGCTAGTGGGTTTCATCTAGTTAAAGTGGCAATGACAGGTCATGGAGAGGATAAGGGTTCAACTACCGTAGCACGCAGCAGTTTGAATCGCGTTGTCTTAATGCAGTAAACAAGAGCAGAAGCGAGAACATGGGTTTGTATCAGAATGATGAATGGGTTGCTTGCCTGATGTAGTGGTAGTAGGGTACTGCCCTTCAGACGGATACTTGGGGTTATCCTCGGAGGCAGAACCTACCATGAAAGACACACCGAACATAATCAACACATGACAATATGCAACAATATGATGCATGCTATGACATGGCAAAATGAATGTGTCTTGGCCAAATGCAAGCTAAAACAGAAAGGAATGAACTCATTTGAATCAAAGATTCAAATGTCAGTTCATTTAACATAGCCTTTTTAGTGCATTATCTTATTTTGCTTAAACAGCAAGTTTAACTTGTTTTTTCATGCATGAAACCATTACAGATGGATAGATAGAATTTTTCTGATCATTTTTCGTATATAAATTGTTTGATTTGGAGCTATGGTTGATTTTCTATGATTTTTAGAAGTTTTGGCTATTTTCTGGAATTTCCTATTAAAGAATAAATCCAGAAAAGTATTTACTGCGTCAGCATGGCGTCAGAGTGACGTCAGTGAGTCAAAGGCGCCAGGGCTAGTCAAACCTGACTAGTGGGCCCTGTCTGTCAGTGTCTCAGCTAATTAACAGAATTAAGTTAGTACTAATTAACTGTCAGTGGGGCCTGGGACCACATGTCAGTGACTAAACTAATTAAAATTAGTTAACACTAATCCTAAACTAATTATCAGGCCGACCCCACCTGTCATAGGCTTAGGGGGGAAGTCAACTTGGGCCCACGCGTCAGTCCACGGTCAAAAGTGGTCAAACTCGCCGGCGTTTAGCCGCCGGCGAGGCCAGACGCGGCGGAGCAGCGCAGGTTTCGCACTCCGGCGACCAAAAGGACGGCGGAGACCATCTACGTGATGCGGGCAGTGAGTCGCGTCGAGGGGTGGCCGGAAACGACGGCGGTGAGCATGTCCGCGGTGGCTGGAGTTCGGGCGAAGTCGAACTAGTCGCTAGCAGGCACGACGAGGGGCGTGCGGGGGTGCTACAGGCTCCTGTGAGTGTGTTGAAGACGATGGCGTGCTCGGTTGCGACCCAACGTGGCTGTGGCCATGATGGCGACGTGCGGTGGCGGCGGCGAGCTTCGGCTCCGATGGCCATGGTGGTTAGAGGACGCGGACGAGCGCGGGGAGATGGGGAAACGGTGGCGGAGCTCACAACGATCACGAAGAGGGGCTCGGCTTGCTCGGAGACGGCTGGGCAACGGCGAATCCGTCGATGGAGTCCGGTGGCCGTGCTCAGGGAAGACGACTCGTGGCGGCGATGTGGGGCTCCCGCGGTGGCGTGGCTCGGGGTGGAAGGAAGAGGGGGTCGAGGCGGAGCCTCTGGGCCGGTTAGAGAAGTGAGGGAGAGGCGGTGGCCGCAGTGGTGCTTGTCGGCGGCGACGGCTACGCTCGGCAGGGGATGGGGAGAGAACCAGAGGAGGGAGAGGGGCACGGGGAGAGTGGGGAGAATGAGAGGGGAACGAGAGGGAGTGTGTGGCACTCATAGGCGCGCTCGGGGCGTCGGCAGAAGCAGGAGGTGGCCGGCATGTGGCCGCGGGCGCCGGCCACGCGCCTCTCGTCCTCCTGGCGAGAGGAGGAGGACGACTGGTAGGAGCCAGTGGGCAGGGCCGAGCTGGGCCAGGCCAGGCGACAGGTAAGTCCTCTAACTCTCTCTCTCTTTTTGTTTGCTTTTATTCTATTATTTCTGTAACTTGAGGGCTTTATTAAAAATGCCAGGGCATTTCCAAAAATCATAAAATTAATCATGGCTACTGCTTAGAATATATCCAATAGCAAACATTTTAGTTTATGATTATTTGGGCATTTAAAATATTTTATAGCATTTAAATGCCCTAATGCAAATACTATAAGAATTAATCCAATGACCTTAAAATGTCCTAGAAAAATGTGCACCATTTTTGTCAAAGGTTTTAACCCAAAACAAAAAGGGTGGGATTTTTAGAAGGGCATTTCAGGTTCATTTAAAAAGTTTTAGTAAACCCTAGTTGTTCCAAGGGGGGGGGGTTGCTAGGGGTTCTGTCATCCCCATTTCAGTTTTCTGGGAATTTAAACATGATGCACATGTTCAACCAAACCTAATGCATGACTAACCCAGGGATGTGACAATAGCGTTTAAAATGCCCAAATTCAAATACTTATGGCTTGTTCAAAAATCCAGAATGTCTCCAGAATTGGCAAGACCATTTTTGGCAGAGGTTTTAGTCAAGACAAAAAATGGCGGGCTTTTATGAAGGGCATTTTGGGTTCATTGAAATTCCAATTGTTGGAAATTAGCATTTTCAGGGGGGTGTTGGGGTTGATTAGGCCCCATTTCAAGTTTAAAAGAAATTTAAACATGATGCACATGTTCATCCAATCCTAATGCATGACTAAAAGCAAGGATGTGACACAATGTGTACAAACGCACCTCCTTTGTGGAGGCAACGTTTAGCAAGAGGAGGATTGAGGAGGACAAAGCTGCCCGCATTGCTGCGATGGCAAAGACCGCAAAGGCTGGGAAGGGAAAAGGAAAAGCTGAGGATGAGGGTTCCTCCCATGGTGGCAGCGAGGCGCAGGCCGCGGAAGAGGTTGCTGGGGAAGATCTTGCCAGGGACGAGACTTCCGGGCTTGAGGCTCTAGCTACCATGATAGCGAAGCTCCAAGAGGAGGAGGAGGATGATGAGGAAGTGGAGCCCGGGCCGGAGTGGCTCGCGTTTGGTCCTCAAGCCCCCGAGCCGATTTTAGATCGGCGTCCCTGTAGGCATGCTGCTAACCAGGGAACGGTGGCCCCAAATCCAGCACCTGTCGCCAAGAGGGTGAAGAAGACCACCACCAGAAATACCAAGACACATGTGGCGTGTCGCCAGTCTCCTAGTCCTGCCCACCAAGCAATCAGAGGACGTGGAAGGCGACTCCAGCTCTTATACTGGCTTGAGCTCTTCGCAGAGCTCGTCTTCATCAGAGCCCCCAGCGCCTCAGCAGGGCTTGGAGCTGCAGGAAAGCTCCGCCGTCCATCCCAGAAGAGAGGCAGAGCATCCCTGCCACCCTTGGAATTAGAATTGAGATCCATGCTCATTGATGAGGAGTAAGGAAGATTTCCCTTTTCATAAATAAATTCAGCATACTTGATTATCTTTGCCGACTAACCTTTTGTTTCGCTGTCGCTGAGGAGGAGGATATGGAGGCCCTCATCCATTAGTTGAAGAGGCTCCGGCGCGCTGGGCCACCGAAGAGTGGAGAGCTTGGGCTTGGCGGGGAGCAATACCGAGGACCCTGCTCTGAGCCCCCAGCCCAGCCCCTGGCCTAACACTACTAGGAAAAGGCCTACTAATGGTGCACCTAATTTGGCCATTAATGGCGCATTAGAGGTGCGCCATTAGTGCCACGCCATTAGTAGATTTTACTAATGGTGCACCACTGGTGCGCCATTAGTATCTGGTATACTAATGGCGCACCTCAGATGCGCCATTAGTATATACAACAGTGCGCCATTAGTATGCCTCCCAGGGGGCCATGTATACCCAGGTGCTTTGGCATACTAATGGTGCACAACAACAAGATGCGCCATTAGTAACTTCGGCATACTAATGGCGCACTGTTTAATGATGCGCCATTAGTATCCTTTGGCATACTAATGGCGCACTGTGATGTGATGCGCCATTAGTATGCCTCCCAAGGGGCCATGTATACCCAGGTGCTTTGGCATACTAATGGCGCACAACAACAAGATGTGCCATTAGTAACTTTGGCATACTAATGGTGCACTCTTTAATGATGCGCCGTTAGTATCCTTTGGCATACTGATGGCGCACTGTGATGTGATGTGCCATTAGTATGAATATTAGCTTTTTTTATTTTTTTATTTTCTGTTTTTTGCACAGGTTACAAAATGTATAATTGGACAAAATATAGACAGCACACATCAACAACAGATTCATTGAATACAATAGAAGATTAGTCTCTGAATACAATTCATCATATTAGTCTCCGAATACAATTCATCATATTAGTCTTCGAATTGAAAAGACCAAACAAAGATAGAACATTATATTACAAGTCTCGAGACCGCGAGTAGCGAGTTTGTCTTCACATTACAAGTCGATATCGATCATCTAAACTACCATCACATAGAAGAGAGTTGCGGTCATCACGATGAGCATCATCACGATGAAACTCGTCTTCATCCGGTTCCTCCAACGCTCCCTCCCATCTCCCGCTAGATAGCGGGCGTATCTAGATTCGGCCTCGGCCCTTGTGGTGTACCCTTTGTAACTGTTACCGCTGAATCGATGAACCTATCTCCGACACTCCTCCCAGTCGTCGTAGACTCCGGGAACCTTACCCTTGTACACGACATACGACGGCATCGCTATGCACTAGCCAAACGAAACGTTAGTACCAATTCACAGACAATACATAAGCAATATATAAGTATGCAACAGAATGGTCGGAAGAGAAAAGCAAGACATTAATAGCATCGATTACATCTAAGTTGAACGACTCTCGAAACCAAAGAGACAAACTACAAGTTCATTAAAGTTTAATTACAACATCAGCCAATCGATGTTTCAGAACTAGACACAGCATCACTGCTTTCGACTCGACTCAAGGGACCGGAGCGTGGATGAAGCTGCCGTCTATCGTGAGTGTCATGAAATAACGGTCGTTGTCAGCCTGCATTTGTAGCATTGTGTCAATGTCACTATTGGACGGTTGATTTCCGAGGTAGAACTGCCCCGAGGTACGAAGGACATCTTGATGGATGATTTCTTCAAACTCCGACTGGATGCGAAAGAATTCTTGTCTGATGTCCGCGTCCTGGATTGCCGACACGCTCGCAGCCCAATCTTTGAGTTTACTCGGTAGCGGAAGTTGATGATGGTCCCGTACGATCGCCCGCATGTGATGGATGGCGTAGTAGGCACCCTTCTGACCGCCAGGCGGCTGCTTGACGCAGTAGAACGTCGTATTGTGGGAGAACACGTGCTTGCCGTACTTACGAATAGGCCTGGTGAAGGTGCCTCCAGATTTGGCGTAGCCGGGGAGAACATCATCAAGAACCTTCTTGACATTTGTGTAGTCTACGTTCGAATGACGGTCCAGGTCGAAATACGTGGCCATGGAATATTTGGGGCTTAGGAGGATGAGCATGCAATGTGTGTCACTGCAGAAAACACGGAATGTTAAAAGAAAAACGATCGAAATCTAAGAATTCATATGTTACGGGGCAGTTGAGGGGAGGACTTACACGGGAAAGTAAGGCACGAGGAAGTTATCCTTATCTTGGTTTGCCACAATGACGCCTTCGAGGTAAAAACTCGCGACTTGCCGGTCCCCAGCGCTGCCCAAGATCTTGGCACGCATGTAGAAGGGGTCGACTATCACGATGTCCTGGGTCTTGTCGCGAATGATCCACATCTCCATACTTAGCGAAAATAGCCGAACGAAGGTGTAGTGCAGCGGATGAAGGTTCAACATAGCGTGGATGGCATCAAACCGCAGGACGATCGTACCCCCGATGGAGTTATCCACAAAGCCCTTGCCCTCTGGCACCTTGGCCGCGAAAACCGGGTATGCCACATCCTTCTCTCTGAGACGCTGCTTCTCCAAAGAAAGAACACTGTCATGCAGACTCCGCATAGCACCGGTTGCAGCATCGAGCATATTTCTCGGTAGCATCGGCCTACCTGCCACATGTAGCCTCCTCATTAAATCCTCAGGTGAAGGGGGCCCGTCCTGAGCACGGATCGTACTCGGTGCCGGCTGGCCCACACCCTTGTTAGTCTTTCTTTTGCGTGCCTTCTTCTTCTCCTGTAATGGGACCGAGTTCTGCTCACAGACCGCCTTCTTGAGTGTGTTGGGGCTGACAATATTTCGCACCTCGCCTATCTGAGGCTCGGTGAAGTCAGCAGCTGGAGGCGTCTCCTGAGAGCTGAACTGCAGACGACGCCTGTTGCAACTTGGCTTCTCCGCGGTACCAGATAGATCGCGCACGTCTTTTGTTGGGTTGGGTTCTTGAGAAGGAGGCCCCATGAAGTCGCCACCGTACCCATGATCGGCAAAGTACTGATCGACGTTGCCAAATGTATCGTCGTCGTCGTCGTTCTGATCCTGTGCCATATGCATGTTTGGATCCAGTGGCATAGGGATGTCCGGCACCGTTGCGGCGGTCTTGCCATGGGGCCGACTTGGTGCCGGCACAACTGGCGCTGTTGTCTTTGGGGTGGTGTCCCCCGGCCCCAAACGAATCTGGCTCTTCGGCCAAAGCAGGGGCCAGCTCAGGCAGGCGCTGAGGGTCATCACGTCATCATCGTCGGCCCCGACGGGTCGAATCGGAGGTAACAACTCGTCGCAGCCTGGCAGCACCCGAACCAGTTGAACCCTAAACAAGTTGGGTGGCATCTGGGTACCATGGAACAAGGGGTTGCCTGGTTGAACGATTTTTCCCTTGGCGACATCGACCAACTCGTTGTTCATGAAGTGCAGGAGAGTGCACGGAACGTCGGCGGCGCCCTGCGAAAACATGTAGGGCGTCAGGGATGCCCAGTCAAAGGCAAGGAGATGAAGTCCTCGGCCGAGAGAGGCTTAATTAGTTACCGTGATGATGGCGTCGAGCTCGGCTAATGTCGAGGCACCGCCAACGGCGGGCGTGCAGTTAACGGAGGGGCCGCTTGCTGCAGAGGTGGCGGCCGGCGTACACCCGGGTGCATTAAGCTGCCGTGCCGGCGTCGGAGACACCAATGCCGCCTCCGCCGGAGACACCAATGGCCCCGCCATCGCATTCTGCGAGTTGCTGGCCGTGAAGCTAGGAATCGGGGGCGGCCCCTGTTGGCCGCCCGCAATCCACGCACTCAACCCCTCGATCAAGGTAGGCACAATGGCGGTGATCGTGGCTCCGAGTTGTTGTTGCACTTGCTCTTGGACAATCTCTGGAATCCGCGCCACCTGTGCCTTGAGTTCTTGAACCTCGCGCGCCTGGCTTTCCGAGCTGGTCTTTTTCTCCTTTTGCCCACCAGTGTTATAGTATGACGACCATTTTGTCGACAAGCCTTTGCCGGCCACACGACCAGCTAACGTCGACTTACTGAGCTTATCCTTGTTCTTCATTACATTCAACGCCCTATTTAGAGTGGTGTCCCAAGGGTTGCTCTTAGTCGACCCCGCGCTACTGCTTTCAGTCGCCTGCGGAAGGAATGCGAACCATTTAGAAATTTGGCTTCATTAATTAGAATGCAACCATACGGAGCTAATTACGCGGGGGTGTATTCCTTACCAGAACAAGCTCAAGCGCCCTGGTCTTCGGATCCGTGGTAAGCTCCTTTGTTTTCGGGTCCTTCTTGTACCAGGCCCTGACAAAGTTCCTGGTCTGCTTGTCACCGTATTTATCGAAGAGGGGCGGTAGGCCTTGCTCGGCACGGTCCGCCTCCTCCTTGTCCCATATAGGCTCCGCCACTCTGTAACCGCCGGGACCGAGTGTGTGTTCCCCTAAGTTCAGCTCCCGCATTTATTTCCCCCACTGACTTGTTTCGGAGTTTGCGGTGCTCGAAGGATTTTTTTTCCTTGATCTTCTCATAACTCTCACCTTTCTCGATCATTCTCTTCACATTGCTTTTCCAAGTAGACAGGGCCTTGCTCATCTTCGTGAGGGCAACATTGTTCACTTTATTCCCTTCGAGGCTTGTGTTTTCAAATTTAGCGGGGAACTTGTATCGTTCGTGTAGCTTAGTGAAGAGGAGGTTGCGCAAATTCCCTCGGTCAGGATGCCTCAGGTTCTCGGTGTTGATCGAGACGGTGCTCCGAAGAATGCACCCAAGCTGAAGCGAGTACCCCTTGACTATTCGTTCGGGCGCCGTTGGATTCCTGTCGGAGTCCACTTTAGTAACTTCCTCCTTGAGGGTGCGGAGCACGGTCGGGCGCCGGTCCTTCCGTTGCCTCTTCGGTTGGCTGCCATCTGTGCGTGTGCCGCCATTATCAGTGGTGGCATCCTCGGTGGCACCATCAGTGGTGGCATCAGTGGGGTCATCCTCGGCGGCACCATCAGTGGTCTCAGGATCGGTGGGGAAGACGGCGTCCTCATACAAGTGAGGTTGTTCCTCCATCTCCTGGGACAGCTCCCAGAATGCCTTGCCACCCGAACCCCCGACCTCATCGTTGTTGGCCATGTTTCTCTCTAAATAGGAACAAAGTTTGGTCAAAAGTTGGTTATTGTCAAGGAACAAGATCATGGTCTCATCATTTAGGGTTTGTCGACACTGAGGCATCCTAAAAGCTAAGCTTTTATCATTGAGGGTTTTTCGACGCCGAGGCACCCTAAAAGCCTAAGCTTTCATCATTTTAGTTTTTATCGACACCGAGGCACCCTAAAAGCCAAGGTTGTATAATTAATGGTTTGTCGACACCCATGCATTAGTCACAAGTACCCCATATGTCCTATTTTTAGCAAAGTCATGCTAAAATTCACGGAAAATTTCAGCATGACCTTTGCTGAAAATAGGACATATGGAGTACCCGAATTTGCCGGAACGGAAGTTAATCGACATTCCAGCAAACTCAAGGGCCTCTCGGGTGGACAAGGCAAAAAAGGCCTCCATCACAACATGGAAAATACATTGGCATGTGAAGAGGTGAAACAATATATGCATCTCCAAGCAGTATCATTCAACATTTATCATAACAGCGGAAAAAGAATTGAACAGTTTATCATAACAGCGGAACACTGATGGTCTGGTATGGCAAGCATGCAAGCTGTAAAGTGACAACACTATAACTGTGAAAAGACCAGAGTCCAGCCAAACATATCACACAAATTCCACTAAAATATAACCTAAGCCACACAAAACAAGTAATGAAATCTCCACCAAGAACAGAGCCATACTATAGCAGCAAGACTGTAGTAAGAAAGAACCAATTCCCAAGTCCCAAATTACTCATGGTACAAAGGCACATGCAAATCCTTATGCAAGAAGTGTAGATTACAAAAGCTAGACACTCATCACTATAGTAGTCTACAGCAACTGCAGAATCACCAACACTGAAAGTCAAATCTATGGGTACCATGAAAAGAAGTTAACATGGACAGCAAGTAGCTGACACAAAACGAACATAGCCTAATTTAGCTAAGAAAACCCTCAGGTTGTAGTAGAAGATACTGCTCTAAAACATGTGATCCTTTTTGCATGCTAGGTTTAGTTAGTGTTACCTGCCAAGTGCACATGTGACAGTAGTTCTAGCAAGCAATGTTGCTGAAGGGTATAGCATGTAAATTGGGTCTTGGGCTATATGTTTAGTGAACTACAGGCTACTGGGCTTCATGGCTATGAATATCTCACACAGATTTTAATCTCTTCGCTAGCTCCAAAAAACTGTTAGGTATTTGTCCATTATTTGTTGCATATCTTACATTTGGTCGGAGAGCGCAAGGCTAATGTGACAATTGCCACAACCAACCTCTATTTCCCTGATGCTTCTTACAGGGCCGGTGCATCAATGTGCCTGGACATACAAAGATGAGTATATAGTGCAGGACACTGTGCATGCTGGATCTCCTTTTTGTTAAAAAATTCGGTAAATTAACTATGATAAAGCTAAGTGCATATTGAATTAACCAACTTATGAAGATGTGATAACACAAACAAAATAGCCTCAAACCAGTTATTCTCGCATGATAATATGAAAATGCATATGGCACTGCCAAATTATACTATCCATATTTCGGTATTAATGTCATTATTCCATACAGCAGGCAGCACTGTCACCACAAATCAGTTATTCTAGCATAATATAAATACGTAGAACAGAAGCAACAATTTACATTTCTGCGGCGTTGCCAATTTTTTTTCTATCCATGTTTCAATTTGATGCCATCACTCCATTCAGCAAGCAGCATTGTAACAAAAAGAAATTAGTAGTACATGTCTGAGTATTTGGATATGCTATCTATCTATCAGCAAGTAAATTATGCCATTTGAACAGATTTATACTATTTGAATGCCAAGTACATGACTGAATCTGAATGTGACTGAATCTGCAGGGATTAGATCCATCTACTAGCTAGGGGATCTAATAAATTTTGTCACTTGAACAGATTTACATTTGAATGCTTAGTACATGACTGAATCAGAATGTGCACTGCAGGGATTAGATCTAGATACTGCCACTCCCCGGTGAAATCCTCCTACCGGCAGGAAGATCCAGCTTGTGAGGGGGAGAGGGGGAGAG
>NC_041388.1:191541548-191542221 GCF_002162155.2 Triticum dicoccoides
GGCCAACGGCGACGAGGGCGGCGGGGCGATGGTGTCCAACGAGGTGGGGCGACGGGGAGAGCAGCGCCGACGTCGGGGCCTCAGGGCGATGGCGTCCAACGAGGCGGGGCGATGGCGTCCAACGAGGCGGGGCGATGGCGTCCAACGAGGACGACGGGGCGGCGTCGAGGCGGCGGGGCAGCGGCGTCGGGAGAGGAGAGGGGAAGGGGATCGAGGGCGAGGGCGAGGGAGAGAGAGGGGATAGGTTTGGGCCGGGGAGGAAATATGGATGGGGCGGCACAATACTAATGGCGCACCACCCCTCGGTGCGCCATAAGTACATCCATACTAATGGCGCACCTCACCCTGGTGCGCCATTAGTATTTTTTTTTTATTTCTGCTCGAGCCAACAGGTTATCTTCCACCTGACCTGATCCACACCAAGTTCCCTCTACTAGCTCGACTGGTCAGCAGCCAGTTCTCACACCAGGAGGTCCTGGGTTCGATTCCCATGCTCCACAATTTTTTTATGCATTTAAAATGCTGTTTGATACTTATTTGTGTTTAAATATGTTCAAACTTGTTTAAATCATAACAGTAATTTTTTTTATAAGACAGCAATAATTTTTTAAAAAATACCATCAAACAGTAATGCCGGTGGAGCGGGGGAGGGTGCGCGGGGTGCGGGGGGTCG
>NC_041388.1:191542603-191561395 GCF_002162155.2 Triticum dicoccoides
CGGCGGCGGCCGGTGGACCGGGGGGTGCTCGGCGGCGAGGGGGACCGGATCTGGCGAGGTGGGATAGCGATCGAGATGGAGGGGGATCGAGATCGAGTGTCCATGAAATTTAAAAATATTCATGATAGTTCAAAAAGTGCCCATGAAATACAATCGAGAAATGAAGGCTACGATTTAAATACAATCGATCTTAGCTAGCTATCTGTTCACAATCTTCTTGCCCTTCTTTTTCGCAAATGGAGTTCTTCTGTGGAACGGACGTCCTTTAGGTAGGGTGGTCCTGCTTCTTCTTGTGGTGTATGCTGCTACTTCATCATCGTCGTCATGTTCGATCCTCGGGTCGCCGTACTTGTCGAAGTCTTGATCATTGGCTACTCCATCCATTCCGATGATCTTCCTTTTGCCTCTCCTCACGACAACACGACTGGGCTTTGACGGGTCGGTAATGAAGAAGCATTGGTCCACTTGGGAAGCCAGTACCCATGGCTCATTTTTCACGGTGACGTTTGCGCCCGCGGTCTTGGATTTGGCTTCAGGTATAACCATGGTGGTGAAATACCGGTCTTCTTTTAGGACGCTCTTCGCCCATCTGACACGGAACATCGGGACCTTCTCTCCATCGTAGCTCAGCTCCCAGATCTTCCCGATCCTTCCATAGTATCTGTCCTTGTCGTTAGCGGTGTAGGATTCCATCGTTACCCCGGAGTTCTGATAACCATCGCTCTTCATGTCCTTGGCCTCGGTGTAGAATGTGTAGCCATTGATATCGTACGCCTCATAGGTCATCAGGTTGTGCTCGGCACCCTGTGACAAGGCGAATATGAGTTGTTCTTCCGCGGAAGAATCCTCATGTAAAGGGTACGACAGAAGCTTCTGCTTGAACCAATGCGTGAAACATGAGTTGTGCTCTTTGAGTATATCTCCGTCCATCCTCTGTTGGCCTCGGTCATTGTACGTCTTCTTAATAAAGGTTTTGTGCTCTACCACCCAAGGATCGACCACGTCTATGTGTTGTAGCGCGACTAGGTTTGCTCTTTCAAAGTCAGAGAGTCGACCCTCGAAGTCGACATGCATTTCGCGGCGACCCTCATGGTGACCCCATCCAGCGAGCCTGCCGAGGTGCCTATTGATGGGCAGACCAACGGGGTTCTCGATGCCTAGATAATTCATGCAATAGGAGATGCACTCTTTGGTCAGAAAGCCCCTGGCTATGCTTTCCTCTGGAAGTGACATGTTGCGAATGTATCCTTTGATGACACCGTTCATCCTTTCGAACGGCATCATGCTGTGCAGGAACGTCGGCCCGAGTTGGATGATATCGTCCACGATATGGACCAGCAGATGCACCATAACATCGAAGAATGCGGGCGGGAAGTACATCTCAAGCTCGCATAGTATCACCACGATCTCTTCCTGTAGCCTTCTGAGTTGCCTCACGCCAACAGACTTCGGAGAGATGACGTCGAAAAAGTTGCATAGGCCAAATAGCGTTTCATGGACGTGCGCATCCATGATCCCACGGATTGCAACTGGAAGTATCTGCGTCATCAGCACGTGACAGTCGTGAGACTTCATTCCGCTGAACTTCTGCTTCGCTGGGTCTAGGTATCTGCTTATCTTCCCCGCGTAATCGTAAGGCAGTTTTACTCCTAGGAGGCAGGTGAAAAACTTCTCGATCTCCTCCTGACTTAGAGTGAAGCACGCGGGAGGGTAGTCATTTCCGGTCTTCTTGGCCTTTTTTCCTTTGCGACGACTTTCCGTGTCCTGCTTCACCTCATCATCATCCTCATCATCATCATCATATATAGCGTGAAGCTCCTGCCTGATGCCCATTGATTTCAAGTCTGCCCTTGCTTTCGGCCCATCTTTGGTCCTCTCTGGCATGTTGAGCAGGGTACCAAGCAGACTCTCGCACACGTTCTTCGTGATATGCATGACATCAAGGCTGTGAGGCACACGGTGGATCTTCCAGTACGGCAAGTCCTAGAAAACAGACCTTGTTTTCCATACCTTCAGCAGCGGCTCTAGCGCCTTTCGCTTCTTTCCCGGCTCTGGCGCCTTTTACTTCTTTCCCGGCAGTGGGCAATCTTTCCAATTTTTCAACAGCTCGTCTATTTCCTCACCGCTCCTCGTATGCGGGCGTCCTCGGGATTCGGTTTCACCATCGAACAGATCCTTGCGTTTTCTCCACAGGTCATCGTCGCGAAGCCACCTTCGATGTCCCATGAACACGGTTTTCGAAGACCCGGGATCTCTATCTAGCTGGCGATACGTTGTGTCATCCATGAACCTGACGCATCCAGAAAATCCGTGGACCACCTGCCCCGCGACATATCCGTAACCGAGATAGTTGTGCACCGTCGTGAGCAGCGCGGCTCTCATAGGGAAATATTCTTTCTCTGCGGCGTCCCACGTATTGGCTGGCGTTTTCCACAGCGTGTCAAGCTCCTCTTTCAGCAGCCCCAGATACAGATTGATGTCGTTCCCTGGTTGTTTTGGTCCTTCAGTTAGCATACTCATGTGAATGTACTTCCTCTTGATGCACAACCAGGGGGGAAGGTTGTACATCCATACAAACACAGGCCAGGTGCTATGTGTGCTTCTCTGGCTGCCAAACGGATTGACTCCATCGGTGCTCGCGCCCAGCATGATGTTCCCTGGATTGTTCCCAAATTCTAGGTCTTCGAAGTTCAACGCTTGCCACTGGCTCGCATCCTTAGGGTGACTCAGCATCTTGTCTTTTTTATCTATCTCCGGATCATTTGCGTCATCTTCTCGCTTCTTCTCCTCCCTATCCGCGTGCCAACGCAGGAGCTTTGCTACCTTAGGGTCCGCGAAATACCGCTGCAGACGAGGAGTGATCGGAAAGTACCACACCACTTTTCGAGGAGCTTTCTTCCTCTTCTTGTATCGAGTGACGCCGCACACCGGACATATGGTAGACTCCGCGTGCTCGTCCCGATAAATGATGCAATTGTTCATGCACACATGGTATTTCACGTGCGGTAAATCCAGAGGACACACGATTTTCTTCGCCTCCTCCAAACTGGTCGGGCACTTGTTCCCCTTCGGAAGACGTTCGTGCCAGAATGACATGTTCTCGTCGAAGCATGTGTCGGTCATTTTGTGTTTTACCTTCATCTCCAGAGCCATGAGCGTTACTTTCAGGCAGGTATCCTCGGGCCTACATCCTTCATACAATGGAGTAACCGCGTCTAACTCAAGTTGATCCATCTTGGCTTTCTCTCGGGCGGCAGCTCTTGCGTTATCCGTCTGCTTGAGAAGCAGCTCGTGAATATGAGGGTCCTGCACCCAGCCCATCGATGGTCCAGCGTCGTCTGCTCCGCCGGCATCATCATCTTCATGATCATGCCCGTCGTCTTCTCCGGCATCTTCCTTATCATCATGTCCTGCATCTTCTACATGATGACTGTGTATAGCATCACCGTCGTGATCATCTCCTGGGGATTCTTCGTCTTCTCGCCCGCCCGAGCCGCGGTGGTTGTCTTGCTGCCCTTCCTCATTTCTTGCCCGGCCCCCATGGACGACTTCGTAGTCATCTTCATCACCTTGCCACCGATAGCCATCCATGAAACCACGCAAGAGCAGGTGGTCCCGCACCTGCCCGGATTCCGGGTCCGCAATAAGGCTCTTCAGCTTGTATCTTATCTCCGTCTCGTTCTTTTGAAGCATCTCGGCCTTCGCGGACCTCAAAAACCTATTCACGTTGCCTTCGGTCATTGTGCGGACCATGGTCGCCTGCGGGGTAGAGCAAAACGATATTTTAGAACCAAGAAAAAATTTGGCATGACTTTCCCTAAAAATAGGACCAAAAAGAATGCTTAATGCCAAAATTCTCGCCGAAACGGAAATGAATCAACATTCCGGCAAAAATATTGGCAACTATCGCATTTCAAATACCGGTACACCACCAAACACAAACACATATGCAACACCACAAACATATGCAACACCACGAACATACATAGATCTAGCTAGGCCATAAAAAGTGCATGTGCACATTGTTGTAGGGAGAACAACATAAATATAGCTTCCCCCCTTACTTACCTATCAAAACAAGGTAATTTAACCACTTAAATTGAATGAATCTATGGTGGAAATGAGGTGAAAAAGAGGAGGCACCCGAGACAAGGAGGAGGTGGAGAGAATGAAGTGGGGAGAAAGTGAGTGTGGGTAGGAGAGGCTGTCCAAAATATCTTGTTGCTGCCCACTTACTAATGGCGCACCAACTCTAAATGCACCATTAGTAATCCAGGTTACTAATGGCGCACCTTATGGTGGTGCGCCATTAGTAGTTTTGCAAAAAAAAACATACTAATGGCGCACTGTCCCACAGTGCGCCATTACTAGTTTAAACTAGTAATGGCGCACGGTGGAACAGTGCGCCATTAGTAGTTTTGCAAAAAAAGGAATAAAAAATATAATAAAAAAAACATTAGTGGCGCACTTTCCGACAGGTGCGCCATTACTAGTTACAACTAGTAATGGCGCACTGTGTCTGGATGCGCCATTAGTATGTTTGGACAGGCGCACTAGTTCAATTTTTTTTATACTAATGGCGCACCCTGGGCCTGGTGCGCCATTAGTAGTTTCAACTCTAATGGCGTATCAGAAGGTGGTGCGCCATTAGTATATACTAATGGCGCACCGCTTGTCTGGTGCACCATTAGTGTCAATCCCATCTATAGCCCTTTTTCTAGTAGTGTAAAAGTGAAGGGCTGGTTCCTTTTGCTGGAGTTAACGAAGACGGGCTTCCCATCCCCCCCAGCTAGAGGAGCCAGCAAGACGACACAGGATGAGCCCTCCCTAGAAGGGCATGTTCCTCCTGCTAACCCAGCCGAAGAACCTCTGGCGAGGCCCTCCGTGGACGAGCCCACACAGAGTGTCGCCATGGCTACCACGGTAGGGGGTGGAGTTCACAGCCCAACAACTGATACTTCCAGGAAAACTGAAGCTCCTGCCCGGCAGGCTTCTCCAGGTAATTAATTTCCACTATTCTCCTGCTTCTTCTTATGTATCACCTTTCCCTATATCCCGACAATCTAAAACTTCTGCCTTTTTGCCATTCGCTTGTCCTCTCATCCGCAGTCAATTAGGCCGAAGAGCCAGAACTACTGGAAGAGGTGGCCAACATAGGGAAAGCTATTGCGGATGAAGCCGCCAAGATTGCTGCCGCGAAGGAGCAGGGGCATGCTGCAGGGGGCGCCCTGGGTCTCCTAAAGGTGTTCGAGAAAATCCCCGGCTGCGTGTCTAGATCAGGGGTCGCGGTCGAGGAGAAGATTCCTCTGCAAACCATGGGCCCCTCCCTTCTTTTAGCACCTTAGGGGAGGCCCCGCCACTGCCTTCGAGTCATCTGGCACTGGTGCTTGCCTAGCCGGGCTTGGAGCCCACGACCCGCCAATGGAGACGAGCACAAAGCTTGATGAAGAGCTCGAACGCATCCTGGCGTCGCTGTACCAAGGAGTCAAAGAGGTGGATGACTCCATCGCTGTCGCCATGGACCTGTCCTTCATGGAGTCCGTGGCGATAGGCCTTAAAGAGATGCGGGAGCGGCATAGCCGAAAGTGGCAGGAGCTCAAGGAGCAACGCCAGTCCGCCAATAAGGGATCAGAAACTGAAGGACAAGGGGGTTCAGTTGCACGACTGGCACGGCAAGCAATTTCAGGTCCTCTTGAGGCAGCAGGAAACAATCTGGATGGCAAGGGAGGATGTCATTGCTTGGGAGGCGCGCATGGCGGACCACAAAACGCTTTTGGATGCCAGGGAGCAGGAGATTTCTCTCCGTGCGGAGAGGCTCGAGGCCACCCTCCACACCAAAGTTGATGCTCTGGAGGTCCTTGAGCGGCAGCTCACCAAGGAACTGGAGGACAAGCACAAGGCTGCCATGGATGCTCTCACTACTGACTCTGCTGCTCGGCTAATGAAATTTGCCGATGATCTTGCCATTGCTTCTACTGCCAAGGTGGACCTCGACCTGAAGTTGGATGAACTAAGAGAGAAGCTTGCCGGGAGTACCGGGGAGGTCTCGGTCCCCAAGGAGGAGGCGCAAAAAGCAGAGTCCCGCGAGACCAAGAGCCAAGGCCTCGAGACCACCAACAGCATCATCGAAGATCTGAAGGCCGGGATCGGCTCCTTAGAGAGCTCAATTGAATATGTTGAGGCCCGCGAGAAGCAGTTGTCAAGGATCTAGACACAGCAAGGTGCATCCGGAAGGATGCGGATGACACGCTTGAGAACCATTCTGGTCAAGTTGACCTTTGGGTCAAGAGCTTGATCGACGTCGCCAGTCGCCTTACTGACCATGGCGATGGGCATGGAGGGGCCGTTCTACTCGGCCAACAGGAAAGAGGCCCCCAGTACCAAGCTTGGGGTAATCTTTAATTAGTTGATCGACAAACTGAAGGCGCATGAAGAGGGAAAGGTCGGCCGCTTCGCAATTGAGTCCTGGAAGCTCGCCCGTAATGCCCTCTTCATGGTCCTAAGCAATCTCGCCTACCGCCACCTAGACCTAGATAGTAATGATGGATTCAGGAAGCCGCCGATGGGCGCAAACATCGCTGCTGCCAAGGAGAAGGCCACCCCTCTCGCCGACAAGGTTCTTCGAGTCCGTGTTGCTTCACAGGGTCACCAAACCCAGCCTTGAACTGTCCTGTAATCAAGACAATGATGCATACCTTCTGTTTACGTGATGTTATGTTTATGCTTCATGTTTCCTTTGATACTTGTGCTTAATCTAAGTTGTATGTTTATCCCCTTTTAGTGTTATCCGTGCAGTGTTTGTGCGATTAGTGTCTATGCACATTTAGGTTGCCTGCCAGAATCATATTGCCTGTGAGGGTCCGGCCCTCAACAGTTATTTTGGCATGGATGCGTCCCGACAGGTGTTTCCTCAGTAGTTTCCAACGCAGCCACTCGTTCCATGAGCTGGCTCTGGACGAAACGAGGGTGTGGCCAAGAATCTAACAGAGGTACCATCTCATGAAAGATTTCATCGTACGAACACTCTGGTACTCAATGGATAAACAAACATATAAATACAAAGGAATCTGTAATGACGCAAGGATAACATGAACTTAGCTTTTATCTGTGCCCCCATCCATCTTTTTCAGTCATGGCCGTGGGTTGGGCTCGTCAGCTTCGGAAAAGATGGAGTCGCATTACTCCGATATCTGACTTCCGGCAAGGGTCGGACAGAATCACATGTATATCTTGCCGGCGGTGGGACGCGACATCAGGCATGGCGAGTTTATCTCTCTCTCTCTCCTTCTCTTCACGTTTTCTGAACAATCTAACGGCGATCGACACAAGAGTCACGCCAACGCGGACGGCCTTGCCAAAGCATACTTGCCGGGGGATCAACCAACAGATTCGCACCTACATTCTACTCAGGATTTCCCTAAGCAGGATAAATGCCGAACCAAGTTTCGCGTGGGCTCATCGATGTTGACGATGCTAGAACCCCAAAGTGAGAGCGGCAAAGAGAGAAGATGAAACGCCCCAAGACCGATGTGCCAGGTGTCCTCCAGTTATTCGCTGTTGTTGCCTTGTCTTTGCTTGCGTGTCATGCATTGCATATCATGTCATCATGTGCATTTCATTTGCATACATGTTCGTCTCATGCATCCGAGCATTTTCCCCGTTGTCTGTTTTGCAATCCGGCGCTCCTATGTCATCCGGCGTCCCTTTCTACCTCTTTTTCATGTGCGGGTGTTAAACGTTTTCGGATTGGACCGAGACTTGTCATGTGGCCTTGGTTTACTACCGGTAGACCGCATGTCAAGTTTTGTGCCATTTGGACTTCGTTTGATACTCCAACGGTTAACCGAGGGACCGAGAAAGCCTCGTGTGTGTTGCAGCCCAACACCCCTCCAAATTGGCCCAAAACGCACCTAAGACCTCTCCATCATCTCGGCTGTTCGATCACGATCGCGTGGCCGCAAACCGCACCTCATTTGGACTCTCCTAGCTCCCTCTACCTATAAATATGTGCAGCCCGTCAAAATTCGCGGACGAAACCCTAGATCCATCGTCCCCGCGCCGCCGGACATGTCCGCCCGGTGGCCGGACACGTCCGCTGCCTCCCGCGCCCTATCCGTAGCTGCCACCTGTCCTCCGCCGCCGTCTCCACCGCGCCGGCCCGTGGAGCCCATTCGGGGCCCGCGCGAGCCCATCCCACCGCCGCCGCAGCCCGAGCGCCTGCTCCCGCGTCTCCCTCGTCGTGTCGCCTCCGTTGCCGGCGTTGACCTCCCTGCGCCGCCGCCCAGCCGCCCGTTTGCCGCCGCCGCCTTCACCGAAGCTCGCCATCGCCACTCGCGTTCCTAGTGTGCCACCGCCACGCCCGCAACGCTGGGACCCTCCACCGCCCGCGCGCCTCGGCCTCCAGCGCTGCTGCGTCGCCGGAGTTTCACCCGGGCTACCCCCGCCGCCGCGATGCCATGGTCGGCGAGCACCCCGTCGCCCCTGCCCGGTGCCCAGGAGCTCCTCCGCCCAAGCCATGGCCGGATCCGGGGTCCCCATGCCTCCCGTGCATTCCGGCCATTTTCACTCTCATCTCTAGCGAGGATCTTTGGTGATCCTCGATTTCCACGCCGGACGAACCCTAGATCTGGAGGTGATAATTTTCGTCTAAGTCCCCAGCTTGCATTAATTTTTAGGCATCTTCATCATGTCATAACTCCCTCATCGTAGCTCCGATTTGTGCGTGTAGCATATCAAAATGTTCGCCTCGACGAGTACATCATCTCATCTCATTGCATCATTTTCATTTGAGCTCATCTTGATGCCCGAAATACTGTTGGAAAAGGGCTATGTGAGGAATTTGTCAGATTTGTTTCAGCAAATGGCATTTTGTCATTTTTGCCATGATTAATGTGTGCATGCTATGACCCTGAGCTCTAGATGTGTTTTGTTATATGCCATGCCATCTTTACAGAGGTGCTTGCCATGTATTTTCGTGATATTTGTGGTGACTAGCACAAGCTTGCAAAGTAGCGTAATCGGTAATGCTGTTTTCAGGAACTTAGAATTTCCACCAAGTCCTTGTCCTGATTTTGTTGTTATGCCATATGTTCATGTTGTTTCCTAGTGATCCATGCCTCTTTTGAGGATGATCAGTAAGGATGTTTTGTTAATATTGTTGTTCTATATCCATCCATGTCTTTGTTTGCATTTATGGAGCATCCTAGCTTGAGTCAATCGAGCTCTACTTTTGCT
Organism: Triticum dicoccoides; assembly: GCF_002162155.2. Taxonomy (NCBI): domain Eukaryota; kingdom Viridiplantae; phylum Streptophyta; class Magnoliopsida; order Poales; family Poaceae; genus Triticum; species Triticum dicoccoides. The sequence continues at coordinate 191,551,838 of NC_041388.1, forward strand.
ATAAAATGATCCTGGCAGATTGTTGACATGTTTAGCGATTTTGCCGAGGATGTTGCTATTGATCCGGGCATGCTATGATGTTATTCTTGCCATGTCTATCTTCTATGCCATGTCTTCTTGATGGGTGTATGCTTAGTTTGTCATGCCATGCTGTGTAGTGAGTGCATCGAGCTCATAAACATGCCTACTCGTTAATCTGTTTTGCATGCTCCAGTTTTTCACCAAGTCTGAATCTGTTTATGTTTTTGCCATGTTCACATGCTTGCAATTGTATTCTCTGATCCCTTTTTTCCCAAGGTCACTAAGGGACTTTTGTTAAGTGCTTTGAGTAGCTTCATTCCATGCCTTGATTTTCCATGATATGTTCTTGTAGCATGTAGTTTTCATGCTCTAAAGTGTGCTTCCTGATGATAAATTCCAGACTTGTGTTAATTTCACCAAGTCTGAAACCTGTTGTCATTTGCACTTTTGCCATGCTTGTTTGAACCTGTTAATGGATGAATTAGCCGTAGCTCAGTGTTCATCTTTTGTCAAGCATCTTGAGTGGATCCCTGCCATTTATTTTGTTGCCATGTTTGAGTGCTCTAGCATATATATCTTCATGCATTTAGTTGGTTACTTGCTGATTATTGCACACCGGTGCCATATTTGTTTTGCTTGCCATTTCCAAACCGTGCATCCGATTCCGGTGATCTTTATATCGGTTTCAACCAAAATCACCTCCCCTTTCTAGTGGCACTATTGGATTTCCATGTTGAGGCCATGTTCAGTCATTCCTTTCCAAATCATGCATATGCATCACATACTGCATCCCGCATATCATACCATGTTCATGTGTTGGTTGTTTACTATGTTGTGTGCTTCTTTTCGGTGTTGCTTCTTCAGGTTGGTTCAGATAATGTCGCGTTTGTGAGTACCCGTTCGTCTACGTCTGTCTTTCTTCTTCATGGACTCGTTCTTCTTCCTTGCGGGATTTCAGGCAAGATGACCATAACCTCGAAATCACTTCTATCTTTGCTTGCTAGTTGCTCGCTCTTTTGCTATGCCTATGCTGCGATACCTACCACTTTCTTATCATGCCTCCCATATTGTTAAAGCAAGCCTCTAACCCACCTTGTCCTAGCAAACCGTTGTTTGGCTATGTTACCGCTTTGCTCAGCCCCTCTTATAGCGTTGTTAGTTGCAGGTGAAGATTGAAGTTTGTTCCTTGTTGGAACATGTTTACTTGTTGGGATATCACAATATGTAAGTGCATCTAGTGCCACCCCTAGTTGGTTTTGGAGTATTGACGACAAACCTAGTTGAGGGACTAATGTGTTTGTGAGAATTGCAGGATAACACAGGTAGAAGTCCCTCATTGATTCAATTTTACTACCAGAGATGACCCCTAAAAATGTATGAAGACATTGAAGTCAAAGGTGGTATATGAAGATATTCACATTGAGGACTATGACAACAGAAGACACTATATGAAGCCTATGGAGCCCGAAGACTTAGATCTTTCGTAGATCTTTTTCTTTTGTGTTGAGTCATAGGAACCACCGTATTGTTAAGTGGGGTCCAAGAGAACCAGTCAGAATGACTGAAGTGATGCCTAAACCAAAAACCTATGTCTTCGAGTGAAGACTATGAGAGCGAATCTTGTCCAGAGTCGGACAAGTCAGCTTTGCTTGTAGCCCAAGTAAAGTTGTCGTGTGAGTTTGAAATCTGACCGTTGGAAAACGTGTCAGTTCCTTAGTGACCCAGGGTCATTTCGGACAAATCAGGTCGGGTTGCCAAGTGGCTATAAATAGCCCACCCCCTACAACCATAAACGGTTGGCTGCTCAGATTAAAAGTACGGCTTTTGTCGTTTGAGAGCAACCCACCTCGAAGCCTTTGAGAGAGAATTCTTGCGAGGATAAATCCCTAACCACCAGAGCCAGAGAGAATTGGGCATCACTTAAGTCTTCTTGTTTGTGTGATTTGAAGACTTATTACACTTGAGGACTGTGCATCCTCCAGCCGGTTAGGCGTCGCGTTCTGAGCATCCAAGAGACATTGTGGATTGCCGATGAACGAAGTCTGTGAAGGTTTGGGAGTCTACCTTGAAGACTTACCAGAGTGATTGGGCGAGGTCTATGTGACCTTAGCTCAAGGAGAATACGGTGAGGACTGGGTGTCCTGAGCTGCGTGTTCAGGACTGGGTGTCCAGGACCGTGTGTCCTAAGGTTTAAATACCTAGCCGCTCCAATCAGACGTACAGTTGTCACAACAACTGGAACTGGTCCAACAAATCATTGTCTTCACTTCCCTTTACTTACTGTTACTCCTTGTGAAGTCATTGTATGTTTGCACTATCATTTGTCTTCACTGAGTGACTGCGTGTTCTGTTTGGCTTCACAATATCTTCCTACCTGATCCTTACTACCTAGCTGCTATTAGTCTTTGTGCTTTCACTTCATTGAATACTTGACTATGGTTTGCCTAGTGTAGTCTACCTTCCGCTGCATGGTAATAGGTCTAATTTTATTGTTTGTCTTCAAAACTTCTATGTTCTAAAGACTTTCATAAAAATCGCCTATTCACCCCCCCTCTAGTCGATATAACGCACTTTCAATTGGTATCAGAGCAAGGTGCTCCCTTGTTCTGTGTGATTCGGTTTAACCACCTGGAGTTTTAGCTATGTCGACTGCAGGGATAATTAAAGTCTCTGTTGCCTGCCCCGTCTTCGATGGAACTGAATATCCCTACTGGAAGAATAAGATGTGCATGCATCTTGACGCCATTGACGTCGACCTATGGTATGTCGTCGAGAACGGCGTTCCCAAGGCTGGAGAAGGTGTCACTGTTGCTGATGTCAAGAAATTCGTTCAACTGGACTCTACTGCCAGGAATATCATCTGTGGTCATCTGACCAAAGGACAGTATGGCCGTGTGAGTGCTTTGAAGACATCCAAGCTGGTCTGGGACTGGCTCTCCAAGGTCAATGAAGGCAACCTCTTCAACTGCTTCAAGCGAAATGACAATGAGAATGTCCAGCACACATTTGACCGACTCACTGACATCACAAATGAGCTTCAAGCCCTCGGCGCAACTAAGATTACCAAACACGAAGTCGTCAAGACGCTGCTGAGATCACTTGATAGTTCGTTTGACATCCTGGCCCTGATGATTCAAGAACGTCCTGATTTCAAGACACTCGATCCGTCTGACATACTTGAGAGGCTCAACACACATGAGTTTTAGCTTTCGGAGAAAAGAGATATCTATGGTCCAAACTATGGGCGAACTCGTGCCTTGAAGGCAAAAGCTGTCTCCTCATCTGAAGAAGAATCTGACAGCAGTTCTGATGATCCTGAAGACATTGGAAGGGAACTTGCTATGCTTGTCAAGAAGTTCCAAAAATTCACCAAGAAGAAAAGATTTAGAAAGTCTTCCTGATCAAGTTCAAGGAATGATGAAGCTCCTGCTCATGACTACAAGAAGAAAACATGTCACAAGTGCAAGAAACTTGGCCACTTCATCTCTGAGTGTCCATAGTGGGACAATGAGAACAAAAAGAAGAATAAGAGCAAGGAATATGACTCTGACGACAAGAAGAAGAAGAAGAAATACTCAAAGTCTTCTTCCATGTCTTCCTCAAAGTCTTCATCACACAAGAAGAGCTCATCTGGCAAGGCACGTGCGTTTGTTGGCAAGGAAATGGATTTAGAGGAGGAGGCTGCTTCTGAGGAGGCGGAGGTGGAGTCTGAGGAGGAATCTGACTCAGGCGTCGCAAGTCCGGCTACAGCATATGTTGCCAAGTCCATCTTCAACACTGAAGACAATGACTTCATCACCGACACCGATGCAAATGACAAGGACTACTCCGCTTCTACCTACTAATTCATGGCACGCGGTGCCAAGGTAAACACACGCACTACTCACTATCAAACATCTAGTGACGATGACTCTGATTGTGGTTCAAAACCTAGCTACAAAACACTTGCTAAAATTGCAACTGAACAACAGAAAGCTATGGAACATATTCAAAAACCGCTAGACAGAAGCGATGATCTGTTAGGTGCTAAAATGACTCGATCTGAATCCTTAATTGAAGACATAAAAAATCTTCACGTTAAGTATCAGGAACTTGAAAGTCGTCATGAAACTCTCTCAACAACTCATGAAAAGCTTTCCTATAATTATCTTCAAAGGAAGCAAGATCTTGAGAAATTGAGAGCGGTTCATGAAGATCTTCAAACGGAAAACGAGTCACTTCGCGCCAAACAGATCAGTACCGCTCAGGAAGGATTTGAACCACCATGTCTTAAATGCATTGAGCGTGATAATGCTACTTCTGTTGCTGAATGTTCTACTACTACTGCTGTTGCAATATCTTCAACTGTTGATGTGGTAACTAACCCCTCTGCTGAGGATACCACCGCTATTGCTGATGAGAATGCTAGGTTGAAGACATTGCTTGAAACAGGGATGTACAAAAGTCTTAAAGGGCATTAGACGCTATGTGATGTCCTAAAAAAGTAGATTCTGAACCGAAACCCTAGGAAAGAGGGTGTAGGGTTCATAAAGAAAATGAATGCAGATGGCTCTTACTGGAAACCTGAGCAGTACCCCAAAACCATGTGGGTTGCTGCAAAGGAACCTTCAGCAGATCCATCCAATCTATCTGGCTTCACTTGTGCTAACCCCATTATCATTGATGAATCCTTTGATGCAAACTATATACTGTTTAAGAATCAGAATGGTGAAGTATTTGCCAGGTACATTGGTACTAACTGCAGGAATGGACCGCCTATGAAGAAGATCTGGGTTCCGAAAAGGTGTCTGGAGAGTCTTCCTATGAATGTCATCATGACACCTCACGTGAAGAAGACAAACCTCAGACCAAAGGCTTCATACGGTCCAAAGGCTTCATACAGACAGAGGACTCACCTGAGTCGCACTAACGCAAATGTTTTGCAGGGAAACCATACTCAGGCATATGAATATGAGAGCGGTTCATCAAACCGCCATGTTCATAAGACCAAGAACTATTCTGCTTATTCTTATGAGTACTATTGTCCGCCTGCAAGACTGATTGCTAGGGCTTCAAAGCCAAAATTCTCAGATGCTGCACTTAGACTTATTGCTTCTAAGCCACCCTTGAAGATGTGGGTGGCTAAGAAAGCTTAACTCTCTTTTGCAGGGAAAGGTCTCCAGCAGAAAACCAAAGTCGTCTGACGCTATTGCTGGGGACCTTAAACATCTTGTAGGGCGCAAGATCAAATGCCCAAATGGTCTTACTATGTACTTCGTACCTGAATCGCTTGCTACTCTCCCTATTAGTCCTAACCTGGATCTAAGCTTTCATAACCCACTGGTTCGTCAAATGTTTTTGTTTCACAATGCTCTTGGTGAAGCCTATCCCCCTAAGTGCACTGTAGGGTACGACACCAACGTCTTCAGAATGGATTATTGACAGTGGGTGTACAAATCACATGACTGGCAAAAGAAGTCTTCTTATGGACTCAACCTTACGTACATCCGACAAGAGCCACATCACATTTGCTGACACTGGTAAAAGTAAGGTATTGGGTCTAGCTAGAGTTGCAATCTCAAGGGATCAACACATGGATAAAGTCATGCTTGTTGAATCCCTTGGCTTCAACTTAATGTCTGTCTCAATGCTTTGCGATTTGAACATGATCGTAATGTTTGGAAAATATCGTTGCCTTGTACTAATGGAATCTGACAAGTCTCTGGTGTTTGAAGGGTATCGAAAAGATGATTTGTACGTGGTAGATTTCTCAGCAGGGCCACAGCTTGCAGTATGTCTTCTAGCAAAGGCTTCAGAATGCTGGCTCTGGCATCGGAGGCTTGGACATGCTGGCATGAGGAACCTTCACACCCTTGCAAAGAAGAAGCATGTCATAGGCATCGAGGGCGTCAAGTTCAAGAAAGACCACTTATGCGGTGCGTGTGAAGCAGGGAAGATGACGAGGGCCAAACATCCCTCGAAGTCAATCATGACCACTACTCGACCCTTCGAACTGCTTCACATGGATCTTTTTGGTCCCACTCATTACTCAACTCTAACTACTACTGCTTGCCTCTGTGGCTTCGTTATTGTTGATGATTATTCTAGATATACTTGGGTGCACATAATCCTTTACAAGACTGAAGTGCAGGATGTCTTCAGACGCTTCGCCAATCGAGCTATGAACAATTTTGGCGCCAAGATAAAGCACATCAGAAGTGACAATGGCACTGAATTCAAGAACACTGGCCTTGATACATATCTTGATACCTTGGGCATCACACATGAATTCTCAGCCCCGTACACGCCACAGCAGAATGGCGTCGTCGAACGCAAGAACAGAACACTAATTGAGATGGCCAGAACGATGCTAGATGAATACAAGACCCCAAGAAAATTCTGGCCCGGAGCCATTGATACTGCATGCCATACAATCAATCGTGTTTATCTTCACAAGCTACTGAACAAGACATCTTATGAGCTCCTTACTGGCAAGAAGCCAAATGTTAGTTACTTCAGAGTATTTGGCGCAAGGTGCTGGATCAAGGACCCACATCACACCTCAAAATTTGCACCAAAAGCACATGAGGGTTTTATGCTTGGATATGGAAAGGATTCACACTCCTATAGAGTCTTCAATCTCTTTCATTACAAAGTGGTTGAAACAGTGGATGTGCTGTTCGATGAGACCAACAGTTCACAAATAGAGCAGCTACCAATGTGCTAGATGAAGTTCCATCCAGTGAATCAATCAAGCTAATGGGAACTGGAGAAATTATACCTTCTGAAGCTCATCCTGAAGAAGAACTTATCATTTCAGCACCTGATCAACAAGAAGACAATGCTTAGCCTGAAGACATTCCTTCCAACAACGACAATGAACAGCAAGAGCAAAGTCTTCGCCCTGTACATCCTCACGTTGCCAATGAGGTGCAGATTGAAAGAATAATTGATAGCATCAATGCACCTGGTCCACTCACTCATTCAAGGGCAACTCATCTAGCAAATTTATGTGGGCACTTCGCATTCGTCTCAATTGTAGAACCCAAGAAATTTGAAGAAGCCTTCATGGAACCTGAATGGATTCAAGCTATGCAAGAAGAGCTTCAACAGTTTGAGCTGAATAATGTATGGGAACTGGTTAAGCGTCCTGATCCACGGAAGCACAATATAATAGGCACCAAATGGATATATCGCAACAAGCAAGATGAGCATGGTCAAGTTGTCAGAAACAAAGCTCGTCTTGTTGCTCAAGGATATACTCAAGTGGAAGGCATTGACTTCGATGAAACATTTGCTCCTGTGGCTAGACTTGAAGCCATACGCATACTACTGGCCTATGCAAATCATCATAACATACTTCTATATCAAATGGATGTGAAGAGTGCCTTTCTCAATGGCAAGATTGAAGAAGAAGTGTATGTTGCACAACCACCTGGCTTTGAAGATCCAAAACATCCTGACATGGTATACAAGCTCAACAAGGCACTGTATGGCCTCAAACAAGCCCCTCGGGCCTGGTATGACACACTCAAATACTTCCTGAAGAGCAAAGGCTTCATACCTGGTTCCCTAGATCCCACTCTTTTCATGAAGACAAATGATGGTGAACTGTTTGTGTGCCAAATATATGTGGATGACATTATCTTCGGTTGCACCAATCAGAAGTACAGTGAAGAGTTTGGATATATGATGCAAGAGCAATATCAGATGTCCATGATGGGGGAGCTGAAGTTCTTCCTCGGTCTTCAAATACGACAACAATGCAATGGCATCTTCATATCTCAAGAGAAGTATCTCAAAGATTGCCTGAAGAAGTTCGGTATGCAAGACTGCAAAGGCTTCACAACACCAATGCCAGCCAAACATCATCTGGGTCCTGACGACAATGGTAAAGAGTTCGATCAAAAGGTATACCGCTCCATGATTGGTTCTTTACTTTATCTATGTGCATCTAGGCCAGATATTATGCTTAGTGTTTGCATGTGTGCTCGATTTCAAGCGGCACCAAAGGAGTCGCATCACTTAGCTGTGAAGCGAATTCTTCGATATTTGGCTCACACCCCAACTCTAGGATTATGGTATCCAAAGGGCTCAGATTTTGATCTGGTTGGATTCTCGGATGCTGATTATGCTGGTGACAAAGTTGATCGCAAGTCTACATCAGGCACATGTCACTTTCTGGGACGATCACTTGTATGTTGGTCTTCAAAGAAGCAGAACTATGTACCTCTCTCCACTGCTGAATCTGAATATATTGCTGCTGGATCTTGCTGCGCTCAGCTTCTGTGGATGAAGCAAACACTCAAGGACTATGGCATTCATCTGAAGCAAGTGCCACTTTACTGCGACAACGAAAGCGCCATCAAGATTGCCAACAACCCAGTTCAGCACTCGAAGACAAAGCACATTGAAATTCATCATCACTTTCTCAGAGATCATGTTGTGAAGGAAGACATAGATATCATACACGTCAACACTGAAGAGCAATTGGCAGATATCTTCACCAAGCCCTTGGATGAGAAGAGGTTTTGCAAGTTACGGTGTGAGCTAAATATCCTGGAATCCTCAAATATCCTGTGATCAGGCACACATCCTAACCCTTATGCATATTGATGACTTAGATGTGCAACACACGAAGTAAAGTATATCTTCAATCGATGAAGACATACATTCTAAGTGTGAATACATAAATGTGGAATTTGACTTCGGAGTGCCACGATAATTGTGCGTCGTGTCTGGGTCTCATACTTCCTATACGGTGGGTAACTCCACCACCAAACGTTCTATCTTGAAGTGTTTCACTCATGGCGTTACCTTGCAATGTCTTCACATTTGATTTGGCTTCGATCTCCACATATTTTCATGATTATCTTCACTATGTTGATTATAGATATATATATACATAAGCTAGTGTTCTGTTGTAATACCCCAGATATAACTTTCCTAATTTGCACTCCAACTCTTGCTGTTTCCGGCGTTAAGTTATATTTATTTCTCGGGTTCGGGTCTTTGTCTCCGTGTTTTGTTTTTGTTGTCATGCATCTCATATCATGTCATCATGTGCATTGCATTCGCATACGTGTTCATCTCATGCATTCGAGCATTTTCCCTGTTGTCCGTTTTGCATTCCGGCGCTTCGTTCTCCTCCGGTGGTCATTTCTAGCTTTCTTTTGTGTGTGGGGATTAAACATTTCCGGATTCGACCGAGACTTGCCAAGCGGCCTTGGTTTACTACCGGTAGACCGCCTGTCAAGTTTCGTACCATTTGGACTTCGTTTGATACTCCAACGGTTAACCGAGGGACCGAAAAGGCCTCTTGTGTGTTGCAGCCCAACACCCCTCCAATTTGGCCCAAAACCCACCAAACTCTGCTCCATCTCCTAGAGCGTTCGATCACGATCGTGTGGCCGAAAACCGCACCTCATTTGGACTCTCCTAGCTCCACTTATGCCTATAAATAGACCCCCCCCCCCCGTTTTTGGATCTCCTCCTCTCCCCGAAACCCTAATTTCATCTCCGCGCGCTGGACACGTCCGCCCGGCGCCGGACACGTCC
>NC_041388.1:191561852-191571412 GCF_002162155.2 Triticum dicoccoides
CTCGCCGCCGCCGCGGCTCGGGAGGCCCAGATCGGGCCCTCGCGACCCGAGCCGCCCCCGCGCCTCCCCGCCTCGATCGCCGCCGCCTCACTCGGCTCCGGTGGGCGACGCTGCCGCGGGCCGCCAGTGCCGCCGCCGCCCGCGCCTCCTCTCGCCTCCCGAGGACGCCGCCGCCCCGCCGACCACCGCGGCACCCTCGCCGCCCGAGCCGGCCTCCCTCTCTCCGGCCGCCTCGCCGTCCAACTCCGGCCAACGCCATCTCCGGCGGTGAACAGTGCTGCCTCCGGCGAACTCCGATAACCGTGCAGATCCAGATCTGGAAAATTTGACGGTTGACTTTTCTCCTCCGAACCCTAATTTTTGTGCTAACTTTGATCGGCTATATCTTCGCATCCGTGGCTCCGTTTTAGACATATAGTATATCAAAATGTTCGCCTCGACGAGCACATCATTTCGCTCCATTGCCTAATTTTCATTTGAGTTCATCTTGATGCCCGAAATGCTGTTAGAAGGAGGCTTCGTGAGTTAATTGTCAGATCTGCTAGTTCATCTTAGACTTTTGTCATTTTTGCCATGATTGTTGTGTGCATGATATGCCTATGAGTCCTTCATATGTTTTGTTAAGGATTTTGTCTTCTTTCCAGAGGTGCAACCCATGCATTTTTGTGATGTGTGTGGTGACTTGTGCAAGCTTGCAAAGTGAGGCACCCAGTAAATCCGTTTTCAGGGACTTAGTGATTTCACTAAGTCCTGGGATGGTTTAGTTCATGATGCCATATGTTCATGCTATTTCCTAGTGATCCATGCCTCTTTTGAGGATGATCAGTAAAGGAGTTTTATTAATCTTGTTATGCTCTATCCATCCATGTCTTTGTTTGCAATTATGGAGCAACCTAGCTTGAGTCAATCGAGCTCTACTTTTGCTTCGTTGTGAATCTGGGCGGATCGTCAACTTGTTTACGATTTTGCCGATGTTATTGTAGTTGATCCGTGCATGCTATGCCATTGTTCTTGTCATTTCTAGCTTTTATTATGTGCCTTCTTAATGGATGTATTATTTTCTTGCCATGACTTGCACCGTAGTGAGTGCATCGAGCTCGTTTACATGCCTTCGTGAGCTATTTTTCAGCATGTCTCAGTTTTCACTAAGTCTGAAAACTGGTTAGGTTTTAGTTATGTTCGTGTGCTTGTTAGTATATTTTGTGATCCCTTTTGGCTCAAGGTCACTAAGGGTCTTTTGTTAAGCTTATTGAGTAGCTCCATGCCATGTTCTTCTTTGTCTTAATCAGGTCCTGTATCATGTTGTTTTGTTGCTCGGAACAGGGCTTCATGATCTGAAATTTCAGACAAGTGTTAATTTCACTAAGTCTGAGATCTGTTTTGCATTTGCGTTTTTGCCATGCTTGTTTGAACCTCTTAATGGATGAATTGACCGTGGCTCAGTGCTAGTCTTTTGATAAGCATCTTGAATGCTTCCTTGCGATGTATTTTGTTGTCATGTTTGGTGGCTGTAGCATGTTCATCTCATTGCATTTAGATGCCTACTTGCTGTAAATCGCAGACCGGTGTCATTTTTGAAACGCTTGCCATTTCCAAACCGTAACTCCGATTCCGGCGTTCTTTATATCGTTTTCAAGCGATTTCATCTCATCTTTCCAGTGGCACCCTTGGAATTCCGAGTTGAGGCCAGCTTCATGCATTTCCTGTCATATCTTGCATTTTGCATCCCGCATCGCATCCCGCATAGCATATCATCTTTGCATTGTGTTGTTTAAGTTTGCACGTGGTTGATTGTATCCTTGTTGCTTGTTTGTCTTGTTAGGGTAGAGCCGGGAGACGAGTTCACTAATGAGGAGCCCGTTGAGTTTGCTGTTGAGGATCCAGTCAATTCTGACAACTGTGCAGGCAAGATGATCATATCCTCGAAATCACTACTATCTTTGCTATGCTAGTTTGCTCGCTCTTTTGCTATGCCATTGCTACGATGCCTACCACTTGCTTGCAAGCCTCCCAAATTGCCATGTCAAACCTCTAACCCACCATTGTCCTAGCAAACCGTTGATTGGCTATGTTACCGCTTTGCTCAGCCCCTCTTATAGCGTTTCTAGTTGCAGGTGAAGATTGGAGGCCGTTCCTTGTTGGAACATTTATTTACTTGTTGGGATATCATTATATTGCTATGTTATCTTAATGCACCTATATACTTGGTAAAGGGTGGAAGGCTCGGCCTCTTGCCTAGTGTTTTGTTCCACTCTTGCCGCCCTAGTTTCCGTCATATCGGTGTTATGTTCCCGGATTTTGTGTTCCTTACGCGGTTGGGTTATAATGGGAACCCCTTGATAGTTCGCCTTGATTAAAGCTTTTCCAGCAATGCCCAACATTGGTCTTACCATTCACCACCTATCCTCTTTTTCCCTTGGGTTACCGGAGCCCAAGGGTCATCTTATTTTAACCCCCCCCCGGACCAGTGCTCCTCTGAGTGTTGGTCTGACCGAGTAGACTGCGGGGCCACCTCGGGGCAACTCGAGGGTTGGTTTTACTCGTAGGATGTCTCATCTGAGTGTGCCCTGAGAAAGAGATATGTGCAGCTCCTATCGGGATTTGTCGGCACATTCGGGCGGTGTTGCTGGTCTTGTTTTAACCTATCGAAGTGTCTTGAATTACCGAGATATCGACTCTGATCGGAACGTCTTGGGAGGAGGTCTATTCCTTCGTTGACCGTGAGAGCTTGTCATGGGCTAAGTTGGGACTCCCCTGCAGGGATTGAACTTTCGAAAGCCGTGCCTGCGGTTATGGGCAGATGGGAATTTGTTAATGTCCGGTTGTAGACAACTTGAACCTCAATTAATTAAAATGAATCAACTGAGTGTGTTACCGTGAGGGCCTCTTCTCGGCAGAGTCCGGGAAGTGGACACGGTGTTGGAGTAATGTTTGCGCAGGTTGTTCTCTAGCTTCTCGCTCGTGCTTTGCCTCCTCTTCTCGCTCTCTTTTGCGAATAAGTTAGCCACCAGACTTGCTAGTCGCTTGCTGCAGCTCCACTCATATTTTACCTTGCCTTACCTTTAAGCTCAAATAGTCTTGATCGCGAGGGTGCGAGATTGCTGAGTCCCCGTGGCTCACAGATTACTATTACACCAGATGCAGGGCCCAATGATTCCGCTCCAGGAGACGCGTATGAGCTCAAGTGGGAGTTCGACGAAAACTCTCAACGATACTACGTTTCCTTTCCCGATGATCAGTAGTGGTGCCCAGTTGAGGGTGATTGGGACCGTTGTCGCATGTTGGGTTTTCTTTTACTTTGGCGCCGTAGTCGGGCCACGAGTGTTTGGATGATGTAATGTTATTTATGCACTTGATTGACGTGGCGAGTGTAAGCCAACTATGTTATCTCCCCCTTTTATTATCTTATTACATGGGATGTTGTGAAGATTGCCTAACTTGCGACATATGCCTTCAATGCGATTATGTCTCTAAGTCGTGCCTCGACACGTGGGAGCTATAGTCGCATCGAGGGTGTTATAAGTTGGTAATCAGAGCCTTCTCCGACCTTAGGAGCCCCATTGCTTGATCGTTCTTAGCGGCCGAGTTGTGTCTAGAAATTTTTTTTGAGTCATTTAGGAATTATATATCGGAGAGATTAGGAATTATTTTTACTTCCCAGTCTCCTTATCGCTCTGGTAAGGCATCCTAACGTAGAGTTTTGACTCTTCTCTTCTCAAATTTCACTAAATTTTTTTTAGGATCACGCGGGTATCTTGGAATCGTTCTGATAGTTTTATGATGAGAACATTGACTTGGTGCCTCCTGTCAGGGGTTTAGTGGAAGTGTCCCGGGGAGTTGAGCTCTGAGGTGTTGTCATCATAATTTTATCGTTAAAGTTCTGGAATACCTGAGTTTAGTACGCCGACATCGAAAATCTCTTTTATGCAGTTCGTTGGTGAGATAACCTCGACGCCACCCAGTACGGGGGCGGGAGTTCGGGAGTATCGCCATAACTTGTATAACGGATGATTTTCGAAGGTTGAGGTAGATGGTTTCCGAAGGTTTCTTGGTTATGTGTTGAAGGATGGATACAGCTGGATGTAGGATTTGCTAGTTTGGGTGAGATATTATGCTTCCCCTGTATCCCCAACACCTGATTGCATAACCGGAAAGGTTCGGAAGTTTCATAGGTGGGAATTCTAGTAGATCTAGTTTTTCTTCCACGGATATAGGTTTGAGATTGGGATTTCTTACCGATTATTCGTTCTTGATCCGTACCTTGTTGGTTTATTTCTCTACCTTAATTCTACGTGGCTTCTCAATTTATGGATATGTGACCATTTCAAGAGGAATGCATTCGTTCATTTTGTTCGGATGTGAAGACTATGTGTTGCAATTTTCATTTCGTTGGATTCAGCTTCAATATTTATCTGTCAATGTGCTAATGGTGGTCAACCTCTTCAGGATGGCTCCTCCAACGCGCACGACTCCGAATCCTGATCCGCCACCACCTCCACCTCCTCCGGAGGCATGGCAAGCTGTGATGGCCGCAACCAATGCAAACACACAACTGATCATGCAAATTCTTCAAGAGCGCAATCAAGGCAGTCAAGGGAATCAAGGCAGCAATCAGAGTCACTTTGCTACGCTCAACCAGTTCCTTGCTAACGGGCCAAAGACTTTTAGCAATTGTGTTGAGACAACCGATGCTGATGATTGGCTTGTGGATCTGTGCAAGCATTTCGAGTGCGGTAATGTCAGGCCTGAGGACTTTGTCAAGTTCGCTTCCTTCCAACTCAAAGATCAAGCTGCAAAATGGTTCCAGCAGTACAAGGACTCCAGAGGTGGACGTGTTATCACTTGGGATGATTTCCATCGAGATTTCCGAGCTCATCATATTCCCCAGAGTGTGGTTGAAAGCAAGCGTGAAGAATTCCGCAATCTGAAGCAAGCCTCCTTGTCTGTCTATGACTACAACAAGTTGTTCCAGAAGCTTGCCCACTTTGCCAAGCAGGACGTCCCTGATGAGAAGAGCATGATATATCAGTTCAGGGGTGGTCTCAGAGAAGAAATTCAGCTCGCTCTTGTCCTCTTTGAGCCCTTGAGATACGATGAGTTCTTCAACATGGCATTGAAGCAAGAGGCTGCTCAGTTGAGGTGTGATGCTTCCAAGAAGCGAGTCAGAGATGCTACTCCTTCTTTCTCTACTCAAGTGGCCAAGCAGCAGAAGTTTTGGCTTCCTCCTCCTCCGTTCTGTCAGCCGTTTTAGCAGAAGAGGAAAGGTGGTAGTGGTTCTTCCCACCCACCCAACCCTGGCTTTCAGAACAAGACTTCGTCTCAAGCTCCAAGATCGAGTGCTCCGTATCACCGTCCGCTTTCAGAGGTCACGTGCAACAAGTGCCAACAAAAGGGTCACTATTCCAACAAGTGTCTCAACCAGAGGCGTCTTCCTCCTCCTCCTCCTGTCAGATCGACAAGTACAGTTGTGGTCAAGCATAACCCCAAGCACGCTAAGGTCAATTTGATGAATGCAGCTCAGGCAGAGGACTCGTCAGATGTCATCATGGGTAACCTTCCTGTTAATGATATTCCTGCAAAAGTTCTTTTTGACACTGGTGCATCGCATTCCTTTTTGTCATGCCCGTTTGCATCGAAGCACAATGTTGATACCGAGATTATGCCCAAAGTCATGCAAGTTGTTTCTCCTGGCAAGCTTTTGACTTCTAGTTTGGTTACTCCCGATATCTCTATCACATTGGGTGATTACAAGTTTCTCTCTTCTCCGGTGGTTCTTGGTAACTCAGATATTGATCTTATTCTCAGGATGGATTGGCTTTCTAAGCACAAGGCTCAGCTTGATTGTGCAGCCAGGCAGATTCAATTGACTCATTCGTCTGAGGATGTAATTGTCTTTGCCGCTCGTGATGATACTATCCGTCTGTTTTCTCTCAATGAGAAGGGTGAATTGGATGCCATCTCTCAAATTCCAGTCGTTTGTGAATATCAAGATGTCTTTCCAGAAGAGCTCCCAGGAATGCCTCCGCGCCGGCCAGTTGAATTCGTTATTGATCTTGAGCCTGGTACGGAACCTGTGTGCAAACATCCTTACAAGCTCGGACCTGAAGAGTTGAAGGAGCTGAAGAAGCAACTCGATATGCAAGAGAAAATGGGTCTTATCCGGCCTAGTTCTTCTCCGTGGGGTTGTGGTGTTCTTTTTGTGAAGAAGAAGGATGGAACGGACTGACTTTGTGTTGATTACCGTCCAGTGAACAAGAAGACCATCAAGAACAAATACCCACTTCCCAACATCAATGAGCTGTTCGAACAACTCAAAGGTGCCCAAGTATTCTCCAAGCTTGATCTCCGTATGGGTTATCACCAGATTCGCATTCATGAAGAAGATATTCCCAAGACAGCATTCAGAACAAGATTTGGTTCATATGAATACACTGTCATGTCTTTTGGCCTCGCCAACGCTCCTCCGACGTTCTCTCGCATGATGAACTTCATCTTCAACGCCTACACCAATGACTTCGTTTTGGTCTATCTCGACGACATTCTGGTTTTCTCCAAGAACAAGGAAGATCATGCCAAGCACTTGCATTTGGTTCTCGATAAGCTCAGGGAACATCAGTTCTATGCCAAGTTCTCCAAGTGTGAATTTTGGCTCGATGAGGTTCTTTATCTTGGTCATATCATCTCTGCCAAGGGAATTGCCGTGAATCCTGAGAAGGTGTCTGCAATTGTGAATTGGGAACCTCCTCGGAACGTGAAGCAACTCCGCAGTTTTCTCGGTCTCGCAAGCTATTGTCGAAGATTCGTTGAAAAGTTTTCTAAGATCGCGAAGCCTCTCTCTAATCTTCTTCAGAAGCACGTCAAGTACGTTTGGTCTCCGGAGTGTGATATTGCTTTCAACACTTTGAAAGAGAAGTTGATCACTGCTCCAGTTTTGACTCCGCCTGACGAATCCAAGCCGTACGAGGTCTTTTGTGATGCCTCTCTCCAAGGTCTTGGCGCAGTGTTGATGCAAGAGAAGAAAGTTGTTGCTTATACATCTCGCCAGTTGAAGCCTAATGAGAAGAACTACCCCACTCATGATCTCGAGTTGGCGGCAGTTGTGCATGCTCTTTTGACTTGGAGACATCTTCTATTGGGAAGAAAAGTGGACATTTTCACTGATCACAAGAGTCTTAAGTACATCTTCACTCAGCCTAATCTCAACCTCAGGCAAACTCGATGGGTCTAAATGATTCAAGAGTATAATCCGAGTATCGAGTACACTCCAGGGAAGGCTAATGTGATTGATGACGCTTTGAGCAGAAAGGCCTACTACAACAGTCTGATTCTCAAGCCTTATCAACCCGAGCTTTGTGAAGCTTTCCGCAAACTTAATCTGCAAGTTGTTCCTCAAGGATTCCTCGCCAACCTTCTAGTCTCTCCTACCTTGGAAGACCAAATTCGCCAAGCTCAGCTTCTTGATGCTATGGTGAAAAAGGTGAAGATTGGGATTGCCAGGAGTCAGTCCAACTACAAGTGCTACCGCCTTGATGACAAGGACACTCTCTTCTTCGAGGATCGTATTGTCGTGCCCAAAGGTGACCTCAAAGGTGACCTCCGTAAAGTGATCATGAACGAGGCTCAAAATTCTCTCCTCTCCATCCACCCTGGGAGTACGAAGATGTATCAGGACCTTAAGAAATCTTATTGGTGGACTCGAATGAAGTGCAAGATCGCTCAATTCGTGAATGAATGTGATGTCTACAGAAGAGTGAAGGCAGAACACCAAAGGCCAGCAGGTATCCTCCAACCACTTGCCATTCCAGAATGGAAGTTTGACCACATTGAAATGGACTTCGTGACTGGGTTCCCAAAGTCCAAGCGTGGCAATGATGCTATATTCGTTGTCATCGACAAGCTCACCAAAGTGGCTCATTTTCTGCCTATCAAAGAGTCGATCACTGCAGCTCAATTGGCGGAACTCTATACCTCTCGCATTGTCTCTCTGCACGGTATTCCTCAAGTGATCTCTTCAGACCGTGGCAGCATCTTTACCTCCAAGTTTTGGGATTCTTTTCAGAAGGCCATGGGCACCAACATCCGCTTCAACACTGCTTTCCATCCTCAAACAAGCGGTCAAGTCGAGCGTGTCAACCAGATTCTTGAAGATATGCTCAGGGCTTGTGTGATCTCCTTCGGCATGAAGTGGGAGGATTGTCTTCCTTATCCTGAATTCTCCTACAACAACAGTTTTCAAGCAAGTTCGGGCAAGGCCCCTTTTGAAATTCTGTATGGCAGGAAGTGTCGTACCCCTCTCAACTGGTCTGAAACCGATGAACGTCAACTTTTGGGTAATGACTTAATCACAGAGGCAGAAGAAATGTGTAAAGTCATTCGTGATAACCTCAAAGCAGCCCAATCCCGTCAGAAGAGCTACAATGATAGTAAGCACCGTGATTTGGCTTTCGAGATCGGAGATCATGTTTACCTCCGTGTCTCTCCTATGAAAGGTACTCGTCGCTTCAGTATCAAAGGGAAGCTTGCCCCTAGATACGTGGGACCTTTCAAGATTGTCAGCAAGAGAGGCGACCTCGCCTAACAACTCGAGCTTCCTTCAAACTTTGCAAATGTTCATGACGTGTTGCATGTCTCTCAGCTTAGAAAGTGCTTCAAGACTCCTGACCGCACAGTCAACTTCGAGGACATTGAGCTCCAAGAAGATCTCTCTTATCGTGAGCACCCAGTTGCTATTCTTGAAGAGACTGAACGCAAGACTCGCAACAAGTCAATCAAATTTCTCAAAGTCAAGTGGTCACACCATTCCGACCGTGAAGCTACCTGGGAACGCGAGGATCACCTCCGTTCTGAGTACCCGGCGTTCTTTCAGTCCTAGATCTCGGGACGAGATCCTTTTGTAGTGGTGGAGTGTTGTAACACCCCAGATATAACTTTCCCAATTTGTACTCCAACTCTTGCCGTTTCCGGCGTTAAGTTATATTTATTTCTCGGGTTCGGGTCTTTGTCTTCGTGTGTTGTTTTCGTTGTCATGCATCTCATATCATGTCATCATGTGCATTGCATTCGCATACGTGTTCATCTCATGCATTCGAGCATTTTCCCCATTGTCCGTTTAGCATTCCGGCGCTTCGTTCTCCTCCGGTGGTCATTTCTAGCTTTCTTTCGTGTGTGGGGATTAAACATTTCCGGATTGGACCGAGACTTGCCAAGCGGCCTTGGTTTATTACCGGTAGACCGCCTGTCAAGTTTCGTACCATTTGGACTTCGTTTGATACTCCAACGGTTAACCGAGGGACCGAAAAGGCCTCGTGTGTGTTGCAGCCCAACACCCCTCCAATTTGGCCCAAAACCCACCAAACTCTGCTCCATCTCCTAGAGCGTTCGATCACGATCGCGTGGCCGAAAACCGCACCTCATTTGGACTCTCCTAGCTCCACTTATGCCTATAAATAGACCCCCCCCCCCGTTTTCGGATCTCCTCCTCTCCCCGAAACCCTAATTTCATCTCCGCGCGTCGGACACGTCCGCCCAGCGCCGGACACGTCCGCCGCCGCCCCCTCGCC
>NC_041388.1:191571908-191628143 GCF_002162155.2 Triticum dicoccoides
GAGCCGCCCCCGCGCCTCCCCGCCTCGATCGCCGCCGCCTCCCTCGGCTCCGGTGGGCGCCGCCGCCGCGGGCCACCACTGCCGCCGCCGCCTGCGCCTCCTCTCACCGCCCGAGGACGCCGCCGCCCCGCCGACCACGGCGGCACCCTCGCCTCCCGAGCCGGCCTCCCTCTCTCCGGCCGCCTCGTCGTCCAACTCCGGCCGACGCCATCTCCGGCGGCGAACAGTGCTCCCTCCGGTGAACTCCGATAACCGTGCAGATCCAGATCTGGAAAATTTGATGGTTGACTTTTCTCCTCCGAACCCTAATTTTTGTGCTAACTTTGACCGGCTATATCTTCGCATCCGTGGCTCCGTTTTGGACATATAGTATATCAAAATGTTCGCTCGACGAGCACATCATTTCATTCCATTACATCATTTTCATTTGAGTTCATCTTGATGCCCGAAATGCTGTTAGAAGGAGGCTTCGTGAGTTAATTGTCAGATCTGCTAGTTCATCTTAGACTTTTGTCATTTTTGCCATGATTGTTGTGTGCATGATATGCCTATGAGTCCTTCATATGTTTTGTTAAGGATTTTGTCTTCTTTCCAGAGGTGCAACCCATGCATTTTTGTGATGTGTGTGGTGACTTGTGCAAGCTTGCAAAGTGAGGCACCCGGTAAATCTGTTTTCAGGGACTTAGTGATTTCACTAAGTCCTGGGATGGTTTAGTTCATGATGCCATATGTTCATGCTATTTCCTAGTGATCCGTGCCTCTTTTGAGGATGATCAGTAAAGGAGTTTTGTTAATCTTGTTTTGATATATCCATCCATGTCTTTGTTTGCAATTATGGATCAACCTAGCTTGAGTCAATCAAACTCTACTTTTGCTTCGTTGTGAATCTGGGAAGATCGTCAACTTGTTTACTATTTTGCCGATGTTATTGTAGTTGATCCGTGCATGCTATGCCATTGTTCTTGTCATTTCTAGCTTGTATTATGTGCCTTCTTAATGGATGTATGCTTGTCTTGCCATGACTTGCACCGTAGTGAGTGCATCGAGTTCGTTTACATGCCTTCGTGAGCTATTTTTCAGCATGTCTCGGTTTTCACTAAGTCTGAAAACTGGTTAGGTTTTAGTTATGTTCGTGTGCTTGTTAGTATATTTTGTGATCCCTTTTGGCTCAAGGTCACTAAGGGTCTTTTGTTAAGATTGTTGAGTAGCTCCATGCCATGTTCTTCTTTGTCTTAATCAGGTCCTGTATCATGTTGTTTTGTTGCTCGGAAGAGGGCTTCATGATCTGAAATTTCAGACAAGTGTTAATTTCACCAAGTCTGAGATTTGTTTTGCATTTGCGTTTTTGCCATGCTTGTTTGAACCTCTTAATGGATGAATTGGCCGTGGCTTAGTGCTAGTCTTTTGATAAGCATCTTGAATGCTTCCCTGCCATGTATTTTATTGTCATGTTTGGTGGCTGTAGCATGTTCATCTCATTGCATTTAGATGCCTACTTGCTGTAAATCGCAGACCGGTGTCATTTTTGAAACGCTTGCCATTTCCAAACTATAACTCCGATTCCGGCGTTCTTTATATCGTTTTCAAGCGATTTCATCTCATCTTTCCAGTGGCACCCTTGGAATTCCGAGTTGAGGCCAGCTTCATGCATTTTCTATCATATCTTGCATTTTGCATCCCGCATCGCATCCCGCATAGCATATCATCTTTGCATTGTGTTGTTTAAGTTTGCACGTGGTTGATTGTATCCTTGTTGCTTGTTTGTCTTGTTTGGGTAGAGCCGGGAGACGAGTTCACTAACGAGGAGCCTGTTGAGTTTGCTTTTGAGGATCAAGTCAATTCTGACAACTGTGCAGGCAAGATGATCATACCCTCGAAATCACTACTATATTTGCTATGCTAGTTTGCTCGCTCTTTTGCTATGCCATTGCTATGGTGCCTACCACTTGCTTACAAGCCTCCCAAATTGCCATGTCAAACCTCTAACCCACCATTATCCTAGCAAACCATTGATTGGCTATGTTACCGCTTTGCTCAGCCCCTCTTATAGCGTTGCTAGTTGCAGGTGAAGATTGGAGGCCGTTCCTTGTTGGAACATTTATTTACTTGTTGGGATATCATTATATTGCTATGTTATCTTAATGCACCTATATACTTGGTAAAGGGTGGAAGGCTCGGCCTCTTGCCTAGTGTTTTGTTCCACTCTTGCCGCCCTAGTTTCCGTCATATCGGTGTTATGTTCCCGGATTTTGCGTTCCTTACGCGGTTGGTTTATAATGGGAACCCCTTGATAGTTTGCCTTGATTAAAGCTTTTCCAGCAATGCCCAACATTGGTCTTACCATTTGCCACCTAGCCTCTTTTTCCCTTGGGTTACCGGAGCCCAAGGGTCATCTTATTTTAACCCCCCCGGGCCAGTGCTCCTTTGAGTGTTGGTCCGACCGAGTAGACTGCGGGGCCACCTCGGGGCAACTCGAGGGTTGGTTTTACTCGTAGGATGTCTCATCTGAGTGTGCCATGAGAAAGAGATATGTGCAGCTCCTATCGGGATTTGTCGGCACATTCGGGCGGTGTTGCTGGTCTTGTTCTAACCCGTGGAAGTGTCTTGAATTACCGAGATATCGAGTCTGATCGGAACGTCTTGGGAGGAGGTCTATTCCTTCGTTGACCGTGAGAGCTTGCCATGGGCTAAGTTGGGACTCCCCTGCAGGGATTGAACTTTCGAAAGTCGTGGCCGCGGTTATGGGCAGATGGGAATT
Source organism: Triticum dicoccoides (assembly GCF_002162155.2). NCBI lineage: Eukaryota > Viridiplantae > Streptophyta > Magnoliopsida > Poales > Poaceae > Triticum > Triticum dicoccoides. The sequence goes on from NC_041388.1 coordinate 191,574,667, forward strand.
TGTTAATGTCCGGTTGTAGACAACTTGAACCTCAATTAATTAAAATGAATCAACTGAGTGTGTTACCGTGAGGGCCTCTTCTCGGCGGAGTCCGGGAAGTGGACATGGTGTTGGACTAATGTTTGCGCAGGTTGTTCTCTAGCTTCTCGCTCGTGCTTTGCCTCCTCTTCTCGCTCTCTTTTGCGAATAAGTTAGCCACCATACTTGCTAGTCGCTTGCTGCAGCTCCGCTCATATTTTACCTTGCCTTACCTTTAAGCTCAAATAGTCTTGATCGCGAGGGTGCGAGATTGCTGAGTCCCCGTGGCTCACAGATTACTATTACACCAGATGCAGGGCCCGATGATTCCGCTCCAGGAGACGCGTATGAGCTCAAGTGGGAGTTCGACGAAGACTCTCAACGATACTACGTTTCCTTTCCCGATGATCAGTAGTGGTGCCCGGTTGGGGGTGATTGGGACCGTTGTCGCATGTTGGGTTTTCTTTTACTTTGGCGCCGTAGTCGGGCCATGAGTGTTTGGATGATGTAATGTTATTTATGCACTTGATTGACATGGCGAGTGTAAGCCAACTATGTTATCTCCCCATTTTATTATCTTATTACATGGGATGTTGTGAAGATTGCCTAACTTGCGACATATGCCTTCAATGCAATTATGTCTCTAAGTCGTGCCTCGACATGTGGGAACTATAGTCGCATCGAGGGTGTTATATCTGTCCTCTACAACATTCAGTTATAGCTATGTCTTCGTGTTGAATCTTTTGAACTAAGTGAATGTGATCGGACCCTAACATCTCTATGCTTTCTATCTCAAACTCTATCTCCCCAGGTCATATGCATTCTATTGAAACTGTCGAATGTCTTGTCTGCGTCCTTGTCAGCAGAAGATACAGAGACAACCATTAAGTCCGTTTTCAATGTTCATTCCTCCACATGAAATCCGGAGAAAAGTAGGAATGACCACTCGACAATCCAGGAGTGCGTGGACGTGGAACAAACCCCAAAATTCCGCATAATGGCCACGTGTTCCTCAGATGCGAATCGCCAGGGGCACCTGTGTAATAGCACAGTGCCGCCCTTGTGCCTATAAATACACACTCACAGCGGTCATTATCTCTTCTTCCACCCTCGCACGAACCCTAGCGCCACCGCTAGCCCTCGACGACATCGGCGACGAAGCGCTTCGCTGCCGCAACCTCTCCGACGCCGTCTTCACGTCGACCGCGGACATCGTCCTCTCCGCTGTCGCCGTAGGTGTCCTCCGTCGCTAAGTTAGGGCACGGAAGATCGAACTGCTCGGCCTCATCTTACACTCCGTCTAGCAGTTCTTAGTGTGGTAAATAAAACTTCCTCTTTCTACAGCACCATTGATCCTATGGATTTGTCACTTTCTACCACAAGCAGTTTCTGTTCACACAAGCTAGATCTCTCTCATACTGCATCTCATAACATGCCTAGTATATTCACTTGTGCTTCACAAAGTAGTTAGATTCCTCACTTGTACTGATTTGTGGATTCGTACAAATCTGGAACCAACTTCTTATCTATGAGTGAATGTCTTCGCATGATGAGGTCAATGTCTTCTAAACTGATTTATCTTCAAAATCTTCTGAGAATGCATATGACCTCTTCCCCTTCCCTCGCACCTTAATGCTGTCACAGGTACATGTCCGTGGGAGAATCCTTTGGTTCTGATAGTCTGCATTCATCTGCAAAATTCTTACAGCATCACATAAATTCTCCCGAAGCCAGTTCCTGTTGGTCCAGCAAACGAAAACCTTTGAAGCCTTTGAACGTCTTGAAGCCTTTCAGGTTAAAGTTTATGGCTTCAGAGAAAGCAGCAAGGAAGGGTGGCAGAAAGCGTCGTGGTGGGACCTCCAGAGATCTGCCAGATGAACTCTCAGAAATGTACAAGACATATCCTGAAGAGGATTACAGTCAGCGCAAGACCCGAATCCAATGGATTCGAAGATATTGGGCAGAACAATGGTTCAAATACAGATTTGTGACCCAGGAGTATGCTGAGAAAAACGCCATCAAGAGATCGTGGGGAGACATCCTATTCAAGAATCTTCTACCCAGGTCCGGAGATGAAGCCATTGCTCAAGGCTTCTATCCATGCATGGTCCATGGACCACAGCCTGCTGATGCACACTCATCGTCACTGCTATGGTGTCGTGACGACAATCTGTTCAAGCACAACTTCCAGTTTGCTCAGAACTCAGCGAAGCAAAACAAGAAGACTTTTGGGTTAGACTTCAACCCTGGTCCCTCATCTCCAAGGGCAGATGGCACACGACATGCAGAACCCAATGTCATCGGTCCTTTCGCCAACCTTGAAGGCCTCATCACCTACATCTTGGTTCAAGGGACTGCAGTGAATGAGTCTGCAGCTGACACTGAGTCTGATGACGCGCCTGCAATGCCGAAGCCAAAGCAGTTGAAGAAGCCAAAAGCTTCAAAGCCTGCCCCTTCACCAAAAGTCTCAAGGGCAAAGCCACTAGCAACCGCACCTCCTGAAGACAGTGTGCAGTCTGAAGACTTATCACGCGTCTCCAAGCCCTAGAAGGCCAAGATGCCTCTGTCTCACACTGGCAAAGAGCTAACAGCTGCTGCCATTCTGCGCAATGACGACATTGATTTGTCAAGTGATGAAGATCTTGCAGATGACGCTCTTGAGCAACTCATCAAGAGCAAAGAAGAAGCAGAAATCTTCAATGATCTACCTCTCTTTGATGTCACCATCATCCACAACTTCATTGACGAGTGGTTTGACACGCCAAACATCAGCTTTGAAGATCTGCAGCTACCCATTGGCCTCAGTGTCGCCTTCCAAGGCGCCATTGCTTCAGAACTTGCTATTGCCCGACGCATTGTTGAACTGAAGCAGAAGATTGACTATGAAAAGGCTCAGTTCAAGAAGCATATGGCCAAGCTCAGCGTGCAAGAAGTGAAGAACTTCAAGACAATGATGCACGAGCTCAAGGAAGCCTTGTGAAGAAGCGTGCAGAAGCTCAGGGTTCGCGTGAGCGCATGAAGACTCTAGATGACAGATGTGTGCAAGCCTATAATGAGGCTGAGAAGCGCAAGGCACTTGGGCGTCCTGGCATCGACCCCAGGATGGCCGCAAAGAAGAAGAAGACGCCTGCTACGGCTGAAGTTGATGCACCAAGGCAAGAAGCAGTTCCGATTGTCTTCCCAACTAGACTGACTGGCTCGAAGCCAAAAAGCCGGTCAACAGCTTCAGAGCTCAAGAAGACCAGGACTGCTGAGGCTGAAGCCAGGAAGAGGAAACACTCTGAAGCCTCTCCTACTGCCCCCTCCAAGAAGAAGAGGAAGACCAAGAAAGCTCGGGCTGCTTCCATAGTGCCCTTGGTAGTTGAACCCATTTCTATGGCCTATCCTGAAGCGGAACGACAACTGACAATTTATGAGCCTGCTTCCACAGAGGCTCATGAAGCTGAAGACATTCCAGCAGCCAATCCCATCGCTGCTGAAGACATTGGTCAACATGACAATGTAGAAGATGATGCAGTCCTTCCTCAGCATGAAAACAGTGAACTCATCAGCATTGGTCGTCCACTGACGCCAATTGCACAGGATGCTTCATGGGCGGATCGCCCACAAGAGGAAGAAGACTATGAGGCCCAGCCCACTCCAACTCCACAGGCGTCGTCTGCGTTACGCAGGCTTCGCAAAGGTCCAAGGCCTCAAGTCTCTGCTGAAGACATTCCGGCTGCATCAGCCGCAGAAGAAGGAGTCCCACAAGATCCCACTCCCCTGTCCCACCAAGAAGCAGTTCTCCAGGAGAATGTGCTTGTGACCGACCCTCCAGCTAGTCAAGTGGAGGATGAAAATCGTGAGGCTGCCATAGCCAACAATGAAGCTAATGTGGAGCCCTCCCCAGCAAAAGCTTCAGAAGACAGCGAAGCCACTGATCCCGCCAATTCTGTTCCTGAGTCTGCTGCCGGTCCCCAATTCAACTATCATGTTGAGCACAGGCCTCAGGTCCAGAAGCCAATCCCAAGACTGCCAAGGTTTCCAGGTCCTGCATCAGCACCTGGCTCCTTCAACATCAATGGCTTCAGGGCAGACAACACGTTGTTCAATAGCTCCAGGAACCCCTACTCAAGGGAAAGGATATCATCTGATCGGTTCTGGAGCTATCCTCAGCGAAGCTATTACTCTTGCATTCTGTACAACCAAGGTCGCATCTTCCCACACAAGCGCCTTGACGTTGAAGCTATAGCTGGTCTGCCCTGTCTGGAAGAAGCTTTAGATTGCTTCAAGGAAGTTGGACTGCTGTCGTTCATTACTGACGAAGAGCATTGGAATGAAGAGATGCTGCTTCAATTCTATGCCACACTTCACATCAGAGGGTACAGTAGAGATCCGAAGACTTGGGTCCTGGAGTGGATGACTGGCAATGTTCATCACGAAGCCAATGCATTTGACATCATTGAGCTCACTGGCTTGCCCACTCCTGGCGATCTCTTCGAGCAAGGCTGTCAGTTGCATGCTAAAGCTATTGAGAGCATCTTTCAGCGGCCAGAACCTGATATGAGTCAGATGCTCAGCATGATGAAGCCATTGCCCCAAGATGCTGCTTATCCCACAGAGTTCTTCGTTGAAGACCTTGAGTATCTGCCAAGAACCATCTATCACATCATCAGGCAAACTCTCTGGCCTATCAAAGGGCACTCTCCAAATGCCAAGCTTCAGCGTGCAATGAAGACTTTGGTCTTCTATATACTTCATGGCAAATACTTCAATGCACAGGACTTCTTCATACGCCAACTTGCTGCATCAGGCATTGATCTATTTGGTTTGAAGTTCTACGCCCCTTGGGTCATGCGGCTGATCAAGCTACACTCCGCCATCTCGTATTAGCCCTCAGCCCGCAACCATCGGATCTTTTTGCCTGACATGGACATGTCTACTAAAGCCATATATTCTGAGCCTGCCAAGCAACCTCTAAGTCTTCAGAATGCAGACCATCAGAGTTTTACTCAGAACGTTGAAGGCGTTGAAGCAGTTTCTCGGGTGTATCCTTTGGCTGGCACTATATGTGCACCACACCCTGCTTCCGCTGAAGCCACTGACAGTGCCACTGCTCCAAGACCCAAGAAGCGCACTCGTGTTCTCAACGACCGACAGCTTCTTGTGGCTCTACATCAGAAACAGGATAGGCATCATGACTGGCTGAAGCGTCAGATGAAAAGCCTCTTGGTGGATGTTAATCGCACTCGAAATCTTGCCACCAAGAATGCTTTCGTTGCCCATGAAACCTGTCGCCGCACATGGAAAGGGCTCACGATGATGTGTTCTGAAGCTGATCTTCAAGAGGATGGCTTCTCTGAGAGATTCAAGTTTGACTCCACACCTCCTCGAAGGGCTGTTCTGCTAGGAACTCCATCCCTTGAAGACTCTTAGTTCTCTTCCTCTGCTGCCACAGTGACTGCCAGAATTATTGAGGAAAAAGACGATGCTACTTCACCGCCACCTCCTTCACCACCTCCAAGCTCTTCTGCACCGCCAAACAACACCAACAACTCTGCTACTTCACCTACTCCTCATGGGAACGAGTAGAGGCTCTATGTCTTCAAACCTTTTTGGTCATTACTGACAAAAGGGGGAGAAGCATATGAGATTGATAGTCTTCAAGCGGGTTCATATGGGCGGGTGCTTTATATTTTGCTTCGTGCTTACAACTCTCGTTTTTGCTACATTTGGTTCTTATAAGTTGTAACACTTAAACTAGATGGTCGTCTGCTACTTATTTTCCACCTTGTTTTGCGAAGATAAATTCCGCATGTGCGACGATAAATTCCGCACTTAGCTCATTCTGCAGACGTCCATTTTCCATTATGCATGTCATTATCTTCATATACTTTCACATGCATAGTGGATTGTCATCATAAGTTGAAGTGGATCTCCACAAGTACAACCTGCCATGTGCATTTGCATTCCAAAAGCAAATTAACTTATATGCACATCTTCAAGGGGAGCCCTTGCAACTTATGAAGACAATTCCTTATCCTTTACAATTTCACAAATTATATTCCCCGTTGAAAACTTCAACTAGTTTGTCATCAATCACCAAAAAGGGTGAGATTGTAAGTGCGTCTAGTGCCACCCCTAGTTGGTTTTGGAGTATTGACGACAAACCTAGTTGAGGGACTAATGTGTTTGTGAGAATTGCAGGATAACACAGGTAGAAGTCCCTCATTGATTCGGTTTTACTACCAGAGATGACCCCTAAAAATGTATGAAGACATTGAAGTCAAAGGTGGTATATGAAGATATTCACATTGAAGACTATGACAAGAGAAGACACAATATGAAGCCTATGGAGCCCGAAGACTTAGATCTTTCGTAGATCTTTTTCTTTTGTGTTGAGTCATAGGAACCACCGTACTGTTAAGTGGGGTCCAAGAGAACCAGTTAGAATGACTGAAGTGATGCCTAAACCAAAAACCTATGTCTTCGAGTGAAGACTATGAGAGCGAATCTTGTCCAGAGTCGGACAAGTCAGCTTTGCTTGTAGCCCAAGTAAAGTTGCCGTGTGAGTTTGAAATCTGACCGTTGGAACACGTGTCAGTTCCTTAGTGACCCAAGGTCATTTCGGACAAATCAGGTCGGGTTGCCAAGTGGCTATAAATAGCCCACCCCCTACAACCATAAACGGTTGGCTGCTCAGATTAAAAGTACGGCTTTTGTCGTTTGAGAGCATCCCACCTCGAAGCCTTTGAGAGAGAATTCCTTGCGAGGATAAAGCCCTAACCACCAGAGCCAGAGAGAATTGGGCATCACTTAAGTCTTCTTGTCTGTGTGATCTGAAGACTTATTACACTTGAGGACTGTGCATCCTCCAGCCGGTTAGGCGTCGCGTTCTGAGCATCCAAGAGACATTATGGATTGCCGGTGAACGAAGTCTGTGAAGGTTTGGGAGTCTACCTTGAAGACTTACCAGAGTGATTGGGCGAGGTCTATGTGACCTTAGCTCAAGGAGAATATGGTGAGGACTGGGTGTCCTGAGCTGCGTGTTCAGGACTGGGTGTCCGGGACTGTGTGTCCTAAGGTTTAAATACCTAGCCGCTCCAACCAGACATACAGTTGTCACAGCAACTGGAACTGGTCCAACAAATCATTGTCTTCAATGAGTCACTGGTTTCATCTTCACTTCCCTTTACTTACTGTTACTCCTTGTGAAGTCATTGTATGTTTGCACTATCATTTGTCTTCACTGAGTGACTGCGTGTTCTGTTTGGCTTCACAATATCTTCCTACCTGATCCTTACTACCTAGCTGCTATTTGTCTTTGTGCTTTCACTTCATTGAATACTTGACTATGGTTTGGCTAGTGTAGTCTACCTTCCGCTGCATGGTAATAGGTATAATTTTATTGTTTGTCTTCAAAACTTCTATGTTCTGAAGACTTTCATAAAAATCTCCTATTCACCCCCCCTCTAGTCGATATAACGCACTTTCACAATATCTCTTATCTAATTAATGCATCTATATACTTGGTAAAGGGTGGAAGGCTCGGCCTTATGCCTGGTGTTTTGTTCCACTCTTGCTGCCCTAGTTTTCGTCATATCGGTGTTATGTTCCCGGATTTTGCGTTCCTTACGTGGTTGGGTTATAATGGGAACCCCTTGACAGTTCGCTTTGAATAAAACTCCTCCAGCAAGGCCCAACCTTGGTTTTACCATTCGCCACCTAGCCTTTTTCCCTTGGGTTAGGCCAGCCCAAGGGTCATCTTTATTTTAACCCCCCCCCCCCCGGGCCAGTGCTTGTCTAAGTGTTGGTCCGAAACAGAGCCACTTGCGGCGCCACCTCGAGGAAACTTGAGGGCTGGTTTTAGCTGTACGTAGTGTTCATCCGGTGTTGCCCTGAGAGCGAGATATGTGCAGCTCCCATAAGGATGTCGGCGCATCGGGCGGTCTTGCTGGACTTGTTTTACCATTGTCGAGGATGTCTTGTATCCGGGATTCTGAGTCTGATCGGGTCTTCCCGCTAGAAAGAATATCCTTCGTTGACCGTGACAGCTTGTGATGGGCTAAGTTGGGACACCCCTGCAGGGTTATGAAATTTTGAAAGTCATGCCCGCGGTTATGGGCAGATGGGAATTTGTTAATGTCCGGTTGTAGAAAACCTGAAGTTGACCTTAATTAAAATATATCAACCGCGTGTTTAACTGTGATGGTCTCTTCTCGACGGAGTCCGGGAAGTGAACACGGTGTTGGAGTTATGCTTGACGTAGGTTGTTCTAGGATCACTTCTTGATCATAGTTGTTCGACCGTGCTTTTGCCTTCTCTTCTTGCTCTCTTTTGCGTATGTTAGCCACCATATATGTTAGTCGCTTGCTGCAGCTCCACCTCCTACCTTTTACCCTTCCTATAAGCTTAAATAGTCTTGATCACGAGGGTGTGAGATTGCTGAGTCCCTGTGGCTCACAGATACTTCCAAAACCAGTTTGCAGGTGCCGTTGAACCGTGCAGATGACGCAACCAAGCTCAAGGAGGAGCTCGATGAAGATCTTGTCCTTTGTGTTGTTCCTTTCTAGTTGATCAGTAGTGGAGCCCAGTTGGGGTTCGATCAGGGATCCGTGTAGCAGTTGGGGTATAGTCTTCTTTTATTTTGGTTCCGTGGTCGGACCTTGATTGTATTTGGGTGATGTCATGTTATATTCATGTATTGTGTGATGTGGCGATTGTAAGCCAACTATGTACCTCTTTCCCTTATGTATTACATGGGTTGTGTGAAGATTACCTCACTTGCGACATTGCTTTCAATGCGGTTATGCCTCTAAGTCGTGCTTCGACATGTGGGAGATATAGCCGCATCGTGGGTGTTACAGAAGACCCTGTACCATTTAGCACTGTCATCTTCCCTAAATGGGGCTCGTGGTGCACCTATGCTGCTCGGCCTGACCGGGGCGGTCTTGTCGCCCTATTTGTTAGCTTTTGTTGTGAAAGTGCAACTATCCCTAGGTGGTTTTGGTAATTCCTAACAACATATAGCTCATTGAGCTAATGCTATTCAAAGATTAATATTTCAGGAAAAGCTCAATGAATGGCATGGCATGGATGAGGAAAGTGGACCCCTCAAAATATTAAGGACAAAAAGATTGGCTCAAGCTCAAAGCTGAAGACTCTACATTTTATATTTTAGTGATCCAAGATCACATTGAGTCTATAGGAAAAGTCAATACTATCAAGGAGGGATGAGGTGTTGTTTAATGAGGTTCTTGCTTCATAGTGCTTAGTGATATGCTCCAAAACCATCAACTACCTTCCCACATCCACATATGTCCTGAACCAAAAGTCAAACTCGGCCCTACCGATTCTTTCTATCCGGCACCACCGAGTTTCAAATGTCATAGCCACTGCCACAAACCCTAGGCAAATCGGTCTCACCGATAGGGATCTTGGTCACACCGAGATGGGGTCGTAATCTCTCTGTTTCCCTTCGTAACATTTTGGTCCTACCGAGATGAGCGATCGGTCCCATAGAGATTGCCATGTACACTCTCTGTTTCTCTTTCGTAACATTTCGGTCCCACGAAATGAGCGATCGGTCCCACTGAGTTTACCTGACCAACTCTCTGCTTAGCTTATTACCAAAATCGGTCCCATCGAATTTGTGTAATCGATCACACCGAGATTATGTTATGCCCTAACCCTAACCATATCGGCCCTACCGAGTTGCATCTCAGTCCCACCGAAAATCCTAACGGTCACTAGGTTTGCTGAATCGGTCTGACCGAGTTTCTCCATTCGGTCTCAACGAGATTGGTAAATTGTGTGTAACGGTTAGATTTTGTGTGGAGGCTATATATACCCCTCCACCCACTCTTCCTTCGTGGAGAGAGCCATCAGAACATACCTACACTTCCAATACACATTTTCTGAGAGAGAACCACCTACTCATGTGTTGAGGCCAAGATATTCCATTCCTACCATATGAATCTTGATCTCTAGCCTTCCCCAAGTTGCTTTCCACTCAAACCCTCTTTCCACCAAATCCACATCCCGTGAGAGAGAGTTGAGTGTAGGGGAGTCTATCATTTGAAGCACAAGAGCAAGGAGTTCATCATCAACACACCATTTGTTACTTCTTGGAGAGTGGTGTCTCCTAGATTGGCTAGGTGTCACTTGGGAGCCTCCGACAAAGATTGTGGAGTTGAACCAAGGAGTTTGTAAGGGCAAGGAGATCGCCTACTTCGTGAAGATCTACCGCTAGTGAGGCAAGTCCTTCGTGGGCGATGGCCATGATGGGATAGACATGGTTGCTTCTTCATGGACCCTTCGTAGGTGGAGCCCTCCGTGGACTCGCGCAACCTTTACCCTCCATGGGTTGAAGTCTCCATCAACGTGGATGTACGATAGCACCACCTATCGGAACCATGACAAAAACATAAGTGTCTCCAATTGCGTTTGAATTCTCCAAACCCTTCCCTTTACATTCTTGCAAGTTGCATGCTTTATTTTCCGCTGCTCATAGACTCTTTGCATGCTTGCTTGAATTGTGTTAAGATTGCTTGACTTGTGCTAAGATAGCTAAAATCTGCCAAAGACTAAAATTGGGAAAAGGATAGATTTTTATTTTGTCAAGTAGTCTAATCACCCCCCTCTAGACATACTTTCGATCCTACAAGTGGTATCAGAGCTTTGGTCTCCATTTGCTTTGATTTCCATAGCTTTTGGTGGTCATAGCCTTGGTTTCACAACCTAGGAGAGTATGGCGTCTAGCGAGGGAAATTACCACCGTAGAGGTCCTTACTTTGATGGTACTAATTTTGCTAGTTGGAAGCATAAGATGAAAATGCATATTCTTGGACATAACCCCGCCGTTTGGGCTATTGTGTGTGTTGGCTTGCAAGGTGAATTCTTTGATGGGAGAGAACCGAATCGTGAAGCTACCACGGATGAGTTGAAGATGCTACAGTACAATGCTCAAGCTTGTGATATCCTCTTCAACGGATTGTGCCCCGAAGAATTCAACAAAATCAGCCGTCTTGAGAATGTAAAGGATGGGATACTTTGATTGACATGCACGAAGGTACCGACTCCGTCAAGGAATCCAAGTTGGATGTGCTTCAAAGTCAACTTGACAAGTTCAAAATGAAGGATGGTGAAGGTGTCGCTGAAATGTACTCTAGGCTTGCTCTTATCACAAATGAGATTGCCGGCTTAGGAAGTGAAGAGATGACCGACAAATTCATCATCAAGAAGATCCTAAGAGCCTTGGATGGAAAATACGATACCGTATGCACATTGATCCAAATGATGCCAAATTACAAAGATCTCAAGCCAACAGAAGTCATTGGAAGAATTGTTGCTCATGAGATGTCACTCAGGGATAAGGAGGAGCTCCATAACAAGTCAAGTGGTGCTTACAAAGCCTCATGTGAAGCTCCCACATCATCGAGTGAGAAACAAACCTTCAATGAAGAATTGAGCCTAATGGTGAAGAACTTCAACAAGTTCTACAAGAGTAGAAGCAAGGAAAGAAGTTCCAAGTCAAGGTCCTACAATGACAAAAGATCTTCTAGTCGAGAGCAAAACTGCTACAATTGTGGAAGACCCGGACACTACTCCAATGAGTGTACGGCTCCCCACAAGAGAAGAGAAGATTCTCCCAAAAGAAGAAGTAGAAGAGACGAATCACCATCAAGGGAGAGAAGGAGTAGGGATGATCGATATGAATGAAGACACCCTCAGAAAAGCAAGGATTCGGAAAGGAAGGACAAGTCATCAAGGAGCTACACAAAATGAAGACATCAAGCTCATGTTGGTGAATGGGTATCCGGCTCTGACTCCGACAATGACTCCGAGAGAAGCTATCACTCCGACTCCGAATATACTCAAGATGAAGGTGTTGCCGGACTATCACTTGTGTCAACCAACTCCTATGACATATTTGATTCACCAAATGAAGGAATTGGAAGATGCTTCATGGCCAAAGGTCCAAAGGTATCACACCCCGAGTATGTTGATTTCAATAGTGATGAAGATGACTTGTTAGGTGATGATGAGTTACTTGTTGACAACTATAGTGATGAATACTATGATGAAACGAATGACAATGATAAGGAGAAGATTGAGTCTCTAACTAAAGAACTAAACACTCTTAAGTTAGCTCATGAAACTATCTTAGGAGATCATTGAGAACTTTTAAGGACTCATGAGAAATTACGTTTTGAAAAGCTCAACCTTGAGCAAGAGAACGAGTTCTTAAAGGCAATCAATGATGATCTTCTCAAGAAAAGTTCTTCTTACATTGCCAAGCGTTTACTCTTATCCACTTACATGCCTCAAGTCAAGTCTAGTAACAAGAACAAGAAAGATTCTTCCTCTAGTAGTAACAATAATCATTCTAAATCCAATGTTGTTGCTTCTAGTAGTTCTCTTGATTCCACTAATGATTCTCTTAGCCAAGTTACACTTGAGAAAGAAAATAGCTTATTGAAGGGAATTATATAGAAAGGTGTTTACAAGAGCCTTGCCGGGAGTAAGAAATTCGAGGAAATTGTACGCAAGCAAGGAAGGCACCGAAAGAATCAAGGTATTGGTTTTGAACGAAAGTTCAATGCCAATGGAGTTGAGTGGGAAGAAGATCAATACCCCAACACGAAGTTTGTTCCTCAACAAGAGAAGTATGATCCTACTTCATCCAAAGGGACACAAGCTCAAGATGATCTTCCACCACAAGACCACAAGCAAAAAGGCAAGGGCAAGCTTCAAGAGGAAATTGATGCATTTGAGGAAGCTCCTAAGGCCTTGGTCAAGTGGGTTCCCAAGACTACATCAAGTTCCAATTCATCAAGTACAACTACAACTTCGAGGATTCCCATCAAGATGGTGTGCATACCAAAGAAGAAGAACTAGAGAGTTCTTGAGGGTGACTCCGCCAATATACTTCACTCTTATCATTTTGGCAAGAACAAGTGCAATCAACTTCCACATCTTGCACTAGTTCAAGGAGTCACAAACCCTCTTGTTGGTAAGACAAGGGACAAGGTAACCTAAAGCTTTCATAGACATCATCTTGTGTGTGCATCACTCTATGTCTATGGATACTCTTGTTGTTCCTTGTGGGACTAACCCGTGTAGGTATTGAAAGTGCAACTCACTCCAAAGGATAGCTCCAAATGATCTACATCAACATAGAGCATCCACATCTTCAACACCTACATGAAGTCATCATTGACAAAACCCAAGGTTAGTTCATCCCTCTTAGGGGCGATCTCACATCTAGGGGGAGCTTTACTCTAACAATTGAGTTAAAGCAACTCTAATGGTGTGAACACGACAACGCTTTATGTAATAGTGGTAACCCCACTTGTGCTTAAACGATGAGTATGACCTATGATCAAATGTTCTCATTTGACTCCTAAGTCAATATACTCATATATAGATGACCTAGTCATCGCCAATTGCTTGATAGATGCTAGAATTGTTTGTGCATGCTTTGCCACATATTTCATTTGCCATTTTATTGTGTGAGCATGTTGGTTGCATAGTTTACTCATTCGAGGACATCCACTTGTTGTTTTGATTGATTGGTTTCCTTTTCTTTTGGCCAAGTGGATGGACAAGAATGCCTAAGAACCTTCTCTAGCTATCTATGCTTTTCTCGTCTCAAACTCTATTCATGTTGCATCACAAAATTTGATCAAGTCAGATTCAAACCACTCTGTGTGAGGAGCACTCGGAGTCCCCGATTCGTCATAGACTTAAACTTCCAAAACTTCTTTGTGTGTTTCGGTCTGACCGATTCACCCATTTCGGTCATACCGAGATCACTAAGTCAATCTAGGTTTTCAACCTCGGTGCAACTGATTCGAACTTTTCGGTCACACCGAGTTTCAGTAACTGCTTGCAGTTATGAATCTTGGTGCCACCGAGTTGTTCCACTCAGTCACACCGACAGGGTCAGGCTATATATATCCACGGGTCAAATGTTGGAAAACTTTCCGAACCTCCTCGACCTGCGCTTAGCCCGCTCTGCCTCCAGGGTCTCCGGATTGTCTTCCTCGTTGCCATCCGCCTTCTGCCGCTGGTCTCCGCCGCCGTCAACGGGAATCAACCCCGCCGTTGCCGCCATAGCGAGTTCAGCGCCGAACTAGGGTATGAACTCGATCACTGTGTTGTTCTATGTCCGATTCCCCAGCACATTGCTTTGCCATGTATCTTGCCACGATTGAAACCATTCTATCCATCGAAAACATTTCGTAGTTTAGTCGTAAATTGAAAATTTAGGGTTAGGTTTCCGCCGAAACCATCTCGGACCCACCGAGTTGTGGAACTCGATACCACCGATTTGGCTCAGGCCATTGCACATGTAATTTTTGGTCTGACCGATAATTGCAAATCGGTGTGACCGAGTTTAGGACTTTGTGAAACCCTAGCAGTCTCGGTGCCACCGAACTGTGACTCGGTCTGACCGAGTTCACTAGTTTAGGTTCCAACAGCTACTTCGATATCATCGAGTTTACGAATCGGGCTATCCGAAATGCTTTCTGTGGAAAACTAAAACTAAGTTTTTGACTCATTCTTTTGCAAAAACCTCTACATTTTGTGATGCTCATCCACTCTATCTCATCTATATCTATTCACAGGGTCTGTTGTCAGTGTTTGCAATATGTCTGATTAGAGTGACAGCCAGAACAGGTCAGAAGAGCAGGTTCACTTGAGTGAGGGCACTAGTCCCTCTAGCAGCTCAGATGATGGCAGCAGGAGCACCCCAAGCAACTTATCCAAAGCTGCCACCAGGGCCAGCAAGAAAAGAACTTCAAAGTCGGAGGATGAGGACTATGTGGCTGAGGAAGAAGAAACCACCTCAAAGAGAAAAGTCCTGAAGATGTAATATGGCACAATTGCTGCCACCAAGCGAGGCATGAAGCAAAAGGTTCCTGCAAAGAGAATTCCAATGTCTAAGGCCAGAGCATCTACTCAAGAGACTTTGGAATCTACGCCCAAAGAGCAGGTTGTGGCAGAGAAGAAGAGGAAAGAGAGGGTCAATAAGACCACTACCAGAGTGCTTGGGAGATCTTCTATCATGAGAGATTCTGAAGAGGAAGAGGAAGAAGATGCTGCACCAGCACCCAAAGCTCAGAAGCTTATAGGTGATGCCATCAGGGTAGGGGTTGTTCCATCTAAGCCTAAGACTGCTCCAAAGGCTGCAGCTCCAGCTCCAAAGCCAAAACCGAAGAGGAGCACCAGGAACATCCCTGCTGAGGAAAAGAACAAGGCCCCAGTGCCTGAAGCTGAAATGGAAGAAGAAGATGATGAGTCACGTGTCTTGAGGAAGCTGAAGCCAAAAATCCCAGATCACAATGAAGCTCATCCAGTTGATGAGAACATGAAGATCAGGAAGGACTCGGGTTTGAGGCTATGGAGAGAGTCAGATCCATATGCCACCAGGAGAAGGACTGTTGTGGACTACAGGTTCCATACAAAGGAACAACAAGACTTCTATGAGACAGTCTTGCTTGACAAGAAGCCCATAGTGTGTGACATGAGATGGGTAGACTGGGACTACATCAAGGAGAATGAGGATCACTATCCATGTGTACATGATAGTTTCAAGGCTTGTGGAGTCGATGAGTTTGTGGCTCAGAAGCTCACAAAATGGAATGATGAGCTCATCATGCAGTTCTACTCCACAGCTCATTTCTACCAAGATGGAAGGATTGTCTGGATGTCTGAAGGTACGAGGTACCAGTCCACGGTTGCTGAATGGGAGAAGTTGATCAATGCCCCAAAAGAGAGTGAAGATGACTTCGCTGTCTATGCCAACAAGAAGAAGAATCACAACACCATGGCACACATGTCCAAGGAGATCCCAGATGCTGCTCTTGAGACACATAAGTTTGGATCTGTACATTACCTTCTGTTAAGCCTGCCTACTATCAACTGGATCCTCAGGCACACTCTCTTGCCAAAGTCAGGTGATAACAAAGATGATCAGAGGCCATGCAATAAACTTGCTTCATATCTTTGATGTCCCACAGAAGTTCAATGTCATGAGCCTAATAGTTGAAACTATCAAGAGGACAGCTGCAGATCAATAGAGGAGTTGTGGGTATGCCCCACAGATTCAGGAGCTGATCAACTGCAAGATGGGCACTGGTACATATATGCTGGACAAGGAGCACATGCCTATCTATCCAGACTTCGAGGACAACACTGTGGTTATGAATGAGGATGAACCATCTTCTGTGCACGCACAAGCCAAGAAGGAGAAGGCAAAACCTGAAAAGGCTGCAAGGATGCCAACTACTGAAGAAGCATCTCAGTATCTTCTGAAGAGCAAGCAAGATTAGCTTGGCTACTTGATTTCCTCCACTCTGAGGATTGAGAAGGGACGTGCCACCCTAACTCAAAACCAGGAGAGCTTGGAGAGGATCGTGGAGCAAAAGTTCTATGACTTGGATGTGAAGGTAACTGAGATCCAGTCTATTGTGGAGCAACTTCAGCATGATATGCAGGAGAGGAAGGGAAAGACAACCACTGATGCATTTTCCAAAGTTTCCTAGAGCTCAGAGGTCTGCTGCAGTGCCTATTCCAAACACCAGAGCCACTTCATCTGCACCAACTGCAGCTTCAGTGCCACCAGCTCCAGCACCTACTCCATCAGCTCCATCTACTTCAACTGAAGCCTTTGTTCTTGGAGTTATCCAGACACCACCACCTGAAGACCAATCCTGAGAGACGATTTAGTGCTATGCATTTTCTAGGAACTTTTTGGTAACTTGTTGCCAAAGGGGGAGGAAAATGTATAGATCATAGGCTTCGAGAGAGAGCGTTGCTTTTTATTCTCTCTTGCTTTGGTGGTTGAACTTTATTTGGTTTGCTTGTTTGAGATACTTTTTGTCTACGTGATACTTGGATGATCATGTGTTTGATCATATGCTACCTTAATGCTTGTTGGGTCACATTATCATTTTATCCCTATATGATCATTCACTTTGCTTGGTGATGAGTGCATGTATTTAATTATTATCATTATCATTTTGAGCGCTCCACCAAGATGTATGTGACATGGAAGAGTAACCCATGAGCCTAATTCTCTGTGCATTTGCAGTCCAAAGCAAATCATAAACTATGCACAAATTTAGGGGGAGCTCTTGCTTTTCACATACCTCTCAAAGCGACAATGTTTTTCACTCTTATTATCATTTGTCGAAGCTTTGATCTATATGTTGTCATCAATTACCAAAAAGGGGGAGATTGAAAGTGCAACTATCCCTAGGTGATTTTGGTAATTCCTAACAACATATAGCTCATTGAGCTAATGCTATTCCGAGATTGATATTTTAGGAAAAGCTCAGTGAATGGCATGGCATGGATGAGGAAAGTGGACCCCTCAAAATATTAAGGACAAAAAGATTGGCTCAAGCTCAAAGCTCAAGACTCTACATTTTATATTTTAGTGATCCAAGATCACATTGAGTCTATAGGAAAAGCCAATACTATCAAGGAGGGATGAGGTGTTGTTTAATGAGGTTCTTGCTTCATAGTGCTTAGTGATATGCTCCAAAACTCTCAAATACCTTCCCACATCCACATATGACCTGAACCAAAAGTCAAACTCGGCCCTGCCGATTCTTTCTATCCGGCGCCACCGAGTTTCAAATGTCATAGCCACTGCCACAAACCCTTGGCAAATCGGTCTCACCGATAGGGATCTCAGTCACACTGAGATGGGGTTGTAATCTCTCGGTTTATCTTCGTAACGTTTCGGTCCTACCGAGATGAGCGATCGGTACCACCGAGATTGCAATGTACACTCTATGTTTCTCTTTCGTAACATTTCGGTCCCACCGAAATGAGCGATCGGTCCCACCGAGTTTACCTGACCAACTCTTTGGTTAGCTTATTACCAAAATCGGTACCACCGAGTTTGTGTAATTGGTCACACCAAGATTACATTATGCCCTAACCCTAACCATATCGGTCATACCGAGTTGCATCTCAGTCCCATCGAAAATCCTAACGGTCACTAGGTTTGCTGAATCGGTTTGACCGAGTTTCTCCATTCGGTCTCACCGAGATTGGTAAATTGTGTATAACGGTTAGATTTTGTGTGGAGGCTATATATACCCCTCCACCCACTTTTCATTCGTGGAGAGAGCCATCAGAACATACCTACACTTCCAATACACATTTTCTGAGAGAGAACCACCTACTCATGTGTTGAGGCCAAGATATTCCATTCCTACCATATGAATCTTGATCTTGAGACTTCCCCAAGTTGCTTTCCACTCAAACCTTCTTTCCACCAAATCCACATCATGTGAGAGAGAGTTGAGTGTTGGGGAGACTATCATTTGAAGCACAAGAGCAAGGAGTTCATCATCAACACACCATTTGTTACTTCTTGGAGAGTGGTGTCTCCTATATTGGCTAGGTGTCAGTTGGGAGCCTCCGACAAAGAATGTGGAGTTGAACCAAGGAGTTTGTAAGGGCAAGGAGATTGCCTACTTCGTGAAGATCAACCGCTAGTGAGGCAAGTCCTTCATGGGCGATGGCCATGATGGGATAGACAAGGTTGCTTCTTCGTGGACCCTTCGTGGGTGGAGCCCTTCGTGGAATCGCGCAACCTTTACCCTCCGTGGGTTGAAGTCTCCATCAATGTGGATGTACGATAGCACCACCTATCGGAACCACGACAAAAACATCCGTGTCTCCAATTGCGTTTGAATTCTCCAAACCCTTCCCTTTACATTCTTGCAAGTTGCATGCTTTATTTTCCGCTGCTCATAGACTCTTTGCATGCTTGCTTGAATTGTGTTAAGATTGCTTGACTTGTGCTAAGATAGCTAAAATCTGCCAAAGACTAAATTGGGAGAAGGATGGATTTTTATTTTGTCAAGTAGTCTAATCACCCCACCTCTAGACATACTTTCGATCCTACACGTTGCTATTGAGGCCGTGAAGGGAAGAAAGGATGGAGTTCGGGTGGGACCAGAGGGGGAGCGGTGTGGTTCTCCCGCTTTGTCCCCACCCTTCTCTGCATCCCCTCTGATGCCATTCAACTATGGCGTTGAGCAGATGATGAAGATGGCGCACTGCTGATGCCTTCGGGTCCGCACAAGTGATGCCCCTACCTGGCGCGCCAAAGATGTCGCGGGAAACCACGGCCACCTATAGGACTGAGAGCCCCTTTCTAGTTCAGCAGGGGGATAGCACCTTGCATAAAGAGTGGAGGGACGGGGAACAACACGACAGAGATCACGCAGGCAGTTTTACCCAGGTTCGTGCCGTCGTGAGGCGTAAAACCCTACTCCTGCTTTGGTGGATTGATGGTGGAAAATATGGTGGTGGGCGCAGCATGTCTGCGCGGTAGGGTTGCCTTGAGGCGAGAACGGCTACGCGCGTACGAGTGTGAGGGTGTGGATTAGCCAACCAACTGACCAACCCTTTCTACGGTTGCCTTAGGCCTCCTTTTATAGATAAAGGGGTCACCACAGTGGAAAATCAGTCATTATGCACTGATTAGATAGCAAACAGTGCTATCATACCTAACTCTGCAGGCTAACAGGGCGCATTAAATGTGTCACTCAATGTCACATCACAGCTCGCCGGCAGGCCCTGCCAGGATGTTTTGCCAGCTTCACGCCTGCTTGCTTGACACGTCTTGGGATGGGTGTCGCTTGGAGGTATTTTCTGTAGGAAGTGGATGCCATGTGGCAAATCACAGCCACTTAGTCATCTTGGAGCTTGACACCGCACTGATCGACGATGTGCGTCATGGTGAGGTGGTGCGATGGAGCGGTTTGCCTCCCGTAAGCCTCGGCAGGCTTGCTGGGACGATCCGGAAGCTTGCTTCTGGAGGTAACCCCGTCCTTGCCAGGCTCGCCTGCCCGGCAAGGGGGCTTTTTCCCTTAGCGATATCTAGCTTCTCTGGCTAGTCTTGCTCCTCTAGATCTGCATGTTGGTCCTTTCGAAGAACTGATTCCTTATGCTTCAATGTGATCTTGGAGTTGTATCAGATCATGGGTTCCGTTAAAACCCTTAAGGTTCGAACACAGGGGTGCGCGCGAAGATCTCCCCCCTCCCCTATTGATCTACGTTCTAACTTAGCTCAGATCTCATGAACTAACTCGACGAACTCGCAACGCAAAGGACACAAGATTTATACTGGTTCCAGTCACCGTTGTGGTGTAATACACTACTCTGGTGTGGTGGTGGTGGATTGCCTCTTGGGCTGAGGATGAACAGTACAAGGGGAAGAACAGCCTCCTGAGGTTGGCGTGTTCTTGTGCTTAGCTAACTGGTTGTTGTTTTTGGGTGGATTCGAGACCAGTTGCCTCCTACTATGGTGGCTAATCCTATTTATAGAGGCCATGGTCCTCTCCCCAAATATTGAGCGGGAAGGGAGCCAACAACGGCCAATTCGAAAGGGGACAACTAGTACAAGCTATCCTGACAAAAGCAGTCTTCTCCTGCCGAAGGCTCTAGTGGTGACGTCGTCTTGGGCTGCACAGTGACATTCGTCTTGCTGTCCTTCTGGTCTTGGTCTCCTTGCACCAATATGGCAACCTTTGCCAGATGCCTCGGTACTCCGCGCCTGCGCTTGCCCCCTTAGCAGCAAAGTGGAAACAAGGACGCTGCGCGCGCTGGCGCCTGCCTGGTCTCGATCGTCATGAGAACCTCACGAGGTTTGCCCGGCCTTGAACTCTCCACCCCTCGCGAGCCAGCCTGGTGAGGCCGCTCCTGAGGAGGTCTTGTGTCATCCACCTCGCGAGGCTTGGACCCTCACTAGGTTCTTGATTCCTTGTTGATGAAGATGGGTCGTACAGGCCTGCTAGCAAAGCCACGCCGTGGGCTGCCGGCAGGCAAGTCTGGGGACCCCCATTCCCAGAACGATGACAGTAGCACCCGGGCCTAAGGCGCGCTCGGGCTTGGCTATTAGGCGAAGCCAAGGGTCAAGTGCGGAGCGCTGAGGGCCCCCATAGCCTGAGGCCTCGGTCGACGCGTGGTTGTTGATTGGACATGGGCATCTCCTCTTCCCCACGCTGCCTCGGCAACTGCCCGACGTGACAAGTCCCTGCGACATGCAAGGAAAACCATCATTACCTGTGATCATGGGGGCCGCTGGTTGGCCTTCTCCTAGTATAAATGGGAGCAGGGTGGGGACCTCGTCGCCCATCCTTCCTCTTCCACTTCTTCTCCTTCCTTGCTCCTCTCCTGCCACCAATGGCGCCGTCAAGGAGGTTCACCGCCGCGGAGAAGGGGAAGGCCCCTCGCGAGGGGCTCGTCTCTCCGGTGCCCAAGCGTGGACGTGGCCGTCCCCGCAAGCACACCGCAACCCCCGCCGCGGCTCCGTGTGGCTGTGGTGGTGCCGCTTTGTGGGGCAGGGGTCGCTCCGGTTGTGGAGGTCTTGTCGATGAAGGGAGACGTGACGTGGTCGCGCGGCCTCCCCGGCCACGCTCCCACTCGGCGGAGATGCTACCGGAGTTCGTCGTCTTGTCGGAGAATCCGGCCAGCAACTGGCTTCAACTCCCGCGCTTCTTCGCCGACCAACTGCCGGCCTCAGGTCCTGGCGGGCTTTGGCTACAGGTGGACAGCCGCTGTAGCAGGTCTTCCCTAGGTTGCGGTCGCGGTCTCCGCCGCGGGCAATGTAGCTCTGGCCCGCGGTTGGCAGACGTTTGATACGTCTCCAACGTATCTATAATTTTTGATTGCTCCATGCTATATTATCTACTGTTTTGGACTATATTGGGCTTTATTTTCCACTTTTATATTATTTTTGGGACTAACCTATTAACCGGAGGCCCAGCCCAGAATTGTTGTTTTTGCCTATGTCAGTGTTTCGAAGAAACGGAATATCAAACGGAGTCCAAACGGAATGAAACCTTCGAGAACGTGATTTTCTCACCGAACGTGATCTAGGACACTTGGACCCTACGCCAAGGCATCAGAGAGGTGGTCACGAGGGTGGGGGCGCCACCCCTTAGGGCGCGCCCCCTGCCTTGTGGGCCCCTCGGAGCTCCACCGCCGCAACTTTCTGTATCCACAAGGTCCCATCTAGGGGCCTGTTCCGGAGCTCCGCCGGAGAGGGCCGTCATCACGGAGGGCTTCTACATCATCATAGCCCCTCCGATGAAGTGTGAGTAGTTTACCTCAGACCTTCGGGTCCTTAGTTAGTAGCTAGATGGCTTCTTCTCTCTTTTTGGATCTCAATACAAAGTTCTCCCCCTCTCTCGTGGAGATCTATTCGATGTAATCTTCTTTTTGCGGTGTGTTTGTTGAGACCGATGAATTCTGGGTTTATGATCAAGTCTATCTATGAATAATATTTGAATCTTCTCTGAATTCTTTTATGTATGATTTGTTATCTTTGCAAGTCTCTTCGAATTATCAGTTTGTTTTGGCCTACTAGATTGGTTTTTCTTGCCATGGGAGAAGTGCTTAGCTTTGGGTTCGATCTTGCGGTGTCCTTTCCCAGTGACAGAAGGGGAAGCAAGGCACGTATTGCATCGTTGCCATCGAGGATAACAAGATGGGGTTTATTTCATATTGCATGAATTTATCTCTCTACATCATGTCATCTTGCTTAAAGCGTTACTCTATTTTTAACTTAATACTCTAGATGCATGCTGGATAGCGGTCGATGAGTGGAGTAATAGTAGTAGATGCAGAACCGTTTCGGTCTACTTGTCACGGACGTGATGCCTATATACATGATCATGCCTACATATTCTCATAACTATGCTCAATTCTGTCAATTGCTCAACAATAATTTGTTCACCCACCATAGAATACTTATGCTCTTGAGAGAAGACACTAGTGAAACCTATGGCCCCCGGGTCTATTCTCATCATATCAATCTCCATCACTTTAATCTTGCTTTGCTTTTTACTTTTCCTTTTACTTTTCACTTTGCATCTCTATACCAAAATACCAAAAATATTATATCTATCAGATCTCACTCTCATAAGTGACCGTGAAGGGATTGACAACCCCTAATCGTGTTGGTTGCGAGTAGCTATCGTTTTATGCAGGTACGAGGGACTTGAGCGTGGCCTCCGACTGGATTGATACCTTTGTTCTCAAAAACTGAGGGAAATACTTACGCTACTCTTCTGCATCATGCTTTCCTCTTCGGGGAAATCCAACGCAAGTTCAAGAGGCAGCAAGAAGAATTTCTGGCACCGTTGTCGGGGAGTCTACGCAAAAAGTCAACATACCAAGTACCCATCACAATCCCTATCTCTCGCATTACATTAGTTTCCATTTGCCTCTCGTTTTCCTCTCCCCCACTTCACCCTTGCCGTTTTATTCACCCTCTCCTTCTCCTTCTCCTTCTCCTTCTCTTTCTCCGTTTGCCTTTTTTTGCTTGCCTTTTTGTTTGCCCATGTGTTGGATTGCTTATTTGTCGCGATGGCTCAAGATACTACCAAATTGTGTGACTTCACCAATACCAATAATAATGATTTCCTTAGCACTCCGATTGCTCCTCTTGCCAATACTGAATCTTGTGAAATCAATACTGCTTTGTTGAATCTTGTTATGAAAGATCAATTCGCCGGCCTTCCTAGTGAAGATGCCGCTACTCATCTGAATAGCTTCGTTGATTTATGTGATACGAAAAAGAAAAAAGATGTCGATAATGATGTCGTTAAATTGAAGCTATTTACTTTTTCACTTAGAGATCGTGCTAAAGCTTGGTTTTCGTCTTTGCCTAAAAATAGTATTGATTCTTGGAACAAGTGCAAAGATGCTTTTATCTCTAAGTATTTCCCTCCCGCTAAGATCATCTCTCTTAGAAACCATATTATGAATTTTAAGCAACTTGATCATGAACATGTTGCACAACCTTGGGAGAGAATGAAATTAATGATACGTAATTGCCCTACTCATGGTTTGAATTTGTGGATGATTATACAAAAATTTATGCAGGATTGAATTTTGCTTCTAGAAATCTTTTAGATTCGGCCGCGGGAGGTACTTTTATGGAAATCACTTTAGGAGATGCTACTAAACTCCTAGATAATATTATGGTTAATTATTCTCAATGGCATACTGAAAGATCTTCTAATAAAAAAGTGCATGCGATAGAAGAAATCAATGTGTTGAGTGGAAAGATGGATGAACTTATGAAATTATTTTCTACTAAGAGTGTTTCTTCTTATCCTAATGATATTCCTTTGTCTACTTTGATTGAGAATAACAATGAATCTATGGATGTGAAATTTGTTGGTAGAAATAATTTTGGTAACAACGCTTATAGAGGGAATTTTAATCATAGGCCATATCCTCGTAATCCTTCTAATAATTATGGGAATTCCTACAAGAACTCTTATGGAAATTATAATAAGATGCCCTCTGAATTTGAGAATAGTGTTAAAGAGTTTATGAATTCACAAAAAAATTTAATGCTTTTCTTGAAGAGAAATTGCTTAAAGTTGATGATTTGGCTAGGAACGTTGATAGAATTTCTCTTGAGGTTGATTCTTTAAAGCTTAGATCTATTCCTCCTAAGCATGATATCAATGAGTCTCTCAAAGCTGAGAATTTCCATTGATGGGTGCAAGAAAAGAACCGCTAGGATGCGTGCTTCCAAAGATGCCTTTATTAAAGCGTGTTCTTCCAATTCCTATGAAAATCAAGATGAAGATCTAAAAGTTATTGATGTGTCTCCTATCAAATCTCTGTTTTGCAATATGAATCTTGATGAAACTGAATATGATCTTCCTTTACCTAGAAGGCGTTCTAAAAATTCGGAGTATTTAGAAATAAAAATTCGGAGTATTTATGATGAAATTGATGAAAGTGGGATTGAAAGAAATAAAAATCTAGATGTTGCTAAACCCACTATATTGGATTTCAAGGAATTTAATTATGAAAGTTGCTCTTTAATTGATTGTATTTCCATGTTGCAATCCGTGCTAAATTCTCCACATGCTTATAGTCAAAAGAAAGCCTTCACCGAACATATTGTTGATGCCTTGATGCAATCTTATGAAGAAAAACTTGAGTTGAAAGTTTCTATCCCTAGAAAACTCTATGATGAGTGGGAACCATGTCACATCCCTAGTTCTGGTATGACCTAGACCAGCTATCGATTTGTGCATCATGTTTAAATTCCATTTAAATTTGAAATGGGGATTTGTAAAACCCTCAGAATCATTTCTGGAAATGACCCAAGTAAAAATTGCTCCAAAAGGGTCCAAGAAAATGCTCATGTTGCTCTGTGAAAATATTGGACAGAGATAAAAATCAAACCAATATTTTAAAGAGCTCATAAGTATTTATTTGGAGCATTTGGAATTAATCAAGTATTTATTTGCATTGGATAAATATTTTTATATATACAAAATATTTTCCAATAATTCTGAATTTTGGTGAGGGGCTTTGGATTAATCCCTTAGGTCCCTGCAAAATTTGACAGAATTAAATAAAATGATTTAGTATTTTTACTAAATTAGAAACAAATGTCAGAAAATAGAAAAGAAAAAGAAATGGAAATGCTTTCCTGGGTTACCGCGCCCTAGCACTATGCAGCCGGCCTGGCCCAGTGGCCCAACAGGCCGGCCTAGCCGACTGGCCAGTGCCAGTCGTCCTCCACCTCCCGCCAGGAGGACAGCGCGTGCGTGGCCGCCGCGTGTGAGCACACGCCAGCCACCTCCTGCCTGCCTGCCTCACCCCCTCGACGGCCTGCACGCCTCTGGCATCGCCACGCACTCCCCCGAACCTCTCTCACTCTCCCCCGTGCTTCCCCCTTCTCTGGTTCCCCTCCACCTCGCACCCAAGCGGAGCACAGCGCGCCGCCGAGCACCACCGCAGCCACCGGGCACGCCTCGCCTCCCCGTGCTGTTGACAGACTTCTATTCCTTGCGTCACTTATAGCCCTCAAGTCTACGGATATTAACATCATCTTGGGTATGGACTTGATGAAAGCTCATTATGCCAAGATTGATTGTTACACTAGGTCTATTCAGCTTACACACCCATCTGACAAGATAGTCGCTGTCTCCACTAGAGTTGTAAAGCGTCAGCTCTATTCTCTTAATGCCAACCCTCTTCCTGACCTTGAAGATATCCCGGTAGTCCGTGACTTTCCGGATGTCTTTCCAGAGGAACTGCCAGGTATTCCACCTGACAGAGATGTAGAATTTGTCATAGATCTTATCCCAGGAACCGCTCCAATCTCTAGGAGACCTTACAAGATGGCACCCTTAGAACTAGCTGAGCTTAAGAAACAACTCGATGAATCCTTGCAAAAGGGTTTCATCCATCCTAGTTCTTCTCCCTGGGCTTGTCCCGTCCTCTTCGTCAAGAAGAAGGATGGTACGGACCGGATGGTTGTAGATTATCGTCCCGTTAATTTGGTCACAATAAAGAACAAGTATCCGCTCCCCAGGATCAACGACCTGTATGATCAGCTCGCTAGATCCTCAGTCTTTTCCAAGATGGATTTGAGGTTAGGCTACCACCAAATCAAGATCAGAAATGGGGACATTCCTAAGATGGCTTTTGTCACTCGTTATGGTCAGTGCGAGTACACTGTCATGTCCTTTGGTCTAACCAACGCTCCAGCTACTTTCTCTCGCTTGATGAACTCGATCTTCATGGAGTACTTAGATAAGTTTGTCGTGGTTTACCTCGATGATATTCTTATTTACTCGAAGAACAAGGAAGATCATGCTGAACATCTTAGACTTGTGCTAGAAAAACTCAGAGAGCACCGCCTTTATGCCAAGTTCTCCAAGTGCGAATTTTGGTTGCCAGAAGTGACCTACCTAGGCCAAGTGATCTCTGGTAAGGGCATTGCTATCAATCCTGAGAGAGTTCAGGCCGTTCTTGATTGGACTCCGCCTGAAACAGTTAAGAAAGTTAGGAGTTTCCTTGGTCTAGCCAGTTATTGTCGCCGCTTCGTTGAGAACTTCTCCAAAGTGGCCAAACCTCTCACGGAACTTCTCAAAAAAGATAAAAAGTTTGAGTGGTCCCCACAGTGTGAGCACAGTTTTCAGGAACTGAAAAGACGCCTGACTTCTGCTCCCATACTTGTGCCACCGGATTTCACTAAGGACTTTGTTATCAATTGTGATGCCTCACGACAGGGACTAGGTTGCATTCTTATGCAAGATCGCCATGTGATTGCCTATGCATCTCGACAGTTGCATCCACATGAGGAGAATTATCCTACACATGATCTAGAGCTTGCAGCCGTAGTCTATGCACTTAGGACCTGGCGACATTACCTTCTTGGTAAGCGTTGCGAGATTTACACAGATCACCGGAGTCTCAAGTATATCTTCACCCAACCAGATTTGAACCTTAGGCAAAGACGTTGGTTGGAGTTGATCTCAGATTACGACTTAGGGATTACCTACAGCCCAGGCAAGGAAAATGTCATGGCAGAGTAGCTATTGTTTTGTGCAGGTACGAGGGACTTGAGCGTGGACTCCTACTGGATTGATACCTTGGTTCTCAAAAACTGAGGGAAATACTTACGCTACTCTGCTGCATCATCCTTTCCTCTTCGGGGAAATCCAACGCAAGTTCAAGAGGTAGCAACGTTCGCCCACGCGCGCGGCCTGGGCTGGCGGTGCACCCTTCACTTCAAGTACGACGGCGACGCGACCCTCTTTGTGAGGGTGTTTGGAGAAGATGGTCGCCGCGTCGGGTGCTGCCCCGAGGTGAACGACGGCGAGGAGGTGCTCGGCCTTGGCGATGGTCGTGACGAGGATGAGGGCGAACCCGCCCTTGGTGCCGACCGCGTCTCGTCTGGCTATGGCAGCTCTTCCCCAGCGACAGCTCCAGCAGTGGCGGCTACGACCAGCCACCGCGCCCGCTTCGAAGATGGTGGCGGGTTGTCTCATCGCCGCGCCTCCGTGAAGCACGAGGAGGGGTCCGGCTGAGCTCAGGATGGCGCTGGGTCCTGCGCCAGCGAACCCCTGTAGGCGCCGCTTCTATTTTGTTCTTCTTTTCCTTCCTGCATCAGAAAGAAACCAGAATGGGCCCCGGAGGGGCGTGTATCGAACTATGATCTCAATCGTTATGTTATGTTTCCGTTCCTGTGTCGTGTCACAACATTGTCATTTTATGTAGGGATAACCTAGCTCAACTTGTTTCGGGTGGCCTCCTTCTCACGAGGCGCTTGCCTCCTAGTGCCTGTCGAGGCCTCCTTGACCTGATATGTGCATAGGAACTGCAAAAAAATTGTCAAGAGGTTTATTGCTCACCCGGGGCTTGGTCATATGCGCCGCTGGCCTTGACTCAGTGCTTCTCGTCGCGATACCCGTGGGGCACGGATCAGGAGAGGTGCGCCGGCTTGTGGGCTCGAACGAGGGTGCCTCGCAAAAAGACAGAAGGAGGAAGCTCACGAGGGTACCTGTTCAGCCCCCTCGTGAGGGACGCAAGGGAGAGTACATATCAACCAAAGAGGCGAAGGCAGAAACAGAGGCAGAAAGTAATAAAAGGGGACCTGCAAGAGACATCAAAAAGCAAACTTCGATTAAAAGAGGGGCGATCCAACCTCGGAAAGCAAATGAAAAGCCGTGTCCGGCACCTAGTCTAGTCTTCGACGTCTTCTAACCAGCGCGGAGCTAAGTGCTGCCACTCAGCATGGGAGGGAGCCCCCGAGGCTCCAGGGCGTGTACAGCCCCACTCATTATTACGTGAGAGTGTCATGGGCGGCGATTCTTCACAGGCACGGGGCCTTGCTTTACAAGCACTGGGACTTTCTTCACAGGCACGGGGCCTTGCTTCACAAGCATTGGGCCTTTCCTCGCAGGCACTTGGCCTTTCTTCACAGGCACCGGGCCTTCTTCACAGGCACCGGGCCTTTCTTCATGGGTAGAACTTCTAGAGGTGTTAGATGTTCCAGGCGTTCTGGACGGGTACCCCGTCCTGTGTCTCCAAGCGTGTGGCGCCAGGCCTGGAGAAGTGGACAACCTTGAACGGGCCCTCCCACATGGGCGAGAGCTTATGCATCCCCTCCCTGGAGAGCACCCGCCTCAGGACGAGGTCTCCCACCTCAAGAGTCCTAGAGCGGACGCTGCGGCAGTGGTACCGCCGCAGCGCCTGCTAGTACCTTGCCGCCCGTAGTGCAGCTTCACGATGTCGTTCCTCCCCTAGCACGAGGTCCATCCCCCGCATGGCGTCCTGCTGCGTCTCATCAAATGCCAGGACCCGAGCAGAGCGATGCTCGACCTCACGAGGGAGGACTGCTTCCGCTCCATAGACGAGGAAGAACGGGGTTTCGCCCGTTGGCTTGGTGGCGGTGGTGCGGATCGACCACAACACAGACTGGAGCTCGTCGTGATAGCCCCTGCCGTAGGCATCGAGCTTCTTCTTGAAGGTCCTGGTCTTGAGGCCCTTCAGGACCTCAGTGTTGGCTTGCTCGGCCTGGCCGTTGCTCCTCGGGTGTGCTACTGAGGCGTAGCAGATCTACGTTCCAAGGTTAGCACAATATGACTTGAAGAGATTACTAGTGAACTGCGGGCCATTATCGGTGATGATGCGGTTGGGGACCCCAAAATGGCTCACGAGGCCCTTGATGTACTTGACTGCAGAGCCAGCTGGGATGGCACGGACAGCTTCGACTTCCGGCCACTTAGTGAACTTGTCGATGGCGACATAGAGGTATCGATAGCCCCCAGGCACCCAAGGGAACGGGCACAGAATATCCAGCATCTAGACCGTGAACGGCCATGAGAGTGGGATGGTCTGGAGGCCCTGAGATGGCTGATGGATCTACTTGGCGTGGAATTGGCAGGCCTCGCAGGACTTCACCAACTCGGACGCGTCGTTGAGCGTCGTAGGCCAGTAGAATCCACTTGGGAATGCCTTGCCGACGATGGTTCGCGACGATGAGTGGTGCCCACAGTCTCCGCCGTTTATGTCAGCTATCAGCTCTTTCCCCTGTTCCCTGGAGATACAATGCAGTGTAACGTCATTTGGTCGCTTTTTGTATAACTCGCTGTCCTGGATGCAATATGACATGGCCTGACGGGCCACACGCTCCACGTCCTCCTCCTTCTCTGGCAACGTCCCTTGCATCAGGTATTCCTTGAATTCCTTGGTCCAACATCCCTCCTGGGGCTCGAGCGCCAAGAGTAGGAGCGCTCCTGAGGTCAGGCCATAGGCTGGGGCTCCAGAGGCAGACGGCTGCGGGAGTTCCTCCCGAGGTTGAATTGTTCCTGAAAGCGGCAGCATTGCTGATGGCTTGAAGAGCCGCTCCTCGAAGACGCTAGGCTCCTGGGGCTGTCGCTTGGATGCTCTCCTGGCGATGTCATCTGCTTCCTTGTTGGCGCCGCGGGGCACGTGCTACAACTCCAGGCCCAGGAATTTCTTCTCCATCTTGCGCACCTCCGCGAGGTATGCTTCCATGTGCTCGTCCTTCGGCTCGTATACCTTGTTGGGGAAGTTGACGAGGAGCTGTGAGTCACCCCTGATAGTGAGACGCTTCACCCCCAGCGCCGCCGCAGCCTTTAGGCCAGCTATGAGGCCCTCGTATTCTGCAATGTTGTTGGAGACCTTCTCGCCCTACTGGAAGCAGAGCTGCACGGCGTAGTAGATCTTGTCTTGAGTGGGTGAGATGAGTACTGCTCCAGCCCCTGCGCCCTGGCGCGCGAAGGCACCATCGAAGTACATGACCCAGCCGTCAGGCGCCTCGCTTCCTGGCAAGAGGGACCGGTCTTCGCCTCCTTCAAGCGCCGGGGGGTCTGTCCATTTTGCCACGAAATCAGCAAGAGCGGACCCCTTTATGACCTTGGTAGTACTGAACTCCAGCTGGAATGCTTGCAACTCGATGTTCCATTCAACGACTCTTCCGGCAGAGTTGGGGCTCCTGAGCACTCTCTCCAATGGGTAAGCTGAGACCACCTTGAAGGGGTGGCCCTGGAAGTAGTGACACAGCTTTCGCGAGGCCACTAGGAGCGCGAGTAGGAGCTTCTGAGGCATGGGGTACCGCGCTCTTGCGTCCCGCAACACCGTGCTGACGAAGTATACCGGGTGCTCGACGAGGGTAGGCGTGCTGACGAGGTTTGCGTCTTCTGGAAGCTGGGGTGTCTCCTGAGGGGGTACAGCCCCCGACGCTTGGTCGCTTGCCGAAGTTTCCACGAGTTTGGGGGTGTCGTCCTGCTGAGCCTGATCCTCTACCGCTGCTGCTGCGGCCCTTGTGGCGCCCTCCTGGTCTTGCGCCGTCTCTGCTAGAGGCGTGGCATGGCGCGGTGCGCCCTTGGCTTGGTGTTCTTCCCGAACCGCTACCAGGCCCGCGCTGGCGGAGTACGGGGTGGCGGCAAGATAGAGCACTAGGGGCTCACGAGGTTGTGGTGCCACCATCACTGGAGGGCTGGTCAGGTATCTCTTGAAGTCTTGAAAAGCTTGGTCGGCCTCCGGGGTCCACTCGAACGGGCCCTTCTTTTTCATCAGCTTGAAGAAGGGTAGGGCATGCTCTCCTAGCTTGGAGATGAAGCGCCCCAACGCAGTCACCCGACCAGCCAACTTCTGCATTTCCTTGAGGGTCTGTGGTGGACTCATGTCTTCAATGGCCTTGACTTTCTCTGGGTTGGCCTCGATACCCCTGTGGGACACCAGGAAACCCAGTAGCTTGTCGGATGGGACGCCAAACACGCATTTCTCCAGATTGAGCCGCAAGTCCACCTGGCGAAGGCTTTCAAAGGTCTCCTCTTGGTCTTGGATCAAGGTCCCCGCCTCCCGGGACTTCACCACAATGTCGTCGACGTAGGCTTCAGCGTTTCTCCCGAGCTGCCGCCCCAAGGTGATGTGCATGAGCCGTTGGAAGGTTGCGCCCATGTTGCGTAGCCCGAACGGCATGCAGGTGTAGCAGTACACCCCACACGGGGTCAGGAAGGTCGTCTTCTCCACATCTTATACCGCCATCTTGATCTAGTGATACCCTGAGAACGCGTCCAGGAAGCATAGCAGGTCGCACTCAGCGGTGGAGTCGATGATCTGGTCGATGCGTGGAAGCGGGAACGAATCTTGGGTGCAGGCCTTGTTGAGGTTGGTGAAGTCGACGCACATCCGCTCCTTCCCACCTTTCCTGTGGATGATGACGGGGTTCACCAGCCACTCGGGATACCGAACCTCGCGTATGACACCCGCAGCCTCCAACTTGCGAGTTTCTTGGACGATGAAAGCTTGCTTCTCCATGGACTGCCGCCTCGCCTTCTGCTTCACAGGGCATATGTTGGGGCACACCTTCAGGTGGTGCTCTATTACCTCTCTTGGGACCCCTACCAGCTGGTCGGGCTCCCAGGCGAACACTCCCTTGTTTGCATGCAGAAACTTCACTAGCGCCTCCTCCTGAGCAGGCTCGAGGTTGGCGCCTATGGTAAAGGTTGCCCCTGAGGACCCGTCCTCCTCGACCAACACTTGCTTGGTTTCTGCCTTGGCCTGAGTGAAGAAATGCTTCTTCTTGGTTGGTAAGGCTCCCTTGGCCTTGGACGTATCTGTGTCGGTGGGTCGTGCTGTCACGGTGGCCTTGAGGACAAGCTTGAGCACCGCCACGGCCTCCTTGGCGTCCCCCTTGATGGTGAGGACACCGTGGCTCCCCGGCATCTTCATGAGATTGTAAGCAGGATGGGTTGCCTCCATGAACTGGGTCAGAGCTAGGTACCCGAGGATGGCGTTGTATGGGAGGCCAATGCTGGCGATGTCGAAGTCGATGAGCTCAGTGCGGTAGTTGTCGCGCGTGCCGAAGGTCATGGGGAGGCGGATCCGTCCCAGGGAGCGGGCGGAGCCTCTGCCAACTCCCGAGAAGGGCTTGCTAGGGCGGAGCCGCTCGAACGGTACGTGAAGGAGGCTGAAGGCCTCGACGGAGAGCACATTGAGGCCGGCACCGCCGTCGACGAGCGTCTTGGTGATGGATACATGGCAAATGGTGGGTGCACAGAGCATCGGGAGTGCACCCAAGCCTACGGTGGAGGCGGGATGATCTTCCGAGTCGAAGGTGAGGTCGGCCTCATGCGTGGCCTAGCCAGGCGGAGCCCTTGGGCGCTTGGAAGCAACGCCGATCTGGCGAAAGTATGGCTTGATGTGTCGATCTGAGGGTGGTGCTCGCGAACCGCCGAGAAGAGCTGCGACGATGGGGGCTGCCGGTTCCCCGAAGCGAGTGACGAAGAGGCCGCGTATCTCCTCCCAGGTGGTGACAGAAGACTCCGGCAGGTGGAGGAGGCAGGCACGCGGCACGCCCACAAGGGCCATCGGGAACCAGTTGGCCATGACCTTGTCCTCGCCCCCGGCTTCCAGGACGGCCTCCTCGTATGCTAGCAGGAAAGACGACGGGTCCGCCGCACCGTCGTAGCATGGCGGCATCTCTGGCTTGAACTTGGGTGGCCACTTCACCTGCCACAAGGCGGGGGCAAGAGCTCGGAGCCCCCGAGCGCCGCCGTGGGCACTGGTAGATCCAGCTGGAGGGGCGTCTGCCATGGGGAGCGGGCGTGGAGATGGTGGAGCGCGAGCCGACGGAAGGAAGACTCCGGCGCACCCCTAACTGGCGCGCCAAATGTCGGATCATGGGTTCCGGCAAAACCCTTAAGGTTCGAACATAGGGGTGCGCGCGAAGATCTCCCGCCTATCGATCCGTGTTCTAACTTAGCTAAGATCTCACGAACTAACTCGACGAACTCGCAACGCAAAGGACACAAGATTTATACTGGTTCGGGCCACCGTTGTGGTTTAATACCCTACTCCAGTGTGGTGGTGGTGGATTGCCTCTTGGGCTGAGGAGGAACAATACAAGGGGAAGAACAACCTCCTGAGGTTGAGGTTTTCTTGTTCTTAGCTAACTGGTTGTTGTTTTTGGGTGGATTCTAGACTAGTTGCCTCCTATTGTGGTGGCTAATCGTATTTATATAGGCCATGGTCCTCTCCCCAAATATTGAGAGGGAAGGGAGCCAACAACTGCCGATTCGAAAAGGCACAACTAGTACAAGCTATCCTGACAAAAGCAGTCTTCGCCTACCAAAGGCTCTGGTGGTGACGTCGTCTTGGGCTCCATGCTGCATGCATCTTGTCGTCCTTCTGGTCATTGTCTCGTTGCACCAATATGGCAACCTTTGTCTGATGCCTGTACTCCATGCCTGCGCTTGCCCCCTTAGCACCAAAGAGGAAACAAGGACGCTGCATGTGCTGGCGCCCACCTGGTCTTGATCGTCAAGGCTTACGTCACAAAAACCTCGCGAGGTTTGCCCGGCCTTGAACTCTCCGCCCCTCGCATGCCAGCCTGGTGAGGCCGCTCCTGAGGAGGTCTTGTGTCGTCCGCCTCGCGAGGCTTAGCCCCTCGCGAAGGTCTTGATTCCTTGTTGATGAAGATGGGCCATACAGGCCTGCTAGCAAAGCCACGCCATGGGCCGCAGGCAGGCAAGTCTGGGGACCCCCGTTCCCAGAACGCTGACAAGTTGTGATCTTGTTCTTGTGCCGGTTGGCTTACCGTCCGTGCATGAATCAGGGGAAAACATACCCCCTACTTTGTGTTCCCCGACAGTCTATTTCTTCACATTGTATTGACAGCTAAGGATAAAGAGTCAAAGTTCATAATATGGTAAGCATAGTATGACATCATTCATATCACAAAACAACTAAGAACATACAAACATACAATTGTAACATTGTGTAGACAAGTCCAGCATGGAACTAGAATACAGATCAAGATCAAAGGAACATCACTCCTCTCTTTTAAACCTTGTAAGGTGCAATGATACGCTAAGACAATTGTGTATAAAACTGAAAAGAGTAGTAGACATTGGCTGCAAACCGTGCAGTTCAATGCACAAGTTAGAGTAAGTAGTAGTTAAAAGGCATGAGGATTAAGGACTTACAACAGCAGCTTTGACTGGTGTAGTCATGCCCTTCGTCTTACTGGTGTGACAGTCCTTGAAGATTTCCACAACATTTGGTTCAGGTACTTTTTGGTCCTTGCAGGCTTTCCTCTGCATTTGGAACAAGTCAATATAGATATAGTAATATAGCACAACAAAAAGAGTGAAACAACAGCTATTACAAGAGCCTCGCAGTGTGCAATATAGCTACGAGATCATGTCGTCTGTTGGAACTTCACTTTCGTACGGTTGGCCATGTTCTTTGAACAGTTCACCTACAACAAGATAGATTTGTTAGGCACATGCGTAAATAGGAGTTCAACATGTGATCTGATCACATATATATATACGTACTTGATACTTTGGATAGACCAGTGTTTAATCAGGTCTCTCTAGTCTTCATTTGATATATTTTCCACTGGAGATTTTTGGGCAAGTTGACTGCTAGACTTGCCTTCAAAGTGAGTTTTCCTCAAGTTATACCGATATTGTCACAGAGCAGAATTGAAAACATGGGTGCATGCTTGTCTGGTTGCATCATCTTGGTTATCCAACTTGAACCTCATTTGTTGAAAATTATGGTAGTCTCATTACTACCAACCTAGAAAGTATGGGACAGAGCAAGACGATATTACTAATTTCCATACATAACCATACTTATAGATAAATTGTCGAGGAAGGTGTTGAACTGGGTTTCGTCATTGTCATTCCTGTATTGAATCCATGTTGGGAGGATACGTGTATGACACCTAACAGCAACCGCTGCCTCTGATACTAACTTGCCTGACTCTGTAGCATCACATGGTCCTTTTATACCTGCCTCAAAATGGATCCCCGTTCTTCCTCCTCTAGATTTAGTTCATCTATCGCTGACTCTGTTGCAGGTGCATTATCCCTGATGTCTGTTTCCTCTTGCGCCTAGGTGCTAGCCAAATTGTGAAATGACATATAAAGAAGCATGCAACTATAACTTGACTCTAGCAACTACCTTCTTGTTGTTCAAGCTCACAAGGTTCATCTGATCTTGCCAACTCGTCTTGTGTTAAGAGTGCTTATGAAGTAGTGTCAGGTGGCAAAGGAGCTTGGGAACTTGTCGCTAGCTGAGTTGACAAATGAATAACTCATGCAGCAATTGGTACTATGGAAGGTGTTGCAACAACTAGGGCTATCGCTGCTTGTTTGGTGGCATCTATTAGTTTCTGTTTGGATTGTTTTGTAGCTGGTGTAGCATGAGATATTGTTTTTGTACAATTTTCCGGTGGACTTTGACCTTCTATTGCACCATCAATACCAGCAGAATCTCCATAAGTCTTCTGCTTCCGTTTCCATGCGTCTTGAGTACTTACACCATCCCCTGCCATTCTGTGTTCCTTCCTCTTTCTCTGTGCCATGTCAAGTCAAGCCGACAAGAAAAAGGAATAAAAATTTAGTTCTTCAGGACAAATTGATGTGTGATATAGACAAACAGAACTTTGATATTAGACAACCGCATGATAGGAGGATGTAATATGTACGAAAAACAGGACGACATGAGATAATAAAAACTATGATGTGTAAACTAAGAAGAAGTCATTTCAATAAATTAGAAGCAATGCAATGGAAGGTAGACACCATATGAAAGATGCTACAGATATCGCTCTGCCAAGTTAATAGTGTCTCGTCATAACTGGCATTTAAACAAATGTGAAGTAGTACAAGAAATAAATCATATGCAAGATGCAAACGACATCACACTACCAAGTTAAAGGTCTCTCGTCATTAGTGCCATTGCATATTCACAACATTGCACATTTACGGCTATGATGTGTAAACTAAGCAGAAGGCATTTCAACAAATTAGAAGCAACGAAAGCTAGACACCATATGTAAGATGCAACGAATATCACTCTACCAAGTTAAAACTGTCTCTTCATTAGTGCCATTTAAACAAATTAGTAGTACAAGCTAGAAAATAATGCGACATGTAAACTATATTAGATTCCCAAGTTAAACATGTCTTGTGAAAAGTGAATGTTGCTGGTTACACAACAGTAGTACTTTGATGTAAGAACATGGTGCGATAGACAGATATTATATGTTCTAGAAATAGGAACACGTGTCTTATTCACAAGTATAATGTGTAAAGTAAGCAGATGGAATTCAACAAAATTAGAAGCAATACAAGCTAGACATCATACATAACATGCAACCACATATAACAGTGCCATGTTAGAGGGATAACCTGTAATGGTGGACCAGGGGACACGTGCTCATCATCAACACAGCTACGTTGAGTGTCTATGCATGTGTTGTCTTCCGAATCTTGTTGGGGGGATGGCAAAGTAGAATGTGTAGAGGCCCGCCATTTCAGATGTTTGGAAGAAGCACATTTATCCACCACCTTGCTAATTTTCTTCTGCTTTATTGATTTTGAATTTTTAAATAAAACCCACAAGAAAAAAGCAATAAAATTCACTCTTTAGAACTCATTCATGCATGATACTGATGATCACTACCTTGATGTAAGGCAAACACATGATACGGGGATGGAATATGTACGAAAATAGGACGACATGGCATATTCAAAACTATTTGTGTAAACTAAGAAGAAGCAGTTTAAGCAAATTACAAGCAATACAAGCTAGACACCATATGCAACATGCAAGACAATATCACACTGCCAATCTAGAGAAAGCACCTGGGATGCCACTTTCGCCGAAAGACCGCCATCAGTCCCTGCCTTAATTTTTTCCTTCCTCTTTCTCAATTTTATTGCCTTGTCAAGTCAAACCCGCAAGAAAAATGAATAAAAATTCACTTTTCAGAAATCATTGATGCAAGATTCTGATGAGCACTACTTCAACTTAAGGCGACCGCATGATAGGAATGTGTCAGAAAAAGGGACACCATTGCATATTCACAGCTATGATGTGTAAACTAAGCAGAAGGCATTTCAACAAATTACAAGCAATGAAAGCTAGACTCCATATGAAAGCTCCAACGAATATCACTCTACCAAGTTATACTTTCTCATCATAAGTGCCACTTCAACAAATTAGAAGTAGTACAAGCTAGAAAAGAATGCGAGATGTAACCTATATCACACTCCCAAGTTAAACGTGTCTTATGATAAGTGATTGTTGTCGGTTACAGAACAGTAGTACTTTGATGTAAGAACATGGTTTGATAGACATATATTGTATGTTCTAGAAACAGGAACACATGTCATATTCACAAGTATAATGTCACGCCCAATATGCGACACTACGCTAAAGGGACTCGAAGGTCCCACCAAGGATATAACCGCATATTGACACCCTTTTGCAAGGTGGATATCATCACATCATACCATTACATAATCCCCTGAACAAAGAAGAAGCAGAAGAAGAACTCCAACACAACCAGATGTCGCTCTCACGTCATGATCATCGCATTACCTGTACCTGCAACTATTGGTGTAGTGAACTGTGAGCCACGAGGACTCAGCAATCCCATTACCATGGGTATGAGGACTAGCAAAGCTTAGTGGGTAAGGAAGGGGTAATGTGGTCAGGTTGCAGCAGCGACTAAGCAATGTATGGTGGCTAACTCAATGTACAAGAGTAAGATGAGAAGCTAAGGAAACGGTCGCCAACTAGTAATGATCAATAAGTGATCCTGAACTACTTATGTTCAAACATAACCCAAGCGTGTTCTCATTGAACATACCCAAAAAGAGACAGCCATGGCTACGCACGCAGTTGGTTTATTTTAATTTAGTTTACTTCAAGTCCACTACAACTGGACATTAGCAAATTCCCATCTGCCACATAACCGCGGGCACGGCTCTCGAAAGTTTAAACCCTGCGGGGCTGTCCCAACTTAGCCCATGACAAGCTCACGATCCGCGGAGACAATCTTCCATCGCGGGACCCTCCGATCAGACTCAGAATCCCGGTGCACAAGACATTTCGACAATGGTAAAACAAGTCCACCAAGACCTCCTGATACACCGACCTAGCCAGATAGGAGTTGTGTGATCTCTTTCTCAGGGTACACC
Organism: Triticum dicoccoides; assembly: GCF_002162155.2. Taxonomy (NCBI): domain Eukaryota; kingdom Viridiplantae; phylum Streptophyta; class Magnoliopsida; order Poales; family Poaceae; genus Triticum; species Triticum dicoccoides. Next base: position 191,613,501 of record NC_041388.1, read on the forward strand.
GGATGAGCAAGGCATACAGGATCCAAATACCCAAGTTCCCTAGGGCGGTCCCACACGGTGCTCTATTTGGGACAAACACCATCAGCACTGGCCCCCCTGTATGTAGAAATCATCGGGTTCATGACGCCCTATGCCAATTAATTATTAGGTTCAAGTGTTATTATGGCAAAAATTTAAAACCAATGTTGGGCCTTGCTGGAAGAGTTTTATTCAAAGCGAACTGTCAAGAGGGGCCCATAAACCCTCATTGTGTTAGAGACACAAAATCAAGGAACATAACACCGGTATGACGGAAACTAGGGCGGCAAGAGTGGAACAAAACACCAGGCATAAGGCCGAGCTTTCCACCCTTTACCAAGTATATATGTGCATTAATTAAATAAGAGATATAGTGATATCCCATGATATCCAAGAAATCCATGTCCCAACATGGAACAACCTGGAACTGCACCTGCAACTAGCAACGCTATAAGAGGGGCTGAGCAAAGCGTTAACATAGCCAAACAACGGTTTGCCAAGAAGGGTGAAAAGGTTAGAGGCTATCATGGCAATTTGGGAGGCTTGATAAACTAGTGATAGGTAGCGCAACATAGTGATAGCATCGAGACAACTAGCATAGCAAAGATATTAGTGAGATCCAAGGTGATGGTCATTGTCGGTGTCAAAACCGGCGGATCTCGGGTAGGGGGTCCCGAACTGTGCATCTTGGTCGGATGGTAACAGGAGGCAAGGGACACGAAGTTTTACCCAGGTTCGGGCCCTCTTGATGGAGGTAAAACACTACGTCCTGCTTGATTAATATTGATGATATGGGTAGTACAAGAGTAGATCTACCACGAGATCGGAGAGGCTAAACCCTAGAAGCTAGCCTATGGTATGATTGTTGTTCTGTATGTTGTCCTACGGAGTAAAACCCTCCCGTTTATATAGACACCGGAGAGGGCTAGGGTTACACAAAGTCGGTTACAATGGTAGGAGATCTACATATCCGTATCGCCAAGCTTGCCTTCCACACCAAGGAAAGTCCCTTCCGGACACGGGATGAAGTCTTCAATCTTGTATCTTCATAGTCCAGGAGTCTAGCCGAAGGTATAGTCCGGCTATCCGGACACCCCCTAATCCAGGACTCCCTCAGTAGCCCCCGAACCAGGCTTCAATGACGATGAGTCCGGCGCGCAGATTGTCTTCGGCATTGCAAGGCAGGTTCTCCTCCAAATTCCGTGTACCTATTGAATAAAGTCCAGTTTCTTGTAAATGTTGCGCTCCTTGGCTTCTACGCCCAATAATGGTCGTCTCCCACGTGTCAAAAGAATATGAAAAGACTGGGTGTTTTTACATCCACACCCCTAGCCGCGTAAATGAGCCGCTCATTTAAGGGGACGAGGATTTAGATCCAAACCACACCTTCTCCCTTTCGCGAGTGTTCATCAGAGCATCCGGCAAAGGTCATTCCACCATGGCCAGCCATCGCACCTCCTCCCTTCGCCCTTCCAGCCCTCAGCCTGGATATCGGGAGAGATGCTCCATCCTGCATAGCGAGCTAGTTACGCTCCAGACCAAGGGATTTCTCCCCCCTGCCTATATGGTCCCGGTTCGAGCCGGTCTTGCCATCTATAATGGAGGAGAGCAAGCGGAGAGTGCCCCTAATCCCTCCAATGGAGAGCGGGTATGCCTCGTCCCTTATTTAATAAGAAGGCTCGGATTTCCAATCCATCCGTTTCTCCGGGGGCTCCTGGAGTTCTATGGCCTCCAGCTACATAATCTTACGCCTGCCTCCGTATTGCATATCGCGGGCTTTGTAGCCCTCTGCGAGCTGTTTTTGGGTGTTGAGGCTCATTTCGGGCTGTGGAAAGAGCTATTCTGCCTTGTGCCCCGTTCTCAGAAGGGGTCAATATATCAAGTGGGTGGAGCCGAAGTGTGGCGCATCGCCAGGACCGGATATCTATCCGGAACCCCAAAGAAGGCGTCCGAGGACTGGCCTTCGGAATGGTTTTACATAGAGGACGTCCCGCTGCCGGATCCTGTCCGGATCGGCCTCCTTGAGTTCGACAGTGCTCCACTAAAGAAGCGCCTAAGTTGGCGTCCACGGAGCCCTCAGAGGGAAAGTGACAAGGACGTCCGTTACCTGATGGGCCGGATAAGATTGTTAGCTCATTCCGGACTGACCATGATCGGGGTCATGGCTGCATGCATCATGCGAGGGGTGCAGCCGCTACAGTACAGAGGCCACCCCATGTGGGATTTCAACGGGGAGGACGACGCCACCCGCTACGGCCGTAAGGGACCGGATTCGGCTGCGGCCCTAACAAAGACCTTGTCCGCTTTGTACAAGGGAGAAGAGGAGGAATTTTTCCGCGTCAACCCATAGGGTGGATTTTCTATGTACAATCCCCCAAGCTGGGTAAGTGGTTTACTTGCCCATCAGTCTTATATTCCCATTATTAAATATTCAGTCTAACGACTTCAACGCAGGAACTGCGCCAGGCTGTTAAAGAAATAAACAGCTCTCCTCCACAACCCGAGGACCCAGGACGGTCCCTCGACCCGGCCTCTCAAGAGGATCCGGACTTATCTGTGGAGCTGATTGATGGAGTGTTCCATCAATTGAGCAAGGACAACGCCTTGGTGGCTATTATGGCCGATTACCCAGGGCTAATCCCGGCCTCCCAGGTAACTAAGATCGAAGTCCCAGTACCCCGAATAGGGGTCCGCCCTCTCATGTTTTCAGTTTCCTGATTACAACCGAGCTTTGCAGGGGAGGTTTTTGAGACGGGAGGCCGAACCTGCGGCAACAAGCCAACAAGGGGCCGCAGGGCCCCGTGGGCAGAAAAGAGGTGCAGTCCGGACCGAGGCGTCAGCGCAAAGGTACGGCGCGCTCCCTTATCCCAGGTGTTATACCTTCAAGGCATATTAACACTCGTGCTCTCTTCAGGACAAAGAGACCTCGCTGGACTATATCTGGAGTGGCTGTCAATCGCGCCTCCACCAGCCACGCTCCAAAGCCTGGTCCGGAGGCGGAGGCGAACACAAGGCGCGCACCGGACGCTCCTCCGACGGAGGATGTGGACAAGTTGTCTGCCACCAACTCTGAGGTGGAGAGTGCCATGAACCACAGGCGTCGCCGGACAATTCTTTGCGACGCTTGTTTCTCCTAGGAGGCATTAGATGCCTTCAATTCGGGAGATGCGTACCTCCGTGCCGCTCAAAATGGTCTAGCCAGAGCCACGAAGCAATATGTAAAAGACATACGGGTAAAACAAATTTGGTAATTATATATATATACCAGTAGCCCCTGAGACTTGAAACAGTTAGAATAACTGATTTAAGGATCATTTGTTATGCAGGTTCTTACAGAAAAGAATTCCCTACTGTCCCAGGAGCTGGAAGAGTGCAAAGCCCAACTTGAGGCCGCACTAGCCGCGGTAGGGGAGCCCAAGGAGACCCCCTCTGGTAATATACACTTTGAAAGATAAGTATTTTGTGAAGCACGACATGGGTGCGAATCTGACAAATGGAATTGCAGATGGCGCCGGATTGAGTCCAGAAAGGCAACAACTCCTACGCCAGCTGAAGGCTGGTGAGAAGGTGCTGACAAAGGTGAGGCGGGAGAAGAACGATCTCCAAGATGCCAGCACCAAGCTGGGCATCGACCTGAAAGATGTTCGTGCCCAGCTGTCAGACTCCGTTAAGGAGAATCAGCGGCTTCGGCGCGGCATATTCAGTAAGTGCTTGAATGAACCTTTGAAAAAAAGTTCGGCGGAGAAGTCGACTAACTGAGTAATGTCTGTAGGTGTGCTAACAGGTCGTCCTGCAGAGGAGATGCCCGGTTCTATGGGTGACCTTCTTCTCGAGCTCTCGCAACTGCTCGAGCGAGTTCGGCAAGCGATGCAAGGCGTCTCCCAGGCCTTGTGGCCATCCATCTCCATGCCCGAAGGTCTTGGAGAGCTTGCGTAGAAGCTAAAGGGAGCACGGCGGTGCTTCCGATTGTGGAAGATATCGGCCTGCCGTCAAGGCGCTAGGGAGGCCTGGGCCATGGTGAAGACGCGGTACACAAAGGCTGACCCCAACCACATGGCCGAGGTCGGTCCTGCGGGGCCTGATGGGAAGGAGATCCCTGTAAGCTTAGTATACGGCCAAGTAGAATTGGCCGCAATGTATTCCCAGCAGGACTGTAAATTAGACAGCCTGTTAGATGGTATTGAAGAGGAATACAATCAGTCAAAATGACTATGTAATTTAATTGACATTTATAATGCCTTCTAGCCGGATTGTAGATCGTTTGTCATGGCCGACCTTTTCGCTTCAGCCTCGGGACCTGACGGTCCGGAGTGTGTCTGAATTCCCATGCGGTTATATAAGAACCGGGGAATGCATGGAGACCAGGCGTATGGGTCATTAGTGCGTGAATAGACAAGTGCCCGACTAGTTATGTTATATTACATGGTTAGTAAGAAACATCTTCCAGGGAGAATAGTTCCGTTAGGGGTTCCTTTCCCTGGGAGGCATGCCCTAAAGTGCATGCCCATTCTGCGAAAAAGACGTGGGAAAAAGCATCTGGGGGCGCATAAATAAATAAGTGAAAAGATCATCTTTTAGGTCACCGACCGAATATTCCCTTAAGAACGCTAGCTTTTGGCTTCACCCAGTCTGAGGTACACATCCGGCTGATCCGGCAGTAACAATCGCAGAGGTGCTCCCTTTACCGCCTAGCCGAATAATCAGGAACGTAGGGGTAAGAACAGGAGCCAGGCAACCCAGCTTGGCCAAAACTTAAGTCATATCGATGCATATAATGGTGAAATAAAAGGTACATGCGGAAGTGTAACACATATGTTGGGCATGAAGCCCGTATAAATAAGCTTCTGTTAAAAGAAGCCCCCAGGTTTAATGGGTGCGAATAGCACATCATTTGATGAGCCTTTAAAGGCTATAAGAGAAAGGAAGGGGAGAAGGAGAGAAATTTAAGACAAACGGTATATAAAAAATGGACAGAGGAAGGAGACGAACACAGAGTCCGGCGCTAGGCATAGAATCTTCGGAGACGGGCTGCGTTCCATTGGTTCGGCTCGAGTCGGTTATCCGATGCATCTCGCAGGCGGTACACTCCACCAGTTAGGACTTGGTCAATTATGAAGGGACCTTCCCACTTGGGCTTGAGTTTGTCCTTTTTCTTGTCCGGCAGGCGTAGAACTAATTCGCCAATGTTGTAATTTTTGGCCTGTACTTCTCTGCTTTGGTATCTTCGAGCCTGCTATTGATAGAATGTGGAACGGGCTTTTGCCATGTCACGCTCCTCCTCCAATGCGTCCAAACTGTCCTGCCGGTCAAGTTCGGCTTCTCTTTCTTCGTACATGCGCACTCAAGGTGAGTCATGAATTATGTCGCAAGGCAGAACTGCCTCTGCGCCGTACACCATAAAGAATGGTGTGTATCCGGTGGTGCGATTCAGCGTGGTCCGCAGCCCCCAGAGTACGGAGTCGAGCTCCTCTACCCAGTGTGTGTTAGATTCCTTGAGGGACCGCACTAATTTGGGTTTGATGCCGCTCATGATAAGACCATTTGCACGTTTGACCTGGCCGTTAGTTTGTGGGTGATAGACGGAAGCATGATCGAGCTTGATGCCCATTTTTTTGCACCAGAGTTTTACCTCCTCGGCCGTAAAGTTCGTGTCGTTATTAGTGATGATGCTGTGGGGGACGCCGTAACGGTGTACAACCCCGGATATAAAGTCTATCACCGGTCCGGATTCGGCTGTCTTAATAGGCTTGGCTTCTATCCATTTGGTGAACTTATCCACCATGACCAGTTAGTATTTTGCTTGTGGGTTCCGCCTTTAAGGGGTCCAACCATGTCAAGCCCCCAGACTGTGAAGGGCCAAGTGATGGGGATAGTTTGGAGGGCGGTGGCTGGCATATGGCTTTGGTTTGCGAAGAGCTGGCAACCGACGCATCGTTGGCTAAGTACTGGGCGTCTGCCCGGGCCATCGGCTAATAAAAGCATGTACGGAAGGCCTTGCTTACAAGGGATCGAGCTGCAGCGTGATGACCACCGAGTCCGGCATGAATTTCATGCCAGGAGGTTCCGCCCTTCCTCTTCGGAGATGCACCTTTGGAGGACTCTGGTAGTGCTTTTCTTATAAAGCTCTCCCTCGTGGATTTTGTAGGCTTTGGATCGCCGCACTATGCAGCGTGCCTCATTTTGGTCCTCGGGGAGTTCCTTCCTAGTAAGGTAGGCGAGGAATGGTTCTATCCACGGGGCGATGACGGCCATTATTACGTGGGCTGAAGGTGTTATTTCATTGGCAGAGCCTCCGATTGTGTCAGAATGTTCCGTGTTGGGCAGTGCGGTTGGGTCCGGGCTATTATTGTTCAGCTCCCCTTCCCATACTACGGATGGCTTGAACAGCCTTTCCAAGAAGATGTTGGGGGGGACTACATCGCGCTTTGCGCCGATGCGTGCCAGGACATCTGCCGCCTGATTATTTTCCCGGGCTATATGGTGAAATTCAAGCCCTTCGAACCGAGCTGGCATTTTTAGGACAGCGTTGCAGTAAGCTGCCATTTTTGGATCCTTGGCATCGAAGTCTCCCTTTATTTGGGATATTGCGAGGTTCGAGTCCCCGCGCACCTCTAGGCGTTGAATGCCCATGGATACTGCCATCCGGAGACCATGTAAAAGGGCCTCATATTCGGCTGCATTGTTGGAGTCTGTGTACATAATCTGGAGTACGTATTGAACTATGTCTCCTGTGGGGGACGTCAAAACGACGCCAGCCCCTAGTACGGCCAACATCTTGGAGCCGTCGAAATGCATGATCCAATTTGAATATGTGTCTTACTCTTTAGGGAGTTCGGCCTCCGTCCATTCTGCGACGAATTCGGCCAAAACTTGCGACTTGATGGCTCGCCGTGGCTGATAAGTTATGTCGAACGGGAGGAGCTCAATGGCCCATTTTGCAATCCGGCCCGTTGCGTCACGGTTGTTTATAATATCGTTAAGTGGTACTTCCGAGGCTATTGTTATTGAACACTCTTGAAAGTAGTGTCGTAGCTTCCGGGATGCCATGAATACCGCGTAAGCAATCTTTTGATAATGCGGGTACCGTGATTTGCACGGAGTGAGGATAGTGGACACATAATAGACCGTCTTTCGAAGGGGGAATTTGTGTCCGTCCGTTTCTCGTTTGACGACGAGCACTGCGCTTACAACCTGATGTGTTGCTGCAATGTACAATAGCATTGGTTCGCCAATGTTTGGCGCGGCTAGGACTGGGTTTGTTGCCAATATGGCTTTTATTTCGTCGAGTCCAGCCGTGGCTGCATCCGTCCATTCGAAGTGTTCGGTGCGCCGAAGGAGGCGGTAAAGGGGTAGGGCCTTTTCTCCCAAGCGGGAGATAAAGCGGCTTAGAGCCGCCACGCATCCGGTTAACTTTTGTATTTGTTTGAGGTCCTTTGGGATATCCAATTGTGACAGAGCTCGGATCTTGGCTGGATTTGCTTCAATTCCTCTACCGGATACAATGAAGCCCAAGAGCTTTCCGGCTAGAATGCCGAAAATGCATTTTTCCGGGTTGAGCTTGATGTCGTATGCCTCCACTGTTTTGCCGATCTGGTTTGCCAGACATGTCTGAATCATGTGCTGATATGTTGCGCCAGCGTTTTTGAGACCGAAGGGCATTGTGTTGAAGCAGAATGGGTCGTATGGTGTGATAAATGCCGTTGCGGCTTGGTCTGATTCTGCCATCTTGATTTGATGGTAGCCGGAATATGCGTCGAGGAAACACAACCAATCGTGTCCTGCGGTAGCGTCGATAATTTGATCGATGCGGGGGAGGGGGAAGGGATCCTTTGGGCAAGCCTTGTTAAGGTCTTTAAAATCAACGCACAGGCGCCAGGATTTGTCCTTCTTTGGTACCATCACCAGGTTTGCTAGCCAGTCCGGATGTTTTATATCTCTGATGAATCCAGCCTCCAATAGCTTTGCTAGCTCCTCTCCCATGGCCTGTCTCTTAGGTTCGGAAAAACGCTGAAGAGCTTGTTTGACAGGTTTGAATCCTTTTAGGATATTTAAGCTGTACTCGGCCAGCCTGCGTGGATTCCTGGCATGTCTGAAGGGTGCCAGGTGAAAATGTCCCAGTTCTCTCATAGAAACTCTCGCAGTGCGGCGTCTACATCAGGGTTTAACTGTGCCCCGATGGAAGCTGTTTTATTGGGGTCCGTTGGATGGACCTGGAATTTGACTATTTCATCCGCCGGTTTAAAGGAGGTGGACTTGGATCTTTTGTCGAGTACCACATCATCCCTATTCATAGTGGAGCGCAGCGCAGTCAGTTCCTCAGCTGCTAGGGCTTCGGATAGTGCCTCAAGGGCCAGTGCGGCTGTCTTGTTTTCGGCGCGTTGTGCTATGTCCGGATCACTAGCGAGAGTGATGATCCCGTTAGGCCCGGGCATCTTGAGCTTCATGTACCCGTAACGGGGTATTGCTTGGAAGATTGTAAACGCTTCCCGCCCTAGCAGAGCGTGATAACCGCTACTAAACGGAGCCACATGGAACGTGACCTCTTCGGACTTGTAATTATCCGGCGTGCCAACACCACATCTAGTGTGATTTTTCCTGTACAGCGTGCTTCCCGACCGGGGATTATTCCTCTAAAGGTTGTGCTGCTTCGCTCAATGCGGTTCCAGTCTATTTCCATTTTTGAAGGGTTTCCTCATAAATGACGTTTAATCCTCTGCCGCCGTCCATGAGTACCTTGGTAAGACGAAAGCCGTCCACAATTGGACTGAGGACCAATGCGACCGGTGCTCGGGCTGATCGGAATTTAGGTTCATCACTGGCGTTAAAGGTAATAGCCGTGTCACTCCATGGGTTTATTGTTGCTACTTGGTAGACTTCGGGAAGGCTGCGGAGTGTCCTTTTTCGCATATTATTTGATGTGAAAGTCTCGAAGACTGTTAATACCGTATTGGTGTCTCTGGGGTGGCTTTCTGTGGCCTCCAGAATTAGGAGATCTTCGCCAATTTTGGCCACCTGCCGGAGTATCCAACATGCTCTAAGGCTGTGAGTTGGTGTGGCGTCCTCTGTACTATGAATTTTACAGGGTCCATTAAGCCATCCTTCCAGTACGGTTCCATGCCCTGTAGAGGGTTTTTGCTTTTTGGTGTTTGACCCGGGTGTCTGACGATGATGCACCCTTTTATTTCGGACTGGGTTTGTATTCAGGGCCGGATCGTCCCAAAATTTTATTTCGGTTTTCCAGGCGCTTTCCATCGCACAATACTTTCGTATAATGGATGCTAAGTCAGCGAAGCGTGTAATATCACGACGACTTATGGCGTTGAGGATTCCCTTGTCCGTGCAATTATTGCAGAAGATTGAGATTGCGTCTTCCTCGCGGCAGTCCCTTATCTTGTTCCTAACCAGGAGGAATCTGGCCCAGTAATGATGTACTGTTTCATCGGGCTCTTGCCTGATTTGGGATAGATCGCTTATGTTTGGGTGGGTGGGTGGAATTAAATCCGAAGCCTCACCCAATCTGAGGCTCAGAGGCCGAGGAATTTCCAAACTCGAAAATTTGGATTCCTGGATGTTGTCCAATGAATCCAGCCCGTCGCCTGACTCTAAGTTCAGGTCTTGAGTGATATCCTCCCCTCCGCGGGTATCCAGCTTGGAGGGATTGGGAATCCGGACATAGCTAGTCCTTAAGATAGATGAAGGGTCGCCGCACTGTCCCTCTACCACGGCAACGTGATGGGTGACTTGGGGAGAGTTAATCTCTCTCAGATCGGGTTTCGGCCCAATCTGGTCGTAATCCGTAGCGACTCCCAGGGCGGCGATGCAATCCAAGAGCTCGTTTATGGAGGAGAGCTCCATTGGATCTAACTGCTCGGCGAGTTCCGAGCTGACATGAAGATTGTTTTCGATGGCTCGAGAGGTCATCATCAGCGCAGAAGCCAAATAGGTGGTCATAAGAAAACCACCTAGCCGGAGGGTTTGGCCGACAGCCAAAGCTCCCTTAGCAATGGTGTCGTCTTTAAAGACGGGGCGAGGCATCCTTCCTGATGGCGACGACACAGAGGAACTCTCAATGAAAGCACTAATATCGGTGTCAAAACCGGCGGATCTCGGGTAGGGGGTCCCGAACTGTGCGTCTAGGCCGGATGGTAACAGGAGGCAAGGGACACGAAGTTTTACCCAGGTTTGGGCCCTCTTGATGGAGGTAAAACCCTACGTCCTGCTTGATTAATATTGATGATATGGGTAGTACAAGAGTAGATCTACCATGAGATCGGAGAGGCTAAACCCTAGAAGCTAGCCTATGGTATGATTGTTGTTCTGTACGTTGTCCTATGGACTAAAACCCTCCGGTTTATATAGACACCGGAGAGGGCTAGGGTTACACAAAGTCGGTTACAATAGTAGGAGATCTACATATCCGTATCGCCAAGCTTGCCTTCCACGCTAAGGAAAGTCCCTTCCGGACATGGGACGAAGTCTTCAATCTTGTATCTTCATAGTCCAGGAGTCCGGCCGAAGGTATAGTCCGGCTATCCGGACACCCCCTAATCCAGGACTCCCTTAGTTATCTTGCCAGAAATCCTGCTAGGAAGAAGAATGAGTCCATGAAGAAGAAGAAGCAACGTAGTCGAACGAATCCTTACAGTCGCAATGAAACCGGACTATTGAGAAGAAGCACAACCAGAAAGAAGCAAACAACATAGTAAACACACAGCACATAAACATGGCGTGATGCTCATCCAAGTATGATGCATGACAAGATTAAATGACATGGCATGGCAAAGTGCAACAAACTATACTACAATTTAAGTGGAGCTCAGTATGCAACGGGTTGCATATTGACGAAACCGCACAATGATTATTTAGTTTGCTCTCGTTTATATACACAACAATATTAAACGTTGTTAAACATGTCAAGAGGTGAATAATAATAAAACTACCTATATAGGCAAGTTTAAATGAGGCCGGAACAACAAACAACAAATCCGGAAAATCCGCATATGCATATTTCGAATTTGGAACCGTTCTACCCTAAACCATATTCTAGAGTTCTTAAACATGCAAAGTAAGTGCATCATGTTAATCTATGCATTTTCTAAACAAGTTACATATGTAATTTATTTAATTCGGAGCTACGGTTAATTAGTTATGAACTAAACTATTGTAACATGTCATTCATGCAAAAAATAATGCAAACAACAAGTTTAACACTTTAAACATGGATGAAAGTTGCAAATTATTAATCTACATGAAATTCTTAGCATTTTACATATATAGTTTGTTTAATTTGGATGCAAGCATATTTAGTTATTAACAATACAAAAGAGTGGCATTTATGTAAATATGCAATGCACTTGAAAAGTACTAAAACACAGAAAAGGAAAAAAACATACGTAGTGTGACACTCCAAAATTTTTAATTTGGCCTTTATCAAAAACTTTGTGGTTTTCTTTGAAAAGAGGCCATTTAATTTATTTTTTTCAGAAAACCTTCCTCTTAAAAACTTCCTTTGCTTTGGCAAGGATTTTATTTTTTTCAAACATTGGTGTTTGAATCTTTTGAAGCTTCTTCTCTATTGGTTCCCTCTCAAATTCTTTTTTTTGGAGTTTAATCTTTTTCTTTTAAAAAAGAACTCCATGAAAATTTGTGATTTTCATATCTTGGAACCACCCATGACTTGGCATTTTTGCCCATGTGGTAAAACCCCTCCAAAACCTCCCCTACACCTTGTGATCAACCTAAGTTCTCTGTCCCAACTAATCCAAACAAGTTTTGGATTTTATTCTAATTATTTTTCCTCTCAAATCAATTCTAAAAATTATTTGGAGACTGAGGGATTTTCAAAGCAAGTACCCTATTGCATTTGAGTTTGGACCTCAAACCAACTCTCCTGGATAGTCCTTGGTACCCACAACCCAGAACCATCTTGATCCACTCCTCTTTTCAAATTTTTCAAAATTCAGTCTCTGCAAGTTTGGACCAGATTTGCCAAATTTGATGAAATTCATATCTACACTCCTCCAAAAATTCCACCAAAATTCAGGCAGCCTACTTGAGCAATGAGAAGCCACTCCACCAAAAATCAGCTCAAGGAAAAATCTCCAGAGGCCAATTTCATTCTGTCGAACACCTTGCATGCACTGCTGCTGTTCAAAATTCAGAAAAATTCAGTTTCAGTGTCGTTTGCGTTCGTTAGTTTCTCTCACGCGTAGACAGTGCACTTGGCACGTTCCTCACAGCCTCTCCCTCTTGTTCGGAGCTTCACACGCGTGCGTGGAGCCTTCCTGGCGTCGGTGGCACGCTGGCCCGCCCTCGCCGTTGTGTTCTGCGGCGTCGGGACCTCCCGTGGCGGCCGACAGAAGGCACACCATGGCAGAACGCCGTTCAGCGCCGCCCAAAGCCCCTTAGCTCTCCGCGTGTCCCTGCCGTGCCAGCGCACGCACGTGGCACCGTCGCCGTGGCCCGGCAAGCACGGAACGTGCTCCCTGCCGCCGACGGGCCGCGCCACCCCCCTTCTGTCGAGCTCACCCATAACGCCAAACCCCAGCCCGTTTAGCGCCTAAATGGGACCGGTGGACCTCAACAACGATGCCCAAGCCCCTAATCCCCCTGCACATCCACGGCACCGCCGTAATCACTCGCCGGAGATCCCCATTCACGGAAACCGCCTCGGGCCACCTATAAAAAGGGCCCCCGATCTGACCCTCGTGCACACCTCATCCCCACTCCTCACCAACACCACGCCAGGCCACTCGGAGGACCTCGAGGAGGTCTCCTCCCCCAACTCCGGCCGCCCCGATCCGCCTCGGCCTCCACCACGATTCGCTCCGGTGAGGCCATCTCCGGCGCCCAAACCCCGTCTGTTACTCTCTCTAGCTACCAGGAGCCTAACCCCCTTGTCAATTTGACCTCTGCAGCCCTCTCCGATGAGTTCCTCGACCACCCGAGCCGCCGTCCGCCGGAGCAAAGCTCGCCGTCGACGTGGTACTCGCCGGCGACCACCACCACCACCAACCAACGCGGAATGGCGCCCTGAGCACGGAGGTACCCTCCGATCCCCCTGCCTCGCCGTGGATCGCCGCCGGCGACCACCGCGGCTCTCGGGCGCCGACGAGCTCCGTTTGCCTTTTTTTTTAAATTCAAACCTGACGCGTGGGACCCCACCGTCAGCCTCTCTGCTCTCTCTGTTGAAACGTTTTCTGGAAGCGCCTTCGGGCAAAGTACGTTTTCCCTTTGAGCTGGCGTAGTTTCTGCCGAAACGTTTTCTGTTTTTATAAGCTAGCCCCTGGAAATCTTCTGTTTCATTACAGATGAGTCCCTGGACAAAAACCCTTATAACTTTTAAACAGAAAAGTATTTTTGATTGATTCTTTTTCTGTTCTCTTTAAAATTTTGTCTAGTTTTTTATCATATTTATTAGAAAAATATTTGGTATACTTTCTGTGCACTCCTTGGTATTTACGATAGCGCATATATTTTCTTTATACCGTAGATACCGAAGGAGGTGACGGAGCCGCGAACTTCACCGAGCTAGGTTCCGACTACTCTGAACCAGGCAAGCATGTTTGAACTTTTGATATGATGAGTGTATTGGCATGTTTTGCATTTAGTTAGTTTTATGGCATATTGAGAAGCATATCGATGAACGTTATTTTACGTGATAATGAGGTAAGTGAGTTCGATGATCCATATGTGAATGGATGTGAGGATGAATGGCCATGTGTTGGCATGAGTATCGGTGAGATGGCAGTGTCGTAGCATGCCAGTCTTACGCCAGACTATGTGACTTCAGTGTCAAACCGTATCGGTCCAGTTCCTCTCATTTCCTTCCCTGTACTACCACATGTTTTCCGCAAGGAATATGGTTTAGTAAGTTGTAAACCGCTTTTCTGGTACACACCAAAAGGAGAGGCCGTGATGATGGTTCCATGGCCCTGGATTAAAGCCATTCATCCGGTCAGGGGGCATGGGTGTTTCCGGTTGGGACCGAGAGGGGGGCACCCCTTAGAGCGCGCGTATATAAATTTGATCCCATGCTATTCGAGATTGTGATCTCCCCGTCTCAAAAGTTTTTCTTGGACGATGTCTAGGGTGATTCCTAGCATCGAGAGGTAGGATGGGTGTGTACTGGTTAGCTGTGTTTTCTTCCGAAATACCGTAAACGGAACTAGTCCTTCGTGACTACGGAAATCCGTTGGCTGTGGGAAAAATTTTGTACAAACTCTGCAGAGTCATATATTCCTCCAAATCATCTATTCCCTGTCCCAGGTCGATATTATCTTATCCTAATCAAATGTCAGTTTTGATGGCAGAGACTCCGGTGATTCGCTTGAGTGCTAACTCCGGTTAGATGATTATCCCTGTGGATGGACTAACCCATTTATTCTTATGAATTAAATGTTTATTATGAGTATTATTTACCTGTGAATAAAAGCCCTTTCTGTGATGTCGCCCCGACGTCCGACTGTGGCATTTCTTTTAAAGCCCTTTCTGTGATGTCTCCCCAACGTCCGACTGTGGCATTTCTTTTCAAGCCCTTTCTGTGATGTCGCCCCGATGTCCGACTGTGGCATTTCTTTTAAAGACCTTTCTATGATGTCGCCCCGACGTCCGACTGTGGCATTT
>NC_041388.1:191628153-191638708 GCF_002162155.2 Triticum dicoccoides
AGGAGAGGCCGTGATGATGGTTCCATGGCCCTGGATTAAAGCCAGTCATCCGGTCAGGGGGCATGGGTGTTTCCGGTTGGGACCGAGAGGGGGGCACCCCTTAGAGCGCGCGTATATAAATTTGATCCCATGCTATTCGAGATTGTGATCTCCCCGTCTCAAAAGTTTTTCTTGGACGATGTCTAGGGTGATTCCTAGCATCGAGAGGTAAGGATGGGTGTGTACTGGTTAGCTGTGTTTTCTTCCGAAATACCGTAAACGGAACTAGTCCTTCGTGACTACGGAAATCCGTTGGCTGTGGGAATAATTTTGTACAAACTCTGCAGAGTCATATATCCCTCCACGTCATCTATTCCATGTCCAAATTCGTATTATCTTGTCCTAACAATGACAGTGTTGATGACAGAGACTCCGGTGTTTCGCATGAGTTCTAATTCCAGTAAATGATTATTCCTGTGGATGGACTAACCCATTTATTCTTATGAATTAAAAGTTTATTATGATTATTATTTATCTGTCCTTAAAAGCCCTTTCTGCGATGTCGCCCCGACGTCCGACTGTGGCATTTCTTTTCAAGCCCTTTCTGTGATGTCGCCCCGACGTCCGACTGTGGCATTTCTTTTCAAGCCCTTTCCGTGATGTCGCCCCGACGTCCGACTGTGGCATTTCTTTTCAAGTCCTTTCTGTGATGTCGCCCCGACGTCCGACTGTGGCATTTCTTTTCAAGGCATTTCTGTGATGTCGCCCCGACGTCCAACTGTGGCATTTCTTTTCAAGCCCTTTCTATGATGTCGCCCCGACGTCCGACTGTGGTATTTCTTTTTAAGCCCTTTATGTGGTGTCACTAAGATGCCCGACTGTGGCATCATTTCCTTATATTTATTTGTTCACCTTTCGAGGCGTCGCTTCAGACACCCGATCGGTAGTTATTTATGTTCTGTTGGGATTTCAGGCGGACTACCGCCGTTTCCCTTTTTACTTACCTTGTTATGCTAATATTTGAAATGTACATTGGTGAATTATTCATGACGCATCCATGCATGCATTTGTTATATCTTACGTCCGAACTGTCTTGCGAGTACTTTCAAAGTACTCACTGGCTTGTTGATTTGGCCAGATGCTGACGAAGGCGATCTCATGGATGAAGGGTTTGATAGCGAGTCCGACACCTAGAGGAGTCCCAGTCAGTCTCATGCAACCCTGGATTTGGTCACTGTTTTATATCCGCTTCCGCTACCAAATAAATTCATCGAGCCTCACCTCGACGCTCGATGAGATGACAGACTTAGAGTCTTGTATTTCTCTCCCCGCTGTGTTTTTCCACCACCGCCCTATCCTCGAGTCAGTAGTATGCCTCCACACCACTGTGTCATGTCCGCCATTATGTATAATTATTGGCGTGCTTGTAATAATTTGGTTGAGCAACCGTAGTTTGACCCTGTAATATATTTTATGCTACTCGCTTATTGTATCAAGAATTTGTCTACCAGTGAGGAGGATTTCTCTCATACTGGACTCAAAAGATTGGTTTCTCAATAAATATTTTTATTGGAAAACCGGTCGTGACAAGCTTGGTATCAGAGCCAGGCTGACTATAGGAAGCCACTAGGTGCGATCGCTAATTGGTTATTAGCATGATAGAGCTAGATTATATTTTTGCAATTGTAGTCATTTTCTGTCAGTCAGCATAAATTTATGATCTGACCCTGCAGAATTATTGCCTACTTTTGTAGATGGCCGACAACAGCTGCGAGTCTCAGACCTTCGCCAACGTGCCCGATGGGTTCGTCAAGCTTCTTTCTTTCATCGTTCAGGTCACGATGGGGCCATCCGTGCGTCCAGTCTTCACACTCTGCCAGCACCGAGTCAACGACAGTCTGACCATGCACCAGGCCGCGGTGCAGTTCAAGGGAGGGCGTGGTGAGTTACGCCGCTTCCGGTTCGTGGGAAGAGCCATGCCTACGGAGAGGCATGCTATGCAGATGGCAGCCCGTGAGGCGATAGCTCGTCTCAGGGATGTCCTTCCCGTGATGAAGACTCGTCGTTACCGTTATTTTCCGTGCCATGTGCCTTACACCTGTCACTACGCATACTCCTGCCCCAGAGGAGAACGAGACGAGGCTTTTGAGATGCTCATTGAGTATCTCCGGGCCCTGGAGGCAGCCTTCGACAACCTGGTGGACGACTTCGTAGCTACCCGCATGGACTCAGTTCATGGCTGTGCTGCCAACAGGAGGGAGCTCCTACCCATCGCACCGCCACTGACTTTTGTCTCGTCATCAGCATCTTTTACGCCTACTCGTCGCCTGCCTTCTACCAAAGAATTCAACCAAGTCATTGCGCCCACTTCAGCGCGCACTGCACCACCCTTCCCGCCCACTCTTGTACGTGTTGCTCCGCCCCTGGCAACCGCTCCGTCCACTCTGCGCAACACTACACGTATGGAGCCCATTAGCGAGGAGGAAGTCGAGTCCCCAACCTCGCTACGCCTCGCCCTCGGCAGGGCAAAGGAGGTCGTCAACATTTCTGCCTGAGTACGCCTAGCTGCCATGTAATGTACCGCTTTGTAAGATATGTACATAGGTTGTGAGAAGTAGCCTGTTTGCGCATCATGTAGGATCTGGAGAAGTGCACTAGCCTAAATAACATGTCAGGATTATGTACGCATATCCTGAGTGGTGTATAATTACCGCCCGCGTGTAAGATATGTAATGAGCAGTCCTTCTCCGTGCGCAAGTCGTTTTGTTTTTCTTAAGTAAGCTAAGTTATTTAATTCTATTTGCCAGCTTTATGCATTTATGGATTTGTTTTTGCGACTCTTTCCGCTTTTCTTATTAGTTTTACAAAAATAGTTCCCCAGAGTGAAAAATGTCTCGTCCTTGGACTCGCTCCATGCCAACTCCACCAGAGGAAATTTATGATGCACAACCCAGCAACGAGTTCACTCAGGGACAGTCAAGCCAACAGGGCAGTGAATCGGCACTTTCAAAAATGTGCCGCCTTTATGAGCAGAGTCAGCAACAACATCGGGAAATGATGAACCAAGTCATCAACATGGGAAATCAGCATGGACAGTATCAACAGCATTCCAAGTTATCTGAGCTACAGAAGACACGTCCTCAAACATTTTCTCATACTGACAAGCCTCTTGAAGCCGAGGACTGGCTTCGAGATATGGAGAGAAAATTAATTATTGCAAAATGTTCAGACCCCGAGAAGGTATTATATGCTCCGCACTATCTCACAGGAGCAGCCGCATCATGGTGGGAGAATTTTCTGCACATGCATCCCAACGAAAATGACATAACCTGGGATGATTTCAAGGAAGGTTTCCATGGTGCACATATTCCTAAGAGTATTATGAAAATCAAGAAGAGAGAATTCGATGACCTCAAACAAAGGAACATGACAGTATCAGATTACAACAGTCAATTTACTCTATTGTCCCGCTACGCCAATGAAGAGCGTATGACTGAAATCAAGAAGATGGAGAAATTCCTTGACGGTCTGGCGCCCGCTCTTAAATGCCAACTGGTCGTGCGCACCTTTCCTGATTTTAAAACACTGGTAGACAAAGCCATTACTCTGGAAAATGAGAGACGCAGTCTGGAAGATATCCGCAAGCGAAAAAGGGACCAGACTAATCATGCCCGCAATCACCGAAGCAAGACAGATTTTCAAAAGGGTGGGACACACAAATTCTCATCCAATGTCTCACGCCCAATCAAGAATTTTCATGCAAGGGACAAGGAATTCACCTATCGCCCCGGCGTTACTTGTTACGCTTGTGGAGAAGAAGGGCACTATGCCAAACAGTGCCCTAAGCCAAGGAATTCAACCCTAAAGCCGAACAACGGCGGCAATAATTCAGCGCCCAAGCGAAACAATTTCAATCCCAACAATAACCACAGGAAGGGTCATCTGAACCACGTAACCAAAGAGGAGGCACAAAATGCTCCGGATATCGTACTCGGTACGTTTCCTGTCAACACAATACCTGCAATGGTTTTGTTTGATTCTGGAGCTTCTGACTCTTTCATTTCGAAAAGTTTTGCTTTGCAAAATAATTTCTCGATGCTTCCCCTGGAGAAATCCATGATCATCAAGTCCCCTGGGATTCAGCAAGTTACTCAGAATTATTGTCAGAATGTGGTCATTGAGTTCAAAGGATTGGAGTTTCACGCAAATCTTATTGTGTTGGAAAATAAAGGACTGGATGTCATCCTAGGAATGGATTGGCTAACCACCAATAAGGGTTTTATCAACTGTTTCAACAGGACCGTAATTCTCACACACCACCAAGGGAAGATAATAAGAGTATCAGCCAAGGGAGGAAAAATACCCCGGCAACCGAGATTAAATAAGGTGGACGTTTCTGAGCTAAACAAGGTTCCAGTAGTGTGTGAATTTCCAGATGTATTCCCTGAAGAACTACCAGGCATGCCACCAGACCGGGAAATAGAATTCCGCATTGAGCTAGCACCAGGAACCACCCCCATATACAAGAAACCATACAGAATGGCACCATCCGAGTTGATCGAGTTGAAGAAGCAAATAAAGGAATTACTGGAAAAAGGATACATTCGAGCCAGCTCCTCACCTTGGGGATCGCCAATTTTATTTGCCAAAAAGAAGGATGGAACGCTGAGATTGTGTATTGACTATCGAGCACTTAACATGGTCACAGTCAAAAACAAATACCCGATGCCAAGGATAAACGATTTGTTTGATCAACTCACTCAGGCCAAGGTATTCTCAAAAATTGACTTAAGGTCAGGATACCATCAATTGAAGGTACGAACGGAAGATATCCCCAAAACAGCCTTCACCTCTAGATATGGACTGTACGAGTTCACAGTGATGCCATTTGGATTAACTAACGCCCCAGCATATTTTTTTCACCTCATGAACAAAGTATTTATGAAGTTTATGGACAAGTTCGTCGTGGTATTCATCGATGATATTCTGGTATACTCCAAGACACCAGAAGAGCACGCAGAACATCTCAGGATTGTGCTAGGAGAGCTAAGAAAACACCAATTGTATGCCAAGTTCAGCAAGTGCAAATTTAGGCTAAGACAAGTAGGCTTTCTAGGCCACGTGCTGACCCAAGACGGTATCGCAGTGGACCCAGAGAAAGTCAAGGCCGTACTTGGCTGGAAGTCACCAGCCAGCGTAACGGACATTCGGAGTTTCTTGGGAATGGCAGGATATTACCGTAGATTTATTAAAGGATTTTCCACCATAGCCAAGCCTATGACACAG
Source organism: Triticum dicoccoides (assembly GCF_002162155.2). NCBI lineage: Eukaryota > Viridiplantae > Streptophyta > Magnoliopsida > Poales > Poaceae > Triticum > Triticum dicoccoides. Next base: position 191,633,419 of record NC_041388.1, read on the forward strand.
TTGCTCAAGAAAGATAAGAAGTTTGAATGGACAGAAGCCTGCGAGAAAAGTTTCCTAGAGCTAAAGCGGAAGCTAACGACAGCACCGGTATTAATTGTACCCGACATACACAAGAATTTTGAAGTATATTGTGACGCGTCCAGAAAGGGTCTCGGATGCGTATTGATGCAGGAAGGCAAGGTTGTTGCCTGCGCTTCAAGGCAACTTCGCAAGCATGAGGAGAATTATCCCACTCATGACTTAGAAATGGCAGCAGTTATTCATGCACTCAAGGAATGGAGGCATTTCTTACTTGGGAATCGATGTGAAATATATACGGATCACAAAAGTCTCAAATATATTTTCACGCAGCCAGAACTAAATTTACGGCAACGACGTTGGTTGGAGTTGGTAAAAGATTATGATGTTGGTATCCATTATCATCCAGGGAAAGCAAATGTAGTGGCCGATGCCCTTAGTCGGAACCCCAGCTCCGACGAAAACAATCTGCACAGCTTGAGGCCCGAATTCCAACAAGAATTTGCCAAGCTCAACTTGATAATGGTAGAAGAAGGCACCATATCAAACTTGGAAATACAACCCAACCTTGTGGAGAAAATTAAAGAAGCTCAGCCCAGTCACACCAGCATCGAAGGCATCAAAAGAAAGTTGAGTATGGGCAAGGCCTCGGAATTTGTAATAGACAATAAAGGAATATTATGGTACGGAGAAAGGCTCTGCGTGCCAAACATAGAAGACCTTAAGCAGCAAATTTTAGCTGAAGCACACACCACTCCATATTCAATTCACCCTGGAGGAACCAAAATGTATAAAGATATTCAGGAAAGATTTTGGTGGCACGGTATGAAGAGGGACATAGCCGCCTTCATTGCATGTTGCGACTCATGTCAACGCATAAAAGCTGAGCATCAGAGACCAGCCGGACTACTGCAACCGAACAAAATACCTGAGTGGAAATGGGATGAAATAGGGATGGATTTTATTGTCGGACTACCTCGGTCACGACACGAGAATGATGCCATATGGGTCATCACTGACAGGTTGACCAAAGTGGCACACTTTATTACAGTGAAGACGACCTACAACACTCAGAGGCTTGCCAGGATTTATCTCTCCCGTATAGTTTGTCTGCACGGTGTCCCGAAGACTATAATATCCGACAGAGGCACCCAGTTCGTCTCAAGATTTTGGGAGCATTTACAACAGGCTCTGGGAACCCAACTAGCCTTCAGTACCGCATACCACCCACAGACTGATGGACAAACAGAACGCGTAAACCAGGTTTTAGAAGACATGCTGAGAGCATGTGTCCTCACATATGGAACCAGTTGGGAAGAAAGCCTGCCATACGCCGAGTTCGCGTATAACAATAGCTACCAGGCCAGCCTACAAATGGCACCATTTGACGCTTTATACGGACGAAGATGTCGTACCCCGTTAAATTGGTCAGAGACTGGAGACAGCCGCATCTTCGGACCAGACATGCTCAGAGAAGCCGAGGAAAAGGTCAAGCTAATCAGAGACCGACTTAAGACCGCTCAAAGTCGACAGAAGAGTTATTATGATCAGAAACATCGAAGGGTCAGCTTTGAACCCGGTGAGTTCGTATACCTGAGAGTGTCCCCGATGAGAGGATTGCAATGGTTTAAAGTTAGCACCAAGATTCATTGGACCATTCTGCATAGTGGCACGAAGAGGCACCGTAGCCTACCAGCTAGACTTACCCGAAGACTTGTCCGACATTCACGACGTGTTCCACGTCTCTCAATTAAGGAAGTGCGTAAGCAACCCAGAGAAACAAGTATCCCATGAAAACATTGACGTGCAGCCAGACCTCACTTATCGGGAACGTCCCGTAAGAATATTAGAGGAGTCTGAAAGGAGGACCCGACAGAAGACCATCAAGTTTTTCAAAGTCCAGTGGAGCAATCACACCGACAGTGAAGCAACTTGGGAAAGCGAGGATTTTCTTCGGACAGAGCATCCACACTTATTTAAGGATCCGTTGAAATCTCGGGGACGAGATTTTTCCTAAGGGGGTAGGTGTTGTGACACTCCAAAATTTTTAATTTGGCCTTTATCAAAAACTTTGTGGTTTTCTTTGAAAAGAGGCCATTTAATTTTTTTTCAGAAAACCTTCCTCTTAAAAACTTCCTTTGCTTTGGCAAGGATTTTATTTTTTTCAAACATTGGTGTTTGAATCTTTTGAAGCTTCTTCTCTATTGGTTCCCTCTCAAATTCTTTTTTTTGGAGTTTAATCTTTTTCTTTTAAAAAAGAACTCCATGAAAATTTGTGATTTTCATATCTTGGAACCACCCATGACTTGGCATTTTTGCCCATGTGGTAAAACCCCTCCAAAACCTCCCCTAAACCTTGTGATCAACCTAAGTTCTCTGTCCCAACTAATCCAAACAAGTTTTGGATTTTATTCTAATTATTTTTCCTCTCAAATCAATTCTGAAAATTATTTGGAGCCTGAGGGATTTTCAAAGCAAGTACCCTATTGCATTTGAGTTTGGACCTCAAACCAACTCTCCTGGATAGTCCTTGGTACCCACAACCCAGAACCATCTTGATCCACTCCTCCTCTTTTCAAATTTTTCAAAATTCAGTCTCTGCAAGTTTGGACCAGATTTGCCAAATTTGATGAAATTCATATCTACACTCCTCCAAAAATTCCACCAGAATTCAGGCAGCCTACTTGAGCAATGAGAAGCCACTCCACCAAAAATCAGCTCAAGGAAAAATCTCCAGAGGCCAATTTCATTCTGTCGAACACCTTGCATGCACTGCTGCTGTTCAAAATTTAGAAAAATTCAGTTTCAGTGTCGTTTGCATTCATCAGTTTCTCTCATGCGTAGACAGTGCACTTGGCACGTTCCTCGCAGCCTCTCCCTCTTGTTTGGAGCTTCACACGCGTGCGTGGAGCCTTCCTGGCGTCGGTGGCACGCTGGCCCGCCCTCGCCGGCGTCTTCTGCGGTGTCGGGACCTCCCGTGGCGGCCGACAGAAGGCACACCACGGCAGAACGCCGTTCAGCGCCGCCCAAAGCCCCTTGGCTCTCCGCGTGTCCCTGTCGTGCCAGCGCACGCCCATGGCACCGTCGCCGTGGCCCGGCAAGCACGGAACGTGCTCCCTGCCGCCGGCGGGCCGCGCCACCCCCGTTCTGTCGAGCTCACCCATAACGCCAAACCCCAGCCCGTTTAGCGCCTAAATGGGACCGGTGGACCTCAACGACGATGCCCAAGCCCCTAATCCCCCTGCACATCCACGGCACCGCCGTAATCACTCGCCGGAGATCCCCGTTCACGGCAACCGCCTCGGGCCGCCTATAAAAAGGGCCCCCGAGCTCACCCTCGTGCACACCTCATCCCCACTCCTCACCAACACCACGCCAGGCCACTCGGAGGACCTCGAGGAGGTCTCCTCCCCCAACTCCGGCCGCCCCGATCCGCCTCGGCCTCCACCACGATTCGCTCCGGTGAGGCCATCTCCGGCGCCCAAACCCCGTCTGTTACTCTCTCTAGCTACCAGGAGCCTAACCCCCTCGTCAATTTGACCTCTGCAGCCCTCTCCGACGAGTTCCTCGACCACCCGAGCCGCCGTCCGCCGGAGCAAAGCTCGCCGTCGACGTGGTACTCGCCCGCGACCACCACCACCACCAACCGACGCGGAATGGCGCCCTGAGCACGGAGGTACCCTCCGATCCCCCTGCCTCGCCGTGGATCGCCGCCGGCGACCACCGCGGCTCTCGGGCGCCGACGAGCTCCGTTTGCCTTTTTTTTAAATTCAAACCTGACGCGTGGGACCCCACCGTCAGCCTCTCTGCTCTCTCTGTTGAAACGTTTTCTGGAAGCGCCTTCGGGCAAAGTACGTTTTCCCTTTGAGCTGGCGTAGTTTCTGCCGAAACATTTTCTGTTTTTATAAGCTAGCCCCTGGAAATCTTCTGTTTCATTACAGATGAGTCCCTGGACAAAAACCCTTATAACTTTTAAACAGAAAAGTATTTTTGATTGATTCCTTTTCTGTTCTCTTTAAAATTTTGTCTAGTTTTTTATCATATCTATTTGAAAAATATTTGGTATACTTTCTGTGCACTCCTTGGTATTTACGATAGCGCATATATTTTCTTTATACCGTAGATACCGAAGGAGGTGACGGAGCCGCGAACTTCACCGAGCTAGGTTCCGACTACTCTGAACCAGGCAAGCATGTTTGAACTTTTGATATGATGAGTGTCTTGGCATGTTTTGCATTTAGTTAGTTTTATGGCATATTGAGAAGCATATCGATGAACGTTATTTTATGTGATAATGAGGTAAGTGAGTTCGATGATCCATATGTGAATGGATGTGAGGATGAATGGCCATGTGTTGGCATGAGTATGGGTGAGATGGCAGTGTCGTAGCATGCCAGTCTTACGCCAGACTATGTGACTTCAGTGTCAAACCGTATCGGTCCAGTTTCTCTCATTTCCTTCCCTGTACTACCACATGTTTTCCGCAAGGAATATGGTTTAGTAAGTTGTAAACCGCTTTTCTGGTACACACCAAAAGGAGAGGCCGTGATGATGGTTCCATGGCCCTGGATTAAAGCCAGTCATCCGGTCAGGGGGCATGGGTGTTTCCGGTTGGGACCGAGAGGGGGGCACCCCTTAGAGCGCGCGTATATAAATTTGATCCCATGCTATTCGAGATTGTGATCTCCCCGTCTCAAAAGTTTTTCTTGGACGATGTCTAGGGTGATTCCTAGCATCGAGAGGTAGGATGGGTGTGTACTGGTTAGCTGTGTTTTCTTCTGAAATACCGTAAATGGAACTAGTCCTTCGTGACTACGGAAATCCGTTGGCTGTGGGAAAAATTTTGTACAAACTCTGCAGAGTCATATATTCCTCCAAATCATCTATTCCCTGTCCCAGGTCGATATTATCTTATCCTAATCAAATGTCAGTTTTGATGGCAGAGACTCCGGTGATTCGCTTGAGTGTTAACTCCGGTCAGATGATTATCGCTGTGGATGGACTAACCCATTTATTCTTATGAATTAAATGTTTATTATGAGTATTATTTACCTGTGAATAAAAGCCCTTTCTGTGATGTCGCCCCGACGTCCGACTGTGGCATTTCTTTTAAAGCCCTTTCTGTGATGTCGCCCCGACGTCCGACTGTGGCATTTTTTTTCAAGCCCTTTCTATGATGTCGCCCCGACGTCCGACTGTGGCATTTCTTTTAAAGCCCTTTCTGTGATGTCGCCCCGACGTCCGACTGTGGCATTTCTTTTCAAGCCCTTTC
>NC_041388.1:191639326-191664115 GCF_002162155.2 Triticum dicoccoides
CCCGACGTCCGACTGTGGCATTTCTTTTAAAGCCCTTTCTGTGATGTCGCCCCAACATCCGTCTGTGGTATTTCTTTTTAAGCCCTTTATGTGGTGTCGCTAAGACGCCCGACTGTGGCATCATTTCCTTATATTTATTTGTTCACCTTTCGAGGCGTCGCTTCAGACACCCGATCGGTAGTTATTTATGTTCTGTTGGGATTTCAGGCGGACTACCGCCGTTTCCCTTTTTACTTACCTTGTTATGCTAATTTTTGAAATGTACATTGGTGAATTATTCATGACGCATCCATGCATGCATTTGTTATATCTTACGTCCAAACTGTCTCGCGAGTACTTTCAAAGTACTCACTGGCTTGTTGATTTGGCCAGATGCTGACGAAGGCGATCTCATGGATGAAGAGTTTGATAGAGAGTCCGACACCTAGAGGAGTCCCAGTCAGTCTCGTGCGACCCTGGATTTGGTCACTGTTTTATATCCGCTTCCGCTACCAAATAAATTCATCGAGCCTCACCTCGACGCTCGATGAGATGACAGACTTAGAGTCTTGTATTTCTCTCCCCGCTGTGTTTTTCCACCACCGCCCTATCCTCGAGTCAGTAGTATGCCTCCACACCACTGTGTCATGTCCGCCATTATGTATAATTATTGGCGTGCTTGTAATAATTTGGTTGAGCAACCGTAGTTCGACCCTGTAATATATTTTATGCTACTGGCTTATTGTATCAAGAATTTGTCTACCAGTGAGGAGGATTTCTCTCATACTGGACTCAAAAGATTGGTTTCTCAATAAATATTTTTATTGGAAAACCGGTCGTGACATGTGGGCCGAATTGCAACATAGTGCAGCGGCCCAGGAGGAGATTTGGCCCAGCGGTGACAGTGTGCAAAAGAAATGGGAAACATGGCAAAAAACTGGGGCGCCTGGGACTCGAACACAACCTCATAATGTTGTTTCGCTAGGTTGACCAGTAGAGCTGCCTAGGTGCTAGTGTTCAGACTGGGGCTCGTCTTTAGATCAATCAGAGGCAGGAGTTGATCCACTTGAGAGAAAAAAATTGCAGAAAAGAATGCAGTTATGGGGATTTGATCCCTGGTCTCCTGGGGGAAGGGAGGCGAAGCTAGCCACTAAGCTAGTTGCCTCCCTTCGAACAAGGAAGGGAACATATACGATAAGAAGGTAACAGCAGCGCAATGCATGGATCACCATGGCCACGAAGAGGAGCTTGAAGCCGACGTGCTGGAGCATGCCAGCGACTCCAGGCGATGCAGAGCACCAGCGGGGTCGCGGAAACTGCCGAGGGAAGCGGTGGTGGGACGCGCGTGTGGTGTGCACGTATGTGCAGGAGGCGCATGGGTGTGAGGAGCTCGAGCAACTCATCCCTGGCGTACAGGATTCAGTCAGCAGATGCAATCGGGGCAAGGCGAGGCCCTTGCGCGTGCAATCACGTGCATGGGCGAGCTCGAGCGTGCAAGCAGGGGTACAACAGAGGTCGCGAAGATTTCCGGCGATCAAGGCCTCGGATGCGACGGGAAACGATGGGCATGCATGGATGAATTCGAGACGGAAAAGGGGATGGGACAAGCGGTGGCTCGCCGTGGGTTGGATGGTGTAGTCGATCGTGCTCGGGGACGAACGGAAGCGATGAGGAAGGCGCTGACCAGCGCTGTCCCTGAAGTAGTAGGAAGCATGGGAGGAAGAGAAAGACGGGGAGATAGCTGGACTTGGTGATCCTTGGGCGTGGCTCAATGTCAGAATGGATCTGGAGCAGCGTGGCGGTGTTCGGGGACGCAGAAGGGAGGCCGGCGAAGGACTAAGCCGGTGACGAGCTCGTGGCCGCGGCGGCCATGACTCCTGGGGCGCGGAAGCAGGTGCTTGGGTGTCTCCTTACCCATGGCTGCAGCGTGGAGGGGAAAGGGGGGAGGAGGAGGAACCCTAGGGCAGAGACTGCGGGATTTATAGGAGGGGACGTGGCTCGGCTGGCTGCCTTGGTGGCCATGTGCGTGCTCTCTCCTGAGATTTACTGTGAGAGAGAGATCGAGGTGGAAGAAAAAGGGAGCGGCCTGGGACAATGACAGATGGGGCCGAGCAGGTGCACCGTGGGTAATATTTACCAGAGAGAGAGAGATGGGCCTCCAGGTGAGCTTGGGAGGGAAACGGCCCAGGTGGGATTCGGCTAAGGGAGCCCTTCCTTTGTTTTCTTTCTTTCTAATCTCTGCTTTTATTTTACAAACAATTTAAAAGAAAGAAAAGAAAGGGGGGCTAGGAAAAGAATTTGGGAGAGACAACAATATGCTCATGCTTCTGGAATTATGAGATATTTTTATAAATTGCTTTGGGAATTTTGAAAGATAGAAAAATAAATCAAGTTTGAATTTAATTCAAACTTGCTTCATTTTTGAACCTAACCAAAACAACTCCAACATGGATGAAATTTGACATAGTGGTTGAAAGTGCGTTATATCGACTAGAGGGGGGGTGAATAGGCGATTTTTATGAAAGTCTTCAAAACGTGGAAGTTATGAAGACAAATGATAGAAATAAACTTATTACCCTGCAGCGGAAGGTAGACTACACTAGGCAAGCCATAGTCAAGTATTCAATAGAGTGAAAGCACAATGACTAATAGCAGCAATGTAGTAAGGATCAGGTAGGAAGATATTGTGAAGCCACACAGAACACGCAGTCACTCAGTGAAGACAAAAGATAGTGCGAACATACAATGACTTCACAAGGAGTAACAGTAAGTAAAGGGAAGGGAAGATGAAACCAGTGACTCACTGAAGACAATGATTTGTTGGACCAGTTCTAGTTGCTGTGACAACTGTACGTCTGGTTAGGGTGGCTAGGTATTTAAACCTTAGGACACACAGTCCCGGACACCCAGTCCTGAACACGCAGCTCAGGACACCCAGTCCTCACCGTATTCCCCTTGAGCTAAGGTCACACAGACCTCGCCCAATCACTCTGGTAAGTCTTCAAGGTAGACTCCAAAACCTTCACAGACTTCGTTCACCGGCAATCCACACTGTCTCTTGGATGCTCAGAACGCGATGCCTAACTGGCTGGAGGATGCACAGTCCTCAAGTGTAATAAGTCTTCAGATCACACAGACAAGAAGACTTAAGTGATGCCTAATTCTCTTTGGCTCTGGGTGGTTAGGGCTTTATCCTCGCAAGGAATTCTCCCTCAAAGGCTTCGAGGTGGGTTGCTCTCAAACGACAAAAGCCGTACTCTGAATCTGAGCAGCCAACCGTTTATGGTTGTAGGGGGTGGGCTATTTATAGCCACTTGGCAACCCGACCTGATTTGTCCGAAATGACCCTGGGTCACTAAGGAATTGACACGTGTTCCAACGGTCAGATTTCAAACTCACACGGCAACTTTACTTGGGCTTCAAGCAAAGCTGACTTGCCCGACTCTGGACAAGATTCGCTCTCAAAGTCTTCACTCGAAGACATAGGTTTTGTTTAAGCATCACTTCAGTCATTCTGACTGGTTCTCTTGGACCCCACTTAACAGTACGGTGGTTCCTATGACTCAACACAGAAGAAAGAGAACTACGAAAGATCTAAGTCTTCGAGCTCCATAGGCTTCATGTGGTGTCTTCTCTTTTCATAGTCTTCAACGTGAATATCTTCATATACCACCTTTGACTTCAATGTCTTCATACATTTTTAGGGGTCATCTCTAGTAGGAAAACCGAATCAATGAGGGACTTCTACCTGTGTTATCCTGCAATTCTCACAAACACATTAGTCCCTCAACTAGGTTTGTCGTCAATACTCCAAAACCAACTAGGGGTGGCACTAGATGCACTTACAATCTCCCCCTTTTTGGTGATTGATGACAAACTAGTTGAAGTTTTCAACAGGGAATATAATCTATGAAATTGTAAAGGATAAGGAATTGTCTTCATAAGTTGCAAGGGCTCCCCCTGAAGATGTGCATATAAGTAATTTGCTTTTGGAATGCAAATGCACATGGCAGGTTGTACTTGTGGAGATCCACTTCAACTTATGATGACAATCCACTATGCATGTGAAAGTATATGAAGATAATGACATGCATAGTGGAAAATGGACGTCTGCAGAATGATCTAAGTGCGGAATTTATCGTCGCACATGCGGAATTTATCATCGCAACACAAGGTGGCAGATAAGTAGCAGATGACCATCGAGTTTAAGTGTTACAACTCAAAGAACCAAATGTAGCAAAACGAGAGTTGTAAGCACGAAGCAAAATATAAAGCACCCACCCATATGGACCCGCTTGAAGACTATCAACCTCATATGCTTCTCCCCCTTTTGTCAGTAAGGACCAAAAAGGTTTGAAGACATAGAGCATCTACTCGTTCCCATGAGGAGTAGGTGAAACAGCAGGGTCGTTGGTGGTGTTTGGCGGTGCTGAAGAGCTTGGAGCAGAGTCGAAGCATGCTGAAGGAGGCGGCGGTGAAGTAGCATCGTTGTCATCCTTGATCACTCTGGCATTTACAGTTGCAGCAGAGGAAGAGAACTCAGAGTCTTCAAGAGATGGAGTTCGTCGCAGCACTGCCCTTCGAGGAGGTGTGGAGTCAAACTTGAATCGCTCAGTGAAGCCATCCTCTTGAAGATCATCTTCAGAACACATCAGCGTTAGCCCTTTCCATGTGCGGTGAGAGGTTTCATGGGCAACAAAAGCATTCTTGGTGGCAAGATTGCGAATGCGATTAACATCCACCAAGAGGCTTTGCATCTGACGCTTCAGCCAGTCATGATGCCTATCCTGTTTCTGATGAAGAGCCACAAGAAGCTCTCGGTCATTGAGAACATGAGTGTGCTTCTTGGGTCATGGAGCAGTTGTAATGTCAGTGGCTTCAGTGAGAGCAGGATGCGGTGCACGTGTAGTGCCAGCCAAAGGATACACACGAGCGACTGCTTCAACTCCTTCAATGTTCTGAGAAAAACTTTGATGCTCTGCATTCTGAAGACTTAGGGGTTCCTTGGCAGGCTAAGGATAGATGGCTTCAATCGACATATCCACATCAGGCAGAAAAATTCGATGATTGCGAGCAGATGGCTGATATGAGATAGTGGAGTGAAGTTTGATCAGCCGCATGACCCATGGGGCATAGAACTTCAAGCCAAACAGATCAGAGCCTGATGCAGCAAGTTGGTGAATGAAGAAGTCCTGTGCATTGAATCATTTTCCATGAAGAATATAGAAGACCAAAGTCTTCATTGCACCTTCAAGCTTGGCATGTGGAGAGTGCCCTTTGATGGGCCAGAGAGTTCGCCTTATGATGTGATAAATAGTCCTTGGCAGATACTCTAGGTCTTCAACAAAGAACTCTTTGGGATATGCAGCATCTTGGGGTAATGGCTTCATCATACTGAGCATCTGACTCATGTTAGGTTTAGGCTTCTGAAAGATGCTATCCACAGCTTCACTATGAAGTTGACAGCCAGATTCGTAGAGATCTCCGGGAGTGGGCAGACCAGTGAGCTCAATGATGTCAAAGGCTTCGGCTTCGTGATGAACGTTTCCTGTCATCCACTCCAGGACCCAAGTCTTCGGATCTCTGTTATACCGCGGATGTGAAGTGTGGCATAGAATTGGAGCAGCAACTCTTCATTCCAATGCTCTTGGTCAGTGATGAATGGCAGCAATCCAACTTTTTTGAAGCAATCCAGAGCTTCTTCCAGATAGGGCAGACCAGCTATAGCTTCAATGTCAAGACGCTTGTGGGGGAAGATGCGACCTTGATTGTATAGAATGCAGGAGTAATAGCTTCGCTGCGGATAGCTCCAGAACCGATCAGATGATATCCTTTCCCTTGAGTAGGGGTTCCTGGACCTATTGAAGAATGTGTTGTTTGCTCTGAAGCCATTGATATTGAAGGATCTAGGTGCTAATGCAGGACCTGGGAACCTGGGCAATTTTGGGATTGGCTTCTGTACCTGAGGCCTGTGCTCAACATGATAGTCGAACTGGGGACCGACAGCAGGTGTAGGAACAGGAGCAGTGGGATCAGTGGCTTCGCTGACTTCTGATGCTTTTGTTGGGGAGGGCTCCACATTAGCTTCAGCCATGACAGCGTCAGTGGCTTCATTGGTGGTGGTGGTGGCAGCCTCAAGATTTTCAACCTCCACTTGACGAGCTGGAGGGTCGGTCACAATCACGTTCTCCTCGAGAACCGATTCTTGGTGGGACAGGGGAGTAGCAGCTTGTGGGACTTCTTCATCGGCTGATGCAGCCGGAATGTCTTCAGCAGTTTCAGCTTCAGACGCAGAGACTGGAGGCCTAGGTCCTTTGCGAAGCCTGCGCAACGCAGGCGACGCCTGTGTAGTTGGAGTTGGCTGGGCCTCAAAGTCTTCTTCCTCTTGTGGGCGATCAGCCCATGAAGCATCCTGAGCGATTGGCGTCAGACGACGACCAATGCTGATGAGTTCGCTGTTCTCGAGCTGAGGAGGGACTGCACCATCTTCTACATGGTCATGTTGACCAATGTCTTCAACAGCGATGGGATCAGCTGCTGGAAAGTCTTCAGCTTCATGAGCCTTTGTGAAAGCAGGCTCATGGATTGTCAGTTGGCGTTCAGTGTCAGGACGAACCATGGAAATGGGTTCAACTATCAAAGGCTCTGTGGGATCAGCCCGATCTTTCTTGGTCTTCCTCTTCTTCTTGGAGGGGGCAATAGGAGAGGCTTCAGGATGTTTCCTCTTCCTGGCTTCAGCCTCAGCAGTCCTCATCTTCTTGAGCTCTGAAGCGGTTGACCGGCTTTTTGGCTTCGAGCCAGTCATTCTAGTTGGGAAGACAATGGGGTCTGCTTCCTGCCTTGGTGCGTCAGGTTCAGCCGTAGCGGGCTTCTTCATCTTCTTTGCTGCCATCCTGGGGTCGATGCCAGGACGCCCAAGGGCCTTGCGCTTCTCAGTCTCATGGTAGGCCTGCACACATTTGTCAGCCAGAACCTTCATGCGCTCACGAGAACCTTGAGCTTCTGCACGTTTCTTGAGAAAGGCTTCCTTGAGCTCGTGCATCATAATCTTGAAGTTCTTCACCTCTTGCACGCTGAGCTTGGCCATATGCTTCTTGAACTGAGCCTTTTCATAGTCAATCTTTTGCTTCAGTTCAACAATGCGCTGGGTGATAGCTAACTCTGAAGCAATGGCGCCATGGAAGGCGACACTGAGGCCAATGGGTAGTTGCAGATCTTCGAAGCTGATGTTTGGCGTGTCAAACCATTCATCAATGAAGTTGTGGATGATTGTTACATCAAAGAGAGGAAGATCATTGAAGATTTATGCTTCTTCTTTGCTCTTGATGAGTTGCTCAAGAGCGTCATCTGCAAGATCTTCGTCAGTTGACAGATCAATGGCATCATTACGCAGAATGGCAGAAGCTGTTAGCTCTTGGCCGGTGTGTGGCAGAGGCATCTTGACCTTCTGGGGCTTGGAGATGCGTGACAAATCTTTAGACTGCACACTGTCTTTAGGAGGTGCAGTTGCCAGTGGCTTCGCTCGTGAGAGTTTTGGAGCAGAGGCAGGCTTTGAAGCTTTTGGCTGCTTCTTTGGCTTCGGTGCTGCAGGCGCTTCATCTGATTCGGCGACATCTGCAGGCTCATTCACGGCTGTCCCTTGAACCAAGATATGGGTGATGAGACCTTCAAGGTTGTAGAAAGGACCGACAAAATTGGGTTCTGCATCTCGTGTGCCATTAGCCCTTGGAGCTGAGGGACCAGGGTTGAAGTCTAGTCCCAATGTCTTCTTGTGTTGCTTCGCTGAGTTCTAGGCAAACTGGAAGTTGCGCTTGAACAGAATGTCGTCACGACACCATAGTAGTGACGATGGGTGTGCATCAACAGGCTGTGGCCCACGGACCATGCAGGGATAGAAGCCTTATTCAATGGCTTCATCTCTGGACCTGGGTTGAAGATTCTTGTATAGGATGTCTCCCCACGGTCTCTTGATGGCATTTTTCTCAACATATTCCTGGGTTACAAATCGGTATTTGAACCATTGTTCTGCCCAATATCTTCGAATCCATTGGATTCGGGTCTTGCGCTGATTGTAATCCTCTTCAGGATCTGTCTTGTACAGTTCTGAGAGGTCATCTGGCAGATCTCTAGATGTTTCTCCACGATGCTTTCTGCCACCCTTTCTTGCTGATTTCTCTGAAGCCATGAACTTTAAACTGAAAGGCTTCAACATGTTCAAAGGCTTCAAAGATTTTCGCTTGCTGGACAAACAGGAACTTGCTTCGGGAGAATTTATATGATGCTGTAAGAATTCTGCAAATGAATGCAGACTATGAGAACCAAGGGATTCTCCCATGGACATGTAAGCATTAAGGTGCGAGGGAAGGGGAAGAGGTCATATGCATTCTCAGAAGATTTTGAATACAAATCAGTTTAGAAGACATTGACCTCATCGTGCGAAGACATTCACTCATAGATAAGGAGTTGGTTCCAGATTTGTACGAATCCAGAGATCAGTACAAGTGAGGAATCTAACTACTTTGTGAAGCATAAGTGAATATACTAGGCATGTTATGAGATGCAGTATGAGAGAGATCTAACTTGTGTGAATAGAAACTGCTTGTGGTAGAAAGTGACAAAGCCATAGGATCAATGGTGCCGTAAAAAGGAAGTTCTATTTACCACACTAAGAACTGATAGACGGAGTGGAAGATGAGGCCGAGCAGTTCGATCTTCCGTGCCCTAGCTTGGCGACGGAGGACACCTACGGCGACGGCGGAGAGGACGATGTCTGCGGTCGGCGTGAAGACGGCGTCGGAGAGGTTGCGGCAGCGAAGCGCTTCGTCGCTGGTGTCGTCGAGGACTAGCGGTGGCGCTAGGGTTCGTGCGAGAGTGGAAGAAGAGATAATGATCGCCGTGAATTGTGTATTTATAGGTACAGGGGCGGCACTGCGTTATTACACAGGTGCCCCTGGAGATTCGCATCTGAGGAACACGTGGCCATCATACAGAATTTTGGGGTTTGTTCCACATCCCACGCACGCCTGGATTGTCGGGTGGTCGTTCCTACTTCTCCGAGTTTCATGTGGAGGAATGAGCATTGAAAGTGGACTTAAGGTTTGTCTTTGTATCTTCTGCTGACAAGGACGCAGAGAAGACATTCGACAGTTTCAATAGAATGCATATGATTTGGAGAGATAGAGTTTGACATAGATAGCATAGAGAGGTTAGGGTCCGATCACATTCACTTAGTTCAAAAGATTCAACAAGAAGACATAGCTATAAGTGAATGCTGTAGAGGACAGAACACTAGTATATATATATATAATCAACATAGTGAAGATAATCATGAAGACATGTTGAGATTGAAGCCAAACCAAATGTGAAGACATAGCAAGGTAACGCCATGAGTGAAACACTTCAAAATAGAACATTTGGTGGTGGCGTTACCCACCGTATAGGAAGTATTAGACCCAGACACGGCGCACAATTATCGTGGCGATCCGAAGTCAAATTCCACATTAATGTATTCACACTTAGAATGTATGTCTTCATTGATTGAAGATATACTTTACTTCATGTGTTGCACATCTAAGTCATCAATATGCATAAGGGTTAGGATGTGTGCCTGATCACAGGACATTTTAGGATTCCAGGATATTTAGCTCACACCGTAACTTGCAAAATCTCTTCTCATCCAAGGGCTTGGTGAAGATATCTGCCAATTGCTCTTCAGTGTTGACGTGTATGATATCAATATCTTCCTTCACAACATGATCTCTAAGAAAGTGATGACGAATGTCAATGTGCTTTGTCTTCGAGTGCTGAACTGGGTTGTTGGCAATCTTGATGGCGCTTTCGTTGTCGCAGTAGAGTGGCACTTGCTTCAGATGAATGCCATAGTCTTTGAGCGTTTGCTTCATCCACAGAAGCTGAGCGCAGCAAGATCCAGCACCAATGTATTCAGATTCAGCAGTGGAGAGAGATACACAGTTCTGCTTCTTTGAAGACCAACATACAAGTGATCGTCCTAGAAAGTGCCATGTGCCTGATGTAGACTTGCGATCAACTTTTTCACCAGCATAATCAGCATTCGAGAATCCAACCAGATCAAACTCTGAGCCCTTTGGATACCATAATCCTAGAGTTGGGGTGTGAGCCAAATATCGAAGAATTCGCTTCACAGCTAAGTGATGCGACTCCTTTGGTGCCGCTTGAAATCGAGCACACATGCAAACACTAAGCATAATATCTGGCCTAGATGCACATAGATAAAGTAAAGAACCAATCATGGAGCGGTATACCTTTTGATCGAACTCTTTACCATTGTCGTCAGGACCCAGATGATGCTTGGCTGGCATTGGCGTCGTGAATCCTTTGTAGTCTTGCATACCGAACTTCTTCAGGCAATCTTTGAGATACTTCTCTTGAGATATGAAGATGCCGTTGTGTTGCTGTCGTATTTGAAGACCGAGAAAGAACTTCAGCTCTCCCATCATAGACATTTGATATTGCTCTTGCATCATATATCCAAACTCTTCACTGTACTTCTGATTGGTGCAGCCGAAGATAATGTCATCCACATATATTTGGCACACAAACAGTTCACCATCATATGTCTTCATGAAGAGAGTGGGGTCGAGAGAACCAGGTATGAAGCCTTTGCTCTTCAGGAAGTATTTGAGTGTGTCATACCAGGCCCGAGGGGCTTGTTTGAGGCCATACAGTGCCTTGTTGAGCTTGTATACCATGTCAGGATGTTTTGGATCTTCAAATCCAGGAGGTTGTGCAACATACACTTCTTCTTCAATCTTGCCATTGAGGAAGGCGCTCTTCACATCCATTTGATAAAGAAGTATGTTGTGATGATTTGCATAGGCCAGCAGTATGCGTATGGCTTCAAATCTAGCCACAGGAGCAAATGTTTCATCGAAGTCAATGCCTTCCACTTGAGTATATCCTTGAGCAACAAGACGAGCTTTGTTTCTAACAACTTGACCATGCTCATCTTGCTTGTTGCGGTATATCCATTTGGTGCCATGAAGGCTTCTTCAACTTTCTTGGGTTCTGTTATTGAGACGAATGTGAAGTGCCCACAGAAATTTGCTAGCTGAGTTGCCCTTGAACGAGTGAGTGGACCGGGTGCATTGATGCTATCAATTATTCTTTCAATCTGCATTTCATTGGCAACGCGAGGATGTACAGGGCGAAGATTTTGCTCTTGCTGATCATTGTCGTTGTTAGAAGGAATGTCTTCAGGCTGATCATTGTCTTCATGTTGATCAGGTGCTGAGATGATAAGTTCTTCTTCAGGATGAGCTTCAGAAGGTACAATTTCTCCAGTTCCCATTAGCTTGATTGATTCACTGGATGGAACTTCATCTAGCACATTTGGCAGTTGCTCTCTTTGTGAACCGTTGGTCTCATCGAACCGCACATTCACTGTTTCAACCACTTTGTAATGAAAGAGATTGAAGACTCTGCAGGAGTGCGAATCCTTTCCATATCCAAGCATAAAACCCTCATGTGCTTTTGGTGCAAACTTGGGGTGTGATGTGGGTCCTTGATCCAGAACCTGGCGCCAAATACTCTGAAGTAACTGACATTTGGCTTCTTGCCAGTAAGGAGCTCATAAGATGTCTTGTTCAGAAGCTTGTGAAGATAAACACGATTGATTGTATGGCATGCACTATCAATGGCTTCAGGCCAGAATTTTCTTGGAGTCTTGTATTCATCTAGCATCGTTCTGGCCATCTCAATGAGTGTTCTGTTCTTGCGTTCGATGACCCCATTCTGCTGTGGCGTGTACGGGGCTGAGAATTCATGTGTGATGCCCAAGGTATCAAGATATGTATCAAGGCCAGTGTGTCACACCCTCGATGCGACTATATCTCCCACGTGTCGAGGCACGACTTAGAGGCATAATCGCATTGAAGGCATATGTCGCAAATTAGGCAATCTTCACAACATCCCATGTAATATAAATAATAAAGGGGAGATAACATAGTTGGATTACACTCGCCACGTCAATCAAGTACATAAATAACATTACATCATCCAAACACTCATGGCCCGACTACGGTGCCAAAATAAAAGATAACCCAACATGCGACAACGGTCCCAATCACCCCCAACTGGGCACCACTACTGATCATCGGGAAAGGAAACATAGTAACGTTGAGAGTCTTCGTCGAACTCCCACTTGAGGTCATACGCGTCTGCTAGAGCGGAATCATCAGGCCCTGCATCTGGTGTAATAGTAATCTGTGAGCCACAGGGACTCAGCAATCTCGCACCCTCGCGATCAAGACTATTTAAGCTTATAGGTATGGCAAGGTAAATATATGTGGAGCTGCAGCAAGCGGCTAGCAAAATATGGTGGCTAACTTATTCGCAAAAGAGAGCGAGAAGAGGAGGTAAAGCACGAGCGAGAAACTAGATAACAACCTGCGCAAACATTACTCCAACACCGTGTCCACCTCCCGGACTCTGCCGAGAAGAGGCCATCACGGTAACACACTCAGTTGATTCATTTTAATTAAGTTAAGGTTCAAATTATCTACAGCCGGACATTAACAAATTCCCATCTGCCCATAACCGCGGGCACGGCTTTCGAAAGTTCAAATCCCTGCAGGGGAGTCCCAACTTTGCCCATGACAAGCTCTCATGGTCAACGAAGGAATAGACCTCCTCCCAAGACGTTCCGATCAGACTCGGTATCTCGGTTCTTCAAGACACTTCGACAGGTTAAAACAAATCCAGCAACACCGCCCGAATGTGCCGACAAATCCCTATAGGAGCTGCACATATCTCTTTCTCAGGGCACACTCAGATGAACACTATGTACAACTAAAACCAACCCTCAAGTTTCCCCGAGGTGGCGCTGCAAGTGGCTCTATTTGGACCAATACTCAGAGGAGCACTGGCCCGGGGGGGTTTAAATAAGATGACCCTCAAGTTCCGGAAACCCAAGGGAAAAAGAGGCTAGGTGGCAAATGGTAAACCCAAGGTTGGGCATTGCTGGAAAAGCTTTAATCAAGGCAAACTATCAAGGGGTTCCCATTATAACCCAACCGCGTAAGGACCGCAAAATCCGGGAACATAATACCGATATGACGGAAACTAGGGCGGCAAGAGTGGAACAAAACACTAGGTGAGAGGCCGAGCCTTCCACCCTTTACCAAGTATATATATGCATTAAGATAACATGGAAATATAATGATATCCCAACAAGTAAATAAATGTTCCAACAAGGAACGGCCTTCAATCTTCACCTGCAACCAGCAACGCTATAAGAGGGGCTGAGCAAAGCGGTAACATAGCCAATCAACGGTTTGCTAGGACATGGTGGGTTAGAGGTTTGACATGGTAGTTTGCGGAGGCTTGAAAGCAAGTGGTAGGCATTGTAGCATTGTCATAGCAAAAGAGCGAGCAAACTAGCATAGCAAAGATAGTAGTGATTTCGAGGGTATGATCATCTTGCCTGCACAGTTGTCAGAGTTGACTGGATCCTCGAAAGCAAACTCAACGGGCTCCTCGATAGTGAACTCGTCTCCCGGCTCTACCCAAACAAGACAAACAAGCAACAAAGACATAATCAATCACGTGCAAGGACAAACAATATGATGCAATGATGATATGCTATGCGGGATGCGATGCGGGATGCGATGCGGGATGCATATGCAAGATTTGACAAGGGATGCGTGAACCTGGCCTCAACTTGGAAATTAAAGTGTGCCACTGGAAATATGAGATGAAATTGCTTGAAAACGATATAAAGAATGCCGGAAACGGAGTTACGGTTTGGAAATGGCAAGCGATTCAAATATGGCCACGTTCTGCGATTTACAGCAAGTAGCCATCTAAATGCAACGAGATGAACATGTTACAGCACCCAAACATGACAACAAAATACATGGAAGTGATGCATTCAAGATTCTTAACAAAAGTCTAGCACTGAGCTATGGCCAATTCATCCATTAACAGGTTCAAACAAGCATGGCAAAAATGCATATGGCAAACAGATCTCAGACTTAGTGAAATTAACACTTGTGTGGAATTTCAGATCAGGTAGCTCTCTTCGGAGCAACAAAACTACATGCAACAGGACCTGAACATGGCAAGGTAAAAAATGGCATGGAGCTACTAAAAAAGCTTAACAAAAGACCCTTAGTGACCGTGAGCCAAAAGGGATCAGAAAATATAGTAATAAGCACGTGAACATCGCAAAAACATAATCAGTTTTCAGACTTGGTGAAAACTGGCACATGCTGAAATAGATATCAAGTAGGCAGGTTCACGAGCTCGATGCACTCACTACGGTGCAAGTCATAACAAGACAAGCATACATCCATCAAGAAGGCACAAAATGCAAGCTGGACATGGCAAGAACAATAACATAGAATGCACGGATCAACTACAACATCATCGGCAAAATTGCAAACAAGTTGACAATCTGCCCAGATTCACAAAGTAGCAAAAGTAGAGCTCGATTGACTCAAGCTAGGGTGCTTCATAATTGCAAACAAAGTCATGGATGGATAGAGCACTACAAGATTAATAAAACTCCCTTACTGATCATCCTCAAAAGAGGCACAGATCACTAGGAAACAACATGAACATATGGCAACATGAGATAAGCAGCTCAAGGACTTAGTGGAAATGCCAAGTCCCTGAAAACAGAATTACTAAGTGCACCACTTTGCAAGCTTGCACTAGTCACCACACTCATCAAAAAAATACATGGGTTGCACCTCTGGAAAGATGACAAAACCCTTAACAAAACATATGTAGAACTCATGGGCATAGCATGCACACAATAATCATGGCAAAAATGACAAAAACCTAAATGGACCAGCAGATCTGACAATTATCTCAAGTATCCCTCTTCTAACAGCATTTCGGGCATCAAGATGAACTCAAATGAAAATGATGCAATGGAATGAAATGATGTACTCTCTGAGATGAACATTTTATATGCTATATGCATGAATCGGAGCTACGGATGCAAAGTTACGGGGCTATGAACAGGAGCACTTGGATCTGGAATTTTTAGGGACTTGGACGAAAAACAACCTCCGGATTAGGGTTTCCAGATCAGCACGCTTCCCAAGGCATTCGCCGGAGTACTCGCCGGAACGGCGCCGTGCGGCGGCCGAAGATGGTGAGGAAGAGGCCGGGGCGAGGGGATGAGACGGCGGGAGATGGTGGAGCTCGCCGGCCTCCTCCTCGGGGCCGGAGCGGGCGGCGGCCGCAGGGCGGCGCCGGAGCGGGCGGTGATGCGGCGGCGGGGAGCGGCAGAGCGGCTCGGCGGCGGACGGCGCGGGCAGGCGGGAGGCGGTGGCGGGCGAGGGAGCCGGGCGGCGGCGGCGCGTGGGCCGGGAGGGCCTCGGCCGGGCCGCGCGGGCTTCGGGCGGTGGCGGCGGCGGCTTGCCACGTGGCAGCGTGGGAGTGGGCGCGGGCGGTGGAGCGGATGCGTCCGGCCAGGGCGGACGCGTCCGGCCGGCGCGGATCTGGGATTTAGGGTTTGAGGACGAGGGGGGTCCGGAATTTCGGAGGAGGGGCTAGTTTTATAGGTAGAGGGAGCTAGGAGAGTCCAAATGAGGTGCGGTTTTCGGCCACGCGATCGTGATCGAACGCTCTAGATGATGGAGAAAGCTTAGGTGTGTTTTGGGCCAAATTGAAGGGGTGTTGGACTGCAACACACATGAGGCCTTTTCGGTCCCTCGGTTAACCGTTGGAGTATCAAACGAAGTCCAAATGATACGAAACTTGACAGGCGGTCTACCGGTAGTAAACCAAGGCCGCTTGGAAAGTCTCGGTCCAATCCGGAAATGTTTAATCCCCACACACGAAAGAAAGGTCGAATTGACCACCAGAGGAGAACAAAGCGCCGGAATGCAAAACGGACAACGGGGAAAATGCTCGAATGCATGAGACGAACACGTATGCAAATGCAATGCACATGATGACATGATATGAGATGCATGACAACGATAACAGCACATGGAGACAAAGACCCGAACCAGAGAAAATAAAATAACTTAATGCCGGAAACGGCAAGAGTTGAAGTACAAATTGGGAATGTTACATTCTGGGTGGTACAACACTCCACCACTACGAAAGGATATCGTCCCGAGATCTAGGACTGAAAGAACGCCGGGTACTCAGAACAGAGGTGATCCTCGCGTTCCCAGGTAGCTTCACGGTCGGAATGGTGTGACCACTTGACTTTGAGAAATTTGATTGACTTGTTGCGAGTCTTGCGTTCAGTCTCTTCAAGAATAGCAACTGGGTGCTCACGATAAGAGAGACCTTCTTGGAGCTCAATGTCCTCGAAGTTGATGGTGCGGTCAGGAGTCTTGAAGCACTTTCGAAGCTGAGAGACATGGAACACGTCATGAGCATTTGCAAAGTTTGAAGGAAGCTCGAGTTGATAGACGAGGTCGCCTCTCTTGCTGACAATCTTGAAAGGTCCCACGTATCTAGGGGCAAGCTTCCCTTTGATACCGAAGTGACGAGTACCTTTCATAGGAGAGACACGGAGGTAAACATGATCTCCGATCTCGAAAGCCAAATCATGGTGCTTACTATCATAGTAGCTCTTCTGACGGGACTGGGCTGCTTTGAGGTTATCACGAATGACTTTGCACATTTCCTCTGCCTCTGTGATTAAAGCATTACCCAAAAGCTGACGTTCACCGGTTTCAGACCAGTTGAGAGGGGTACGGCACTTCCTGCCATACAGAATTTCAAATGGGGCCTTGCCCGAACTTGCTTGAAAACTATTGTTGTAGGAGAATTCAGCATAAGGAAGACAATCCTCCCACTTCATGCCGAAGGAGATCACACAAGCCCTGAGCATATCTTCAATAATCTGGTTGACACGCTCGACTTGACCACTAGTTTGAGGATGGAAAGCTGTGCTGAAGCGGATGTTCGTGCCCATGGCCTTCTGAAAAGAATCCCAAAACTTGGATGTAAAGATGCTGCCACGGTCTGAAGAGATCACTTGTGGAATACCGTGCACAGAGACAATTCGAGAGGTATAGAGTTCCGCCAATTGAGCTGCAGTGATTGACTCTTTGATAGGCAGAAAGTGAGCCACTTTAGTGAGTTTGTCGATGACAACGAATATAGCATCATTGCCACGCTTGGACTTTGGAAACCCAGTCACGAAGTCCATTTCAATGTGGTCAAACTTCCATTCTGGAATGGCAAGAGGTTGGAGGAGACCAGCTGGCCTTTGGTGTTCTACCTTCACTCTTCTGGAGACATCACATTCATTCACGAATTGAGCAATCTCGCGCTTCATTCGAGTCCACCAATAAGCCTGCTTAAGGTCCTGATACATCTTCGTGCTCCCAGGGTGGATGGAGAGGAGAGAATTGTGAGCCTCGTTCATGATCACTTTACAAAGTTCACCTTTGGGTACAACAATACGATCCTCGAAGAAGAGAGTGTCCTTGTCAACAAGGCGGTAGCACTTGTACTTGGGTTGATTCTTGGCAATCCCAATCTTCACCTTTTTCACCATAGCATCAAGAAGCTGGGCTTGGCGAATCTGGTCTTCCAAGGTAGGAGAGACTTGAAGGTTGGCGAGGAAACCTTGAGGAACAACTTGCAGATTAAGTTTGCGGAAAGCTTCACAAAGCTCGGGTTGATAAGGTTTGAGAATCATACTGTTGCAGTAAGCCGTTCTGCTCAATGCGTCAGCAATCACATTGGCCTTGCCTGGAGTATACTCGATACTCGGATTATACTCTTGAATCATTTCGAACCAACGAGTTTGCCTGAGGTTGAGATTAGGCTGAGTGAAGATGTACTTGAGACTCTTGTGATCAGTGAAAATGTCCACTTTCCTTCCCAAAAGAAGATGTCTCCAAGTCAAAAGAGCATGCACAACTGCCGCCAACTCGAGATCATGAGTGGGGTAGTTCTTCTCATTAGGCTTCAATTGGCGAGATGTATAAGCAACAACTTTCTTCTCTCGCATCAATACTGCGCCAAGACCTTGGAGAGAGGCATCACAAAAGACCTTGTACGGCTTGGATTCATGAGGCGGAGTGAGAACTGGAGCAGTGATCAATTTCTCTTTCAAAGTGTTGAAAGCAATGTCACACTCCGGAGACCAAACGTACTTGACGTGCTTGTGAAGAAGATTAGAGAGAGGCTTCGCGATCTTAGAAAAGTTTTCAACGAATCTTCAACAATAGCTTGCGAGACCGAGGAAACTACGGAGTTGCTTCTCGTTCTGAGGAGGTTCCCAATTCACAATTGTAGACACCTTCTCAGGATTCACGGCAATGCCCTTGGCAGAGATGATATGACCAAGATAAAGAACCTCATCGAGCCAAAATTCACACTTGGAGAACTTGGCGTAGAACTGATGTTCTCTTAGCTTATCAAGAACCAAACGCAAGTGCTTGGCATGATCTTCCTTGTTCTTGGAGAAAACCAGAATATCGTCGAGATAGACCAAAATGAAGTCATTGGTGTAGGTGTTGAAGATGAAGTTCATCATGCGAGAGAACGTCGGAGGAGCGTTGACGAGACCAAAAGACATGACAGTGTATTCATATGAACCATAGCTTGTCCTGAAAGCCGTCTTGGGAATATCTTGCTCACGGATTCGAATCTGATGATAACCCATACGGAGATCAAGCTTGGAGAATACTTGGGCACCTTTGAGTTGTTCGAACAGCTCATTGATGTTGGGAAGTGAGTATTTGTTCTTGATGGTCTTCTTGTTCACTGGACGGTAATCAACACAAAGTCGGTCTGTTCCATCCTTCTTCTTGACAAAAAGAACACCACAACCCCACAGAGAAGAACTAGGCCGGATGAGACCCATTTTCTCTTGAATATCGAGTTGCTTCTTCAGCTCCTTCAACTCTTCAGGTCTGAGCTTGTAAGGACGTTTGCACACAGGTTCCGTGCCAGGCTCAAGATCAATAACGAATTCAACTGGCCGGTGCGGAGGCATTCCTAGAAGCTCTTCTGGAAAGACGTCTTGATATTTGCAAATGACTAGAATTTGAGAGATGGCATCCAATTCACCCTTCTCATTGAGAGAAAACAGACGGATGGTATCATCACGAGCGGCAAATACAATTACATCCTCAGACGAATGAGTCATTGAATCTGCCTGGCTGCACAATCAAGTTGAGCCTTGTGCTTAGAGAGCCAATCCATTCCGAGAATAAGATCAATGTCCGAGTTACCAAGAACCACCGGAGAAGAGAGAAACTTGTAGTCGCCCAATGTGATAGAAACATTCGGGACGCAATTGTTAGAAGTCATTTGCTTGCCCAGAGACACAATCTTCAATGGAACAGGAATCCTTTCGGTCACAAAATCATGCTTGGCCACAAATGGAGTTGAAAAAAAAGAAAGCGATGCACCAGTGTCAAAAAGAACTTTTGCAGGAACATCGTTAACAGGAAGGTTACCCATGATCACATCGGGCGAGTCCTCTGCCTGAGCTGCATTCAGCAAATTGACCTTGGCGTGCTTGGGGTTATGCTTGACCACAGTTGTACTTGCCGATCTGACAGGAAGAGGAGGAGGAAGACACCTCTGGTTGAAACACTTGTTGGCGTAGTGACCCTTCTGTTGGCACTTGTTGCACGTGACCTCTGAAAGCGGAGGGTGGTACTGAGCACTCGATCTTGGAGCTTGAGACGAAGTCTTGTTCTGAAAGCTAGGGTTGGGTGGGTGGGAAGAACCACTGCCACCTTTGCTCTTCTGCTAAAACGGCTGACGGAACGGAGGAGGAGGAAGCCAATACTTCTGCTGCTTGGCCACTTGAGTAGAGGAAGACGGAGTAACATCTCTGACTCGCTTCTTGGAAGCATCACACCTCAACTGAGCAGCCTCTTGCTTCAGTGCCATGTTGTAGAACTCATCGTACCTCAAGGGCTCGAAGAGAACAAGAGCTAGCTGAATTTCTTCTCTGAGACCACCCCTGAACTGGTATATCATGCTCT
Organism: Triticum dicoccoides; assembly: GCF_002162155.2. NCBI lineage: Eukaryota > Viridiplantae > Streptophyta > Magnoliopsida > Poales > Poaceae > Triticum > Triticum dicoccoides. The sequence continues at coordinate 191,659,273 of NC_041388.1, forward strand.
TCTCATCAGGTACGTCCTGCTTGGCAAAGCGGGCGAGCTTCTGAAACAACTTGTTGTAGTCATAGACAGACAAAGAGCCTTGCTTCAGGTTGCGGAATTCCTCACGCTTGCTTTCAACCACGCTCTGAGGAATATGATGAGCTCGGAAATCTCGACGGAAATCGTCCCAAGTGATAACACATCCACCTCAGGAATCCTTGTACTGCTGGAACCATTCTGCAGCTTGATCTTTGAGTTGGAAGGAAGCAAACTTGACAAAGTCCTCAGGCCTGACGTTACTGCACTCGAAATGCTTGCAGAGATCCACTAGCCAATCGTCAGCATCGGTTGCCTCAACACAATTGCTAAAAGTCTTTGGCCCAGTAGCAAGGAACTGGTTGAGTGAAGCAAAGTGATTCTGATTGTTGCCTTGATTGCGCTCTTGAAGAATTTGCATGATCAACTGTGTGTTAGCATTGGTTGCGGACATCACAGCTTTCCATGCCTCTGGAGGAGGGGGAGGTGGTGGCGGATCAGGATTCGGAGTCGTGCGCGTTGGAGGAGCCATCCTAAAGAGGTTGACCGCCATTAGCACATTGATAGACAAATATTGAAGCTGAATCCAACGGAATGAAAATTGCAACATATAGTCTTCTCATCCGAACACAATGAACGAATGCATTCCTCTTGAAATGGTCACATATCCATAAATTGAGAAGCCACGTAGAATTAAGGTAGAGAAATAAATCAATAAGGTACAGATCAAGAACGAATAATCGGTAAGAAATCCCAATCTCAAACCAATATCCGTGGAAGAAGAACTAGAGCTACAAGAATTCCCACCTATGAAACTCCCGAACCATTCCGGTTATGCAATCGGGTGTTGGGGATACAGGGGAAGCATAATATCTCACCCAAACTAGCAAATCCTACATCCAGCTGTATCCATCCTTCAACACATAACCAAGAAACCTTCGGAAACCATCTACCTCAACCTTCGAAAAGCATCCGTTATACGAGTTATGGCGATACTCCCGAACTCCCGCCCCAGTACTGGGTGGCGTCGAGGTTATCTCACAAACGAACTGCATAAAAGAGATTTTCGATGTCGACGTACTAAACTCAGGTATTCCAGAATTGCAACGATAAAATTATGATGACAACACCTCAGAGCTCAACTCCCCGGGACACTTCCACTAAACCCCTGACAGGAGGCACCAAGACAATGTTCTCATCATAAAACCATCGGAACTATTCCAAGATACCCGCGTGATCCTAATAAAAATTTAGTGAAATTTGAGAAGAGAAGAGTCAAAACTCTACGTCAGGATGCCTTACCAGAGCGATGAGGAGACTGGGAAGTAAAAAGAATTCCTAAACTCTCCGATATATAATTCCTAAATGACTCAAAAAAAATTCTAGACACAACTCGGCCGCTAAAAACGATCAAGCAATGGGGCTCCTAAGGTCGGGGAAGGCTCTGATTACCAACTTGTCACACCCTCGATGCGACTATATCTCCCATGTGTCAAGGCACGACTTAGAGGCATAATCGCATTGAAGGCATATGTCGCAAATTAGGCAATCTTCACAACATCCCATGTAATATAAATAATAAAGGGGAGATAACATAGTTGGCTTACACTCGCCACGTCAATCAAGTACATAAATAACATTACATCATCCAAACACTCATGGCCCGACTACGGCGCCAAAATAAAAGATAACCCAACATGCGACAACGGTCCCAATCACCCCCAACTGGGCACCACTACTGATCATCGGGAAAGGAAACATAGTAACATTGAGAGTCTTCGTCGAACTCCCACTTGAGCTCATACGCGTCTGCTGGAGCGGAATCATCAGGCCCTGCATCTGGTGTAATAGTAATCTGTGAGCCACAGGGACTCAGCAATCTCGCACCCTCACGATCAAGACTATTTAAGCTTATAGGTATGGCAAGGTAAATATATGTGGAGCTGCAGCAAGCGGCTAGCAAAATATGGTGGCTAACTTATTCGCAAAAGAGAGCGAGAAGAGGAGGCAAAGCGCGAGTGAGAAACTAGAGAACAACCTGCACAAACATTACTCCAACACCGTGTCCACCTCCCGGACTCCGCCGAGAAGAGGCCATCACGGTAACACACTCAGTTGATTCATTTTAATTAAGTTAAGGTTCAAATTATCTACAACCGGACATTAACAAATTCCCATCTGCCCATAACCGCAGGCACGGCTTTCGAAAGTTCAAATCCCTGCAGGGGAGTCCCAACTTAGCCCATGACAAGCTCTCACGGTCAATGAAGGAATAGACCTCCTCCCAAGACATTCTGATCAGACTCGGTATCTCGGTTCTTCAAGACAATTCGACAGGTTAAAACAAATCCAGCAACACCGCCCGAATGTGCCGACAAATCCCGATAGGAGCTGCACATATCTCTTTCTCAGGGCACACTCAGATGAACACTACGTACAACTAAAACCAACCCTCAAGTTGCCCCGAGGTGGCGCTGCAGGTGGCTCTATTTGGACCAACACTCAGAGGAGCACTAGCCCGGGGGGTTTAAATAAGATGACCCTCAAGTTCCGGAAACCCAAGGGAAAAAGAGGCTAGGTGGCGAATGGTAAAACCAAGGTTGAGCATTGCTGGAAAAGCTTTAATCAAGGCGAACAATCAAGGGGTTCCCATTATAACCCAACCGCGTAAGGAGCGCAAAATCCGGGAACATAATACCGATATGACCGAAACTAGGGCGGCAAGAGTGGAACAAAACACTAGGCGAGAGGCCGAGCCTTCCACCCTTTACCAAGTATATAGATGCATTAAGATAACACGGCAATATAATGATATCCCAACAAGTAAATAAATGTTCCAACAAGGAACGGCCTTCAATCTTCACCTGCAACTAGCAACGCTATAAGAGGGGCTAAGCAAAGCGGTAACATAGCCAATCAACGGTTTGCTAGGACATGGTGGGTTAGAGGTTTGACATGGCAGTTTGGGGAGGCTTGAAAGCAAGTGGTAGGCATCGTAGCATTGGCATAGCAAAAGAGCGAGCAAACTAGCATAGCAAAGATAGTAGTGATTTCGAGGGTATGATCATCTTGCCTGCACAGTTGTCAGAGTTGACTGGATCCTCGAAAGCAAACTCAACGGGCTCCTCGATAGCGAACTCGTCTCCCGGCTCTACCCAAACAAGACAAACAAGTAACAAAGACACAATCAACCACGTGCAAGGACAAACAATATGATGCAATGATGATATGCTATGCGGGATGCGATGCGGGATGCATATGCAAGATTTGACAAGGGATGCATGAACCTGGCCTCAACATGGAAATCCAAGTGTGCCACTGGAAAGATGAGATGAAATCGCTTGAAAACGATATAAAGAACGCCGGAAACGGAGTTACGGTTTGGAAATGGCAAGCGATTCAAATATGGCCACGTTCTGCGATTTACAGCAAGTAGCCATCTAAATGCAACGAGATGAACATGCTACAGCACCCAAACATGACAACAAAATACATGGAAGGGATGCATTCAAGATTCTTAACAAAAGTCTAGCACTGAGCTACGGCCAATTCATCCATTAACAGGTTCAAACAAGCATGGCAAAAATGCATATGGCAAATAGATCTCAGACTTTGTGAAATTAACACTTGTCTGGAATTTCAGATCAGGTAGCTCTCTTCGGAGCAACAAAACTACATGCTACAGGACCTGAACATGGCAAGGTAAAACATGGCATGGAGCTACTCAAAAATCTTAACAAAAGTCCCTTAGTGACCTTGAGCCAAAAGGCATCAGAAAATATACTAACAAGCACGTGAACATCGCAAAAACATAATCAGTTTTCAGACTTGGTGAAAACTGGCACATGCTGAAACAGATATCAAGTAGGCAGGTTCACGAGCTCGATGCACTCACTACGGTGCAAGTCATTACAAGACAAGCATACATCCATCAAGAAGGCACAAAATGCAAGATATACATGGCAAGAACAATAACATAGCATGCACGGATCAACTACAACATCATCGGCAAAATTGCAAACAAGTTGACAATCTGCCCAGATTCACAAAGTAGCAAAAGTAGAGCTCGATTAACTCAAGCTAGGGTGCTCCATAATTGCAAACAAAGGCATGGATGGATAGAGCACTACAAGATTAATAAAACTCCCTTACTGATCATCCTCAAAAGAGGCACGGATCACTAGGAAACAACATGAACATATGGCAACATGAGATAAGCAGCTCAAGGACTTAGTGGAAATGCTAAGTCCCTGAAAACAGAATTACTAAGTGCACCACTTTGCAAGCTTGCACTAGTCACCACACTCATCACAAAAATACATGGGTTGCACATCTGGAAAGATGACAAAACCCTTAACAAAACATATGTAGAACTCATGGGCATAGCATGCACACAATAATCATGGCAAAAATGACAAAAACCTAAATGGAGCAGCAGATCTGACAATTATCTCAAGTATCCCTCTTCTAACAGCATTTCGGGCATCAAGATGAACTCAAATGAAAATGATGCAATGGAATGAAATGATGTACTCTCTGAGATGAACATTTTGATATGCTATATGCATGAATCGGAGCTACGGATGCAAAGTTATGGGGCTATGAATAGGAGCACTTGGATCTGGAATTTTTAGGGACTTAGACGAAAAACAACCTCCAGATTAGGGTTTCCAGATCTACACGCTTCCCGAGGCGTTCGCCGGAGTACTCACCGGAACGGCGCCGTGCGGCGGCCGGAGATGGTGAGGAAGAGGCCGGGGCGAGGGGAGGAGACGGCCGGAGATGGTGGAGCTCGCCGGCCTCCTCCTCAGGGCCGGAGCGGGCGGCC